>NC_089503.1:305009536-305353286 GCF_036850995.1 Saccopteryx leptura
CTGAGGCAGAGGCCAAGGAGCCATCCCCAGCGCCCGGGCCATCTTTGCTCCAATGGAGCCTTGGCTGTGGGAGGGGAAGAGAGAGACAGAGAGGAAGGGGGGGGTGTGGAGAAGCAAATGGGCACTTCTCCTATGTGCCCTGGCCGGGAATCGAACCCGGGTCCCCCGCGTGCCAGGCCGACGCTCTACCGCTGAGCCAACCGGCCAGGGTCTATGGGAAAGTTTTTGATTAAAAATTCAATTTCTTTAAGAGACATAGGACTATTCAGTTTTTTTCTTTTTCTGAGAACTTTAGTAAATTGTACTATTCAAGAAATTTCTTCATTTAATCTTAGTTGTAGAATTTATTGGCATTATGCTGTTTACAATATCCTTTATTATGCTTATAAAATTTAGAAAATCTCTAGTGATATTCTGATAAAGGTAATTTGTGTTTTCTCTCTTTTTTGCCCTCATTAGTATTGCTAGGAGTTTATAAATTATATTAATCTTTCGCCCTGGCCGGTTGGCTCAGCGGTAGAGCGTCGGCCTGGCGTGCAGAAGTCCCGGGTTCGATTCCTGGCCAGGGCACACAGGAGAAGCGCCCATTTGCTTCTCCACCCCTCCCCCTCTCCTTCCTCTCTGTCTCTCTCTTCCCCTCCCACAGCCGAGGCTCCACTGGAGCAAAGATGGCCCGGGCGCTGGGGATGGCTCCTTGGCCTCTGCCCCAGGCGCTAGAGTGGCTCTGGTCGCAGCAGAGTGACGCCCCAGAGGGGCAGAGCATCGCCCCCTGGTGGGCAGAGCGTCGCCCCTGGTGGGTGTGCCGGGTGGATCCCGGTCGGGCGCATGCGGGAGTCTGTCTGACTGTCTCTCCCCATTTCCAGCTGCAGAAAAATACAAAAAAAAAAAAAAATTATATTAATCTTTCAAAGAATCAGCTTTTGGCTTTATTGACTGAATCCAGGTTTCATTCTGTCTGGAGACATAAACCACATCAGTAATTTGAATAGGGAAAATATAAAAAATGGTTAGCAAGTAAAAGGTCGTCAACAATGATCAGGAGTGAAAAAGAAGTTAAGGCTACACTGTCCAATATGATAGATAGTTACTAGTTATGCATGGACATATTGGTGGCTCTATCGATACTTCTTTAATTTGTTCTGTAATTTTGAACAAAACATTTTATTACACTTCAGTGTGTCCATCAATACTTGAGCCACATGTCTGTTTCTTGGAAATAATGAGGATATTTTAAACCAATACCTTAAACTCTTCATGCATAAAAAGTTTCAGGGCCTGTAATGAGTGTGTTCTTGGTAGCTTACTGGTCTAACATCAAATGTAGAAATGCAAGATCTAAGTGCATCATCATCATCATAATAACAGTAGTAGTAGTAATAATTATAATAATGTAAGAGACCTATGATTAATAGTGTCATCCAAATTTTATCCAGCCTAGCGTCTGCTTAGTTTATCATTTCTTCAGTAGAATGTGAAAAAAAAAGTTTTTAATAAAGTTATCTTGGCCCTGGCCGGTTGGTTCAGTGGTAGAGCGTCAGCCTGGTGTGCGGGAGTCCCAGGTCCGATTCCCGGCCAGGGCACACAGGAGAAGCGCCCATCTGCTTCTCCACCCCTCCCCCTCTCCTTCCTCTCTGTCTCTCTCTTCCCCTCCTGCAGCCGAGGCTCCATTGGAGCAAAGTTGGCCCGGGCGCTGAGGATGGCTCTGTGGCCTCTACCTCAGGCACTAGAATGGCTCTGGTTGCAGCAGAGCGATGCCCCAGATGGGCAGAACATTGCCCCCTGTGGTGGGCGTGCCGGGTGGATCCCGGTGGGGCGCATGCGGGAGTCTGTCTGACTACCTCCCCGTTTCCAACTTTGGGGGAAAAAAAAAAAGTCATCTTGTCAACCTATATTAAATCAGAATTTAACTGAGAAAAATTCTAAATTCAAAACACAGAAAAAACAACAACAGTTTAGCATATATATATGTGTGTAAATGTGTGTATATATATTGATAAATGCTCTGACCCTATTCCTAAATCTACTCAATATAAAAGCAATGAGTGAATGCCACAGAGAGGGGGTGATGCGCACTAGAGGACACATCAATACTGGACCTACTGTCACCATTCCAATAAACTAAAGGCCCTGTTATCAGGTCTAAACTATTTTTATCTCTAAGGTGGGAAACAGGATTACTTACCTATAAAAATAGGTATTATATAGTAACTGGTACTCTTTTTTTTTTTTCTGAAGCTGGAAACGGGGAGAGACAGTCAGACAGACTCCCGCATGCGCCTGGCCGGGATCCACCCAGCACGCCCACCAGGGGGCGATGCTCTGCCCCTCCGGGGTGTCGCTCTGCCGCGACCAGAGCCACTCTAGTGCCTGGGGCAGAGGCCAAGGAGCCATCCCCAGCGCCCGGGCCATCTTTGCTCCAATGGAGCCTTGGCTGCGGGAGGGGAAGAGAGAGACAGAGAGGAAGGAGGGGGGAGGGTGGAGAAGCAAATGGGCGCTTCTCCTATGTGCCCTGGCCGGGAATCTAACCCGGGTCCCCCGCACGCCAGGCTGATGTTCTACCGCTGAGCCAACCGACCAGAGCCTTAACTGGTACTCTTGAAACTTGTATGGTTTGGCAAACCATGTCAACCCAATAAATTAAAAAGCAAATAAAATAACAAAAAAATACTCCCTCTTTTCTATACTAGGAAAACAAAATCACAGGTAATAATGTAAATGAGTCAGCTAGTTATGGAAAAATATCTTCTCTTTCAGAGAAACTGGAGGTATGAAGGGTAGAGATGGGAAGCAGACCTACATTTTTTTTTTTTTTTGTATTTTTCTGAAGCTGGAAACGGGGAGAGACAGTCAGACAGACTCCCGCATGCGCCCAACCGGGATCCACCCGGCACGCCCACCAGGGGCGACGCTCTGCCCACCAGGGGGCGATGCTCTGCCCCTCTGGGGTGTCGCTCTGCCGTGACCAGAGCCACTCTAGCGCCTGGGGCAGAGGCCAAGGAGCCATCCCCAGCGCCCGGGCCATCTTTGCTCCAATGGAGCCTTGGCTGCGGGAGGGGAAGAGAGAGACAGAGAGGAAGGAGGGGGTGGGGGTGGAGAAGCAAATGGGCGCTTCTCCTATGTGCCCTGGTCGGGAATCGAACCCGGGTCCCCCGGACGCCAGGCCGACGCTCTACCGCTGAGCCAACCGGCCAGGGCCCAGACCTACATTTTTTAAAAAGCCTTTTAGGCTTTTTAAAAAAACACATGCATGTAGTACCTCTAAACAAAAAACTTTTAAAATCAATACAATAAAAAAGCAGTTAACTCACTCTATAGCTCTAGACATAAATAAATATAAAAGGGAGTTTTCATAAATGGCATTTATATAGACTATTGTATGTAGCCCAAGGGAAACTCAAAATAAAGTAATAAACACTTTATGTGTAAGTGCTTGTGTTTATGTATCTGTATTTTACAGTCCATGGGAAACCACTGCCTCTCTGCCAAACTGATATGGCAAGAGACAGTTTGACCTAATTCCATGTTATTTTAGGCAGAAGAAAACTCAAAACAAAGAACACAAAAGACTTGCTAACTTAAAACAAGTTAATAAAAATTTTGTTACTTTTAAAGGAACTAAAATTCTCTTAGGTTTGTTTTACTTATAACATGAATTTAGAGATAAGGTTGAAGCAATTACCCACACACTTTTTTACTCATGAGTTGTGGGTAAACTATTACCATTGTTTCTGATAATTCTTTCTACTCAGATCTCGTCCATATACCTAAGTTAAATTCTGACTCTAAGCAGCTACAGTGGTGAACAAACTTTAATGTAATAAATTTGCACTGACCTAAACTGCTGCATTAGCCAATTCTAAACATTAAAGGTTTCTTTTATATCAGTGAAAAGGTTAGGTAGTGTTGATTTGATTCCCAGCATTGGGAACATTCTCATTCAGGGAAAGGGATTGTTCTTATATGCATTAGAAATAGAAACATTACTATTATAAAAATCTGAGGAATCAAACAGCTTCAAGAAAAAGAGAAGATACATATTCAAAATTCTCATGGTAGTAAACAGGAAGGAATGAAAAAAGACCAGGAAACAGCCTCTGATCTGAGCACTTCCATGAGCTAGTTGTATGACCTTGGTCAACTCATTTAAGCTCTCTAGGAGTAATACTTTCATTTGGAAAAAAAGAGAAAAATAAGGCTAGGAGATTTTAAAGATTCTACCAAGTTAAAAAAAAACACACCAAAAACAACTACAATTTTGTATTATTGGTAGCATGTCTATCGTTACAGGTCTTTGACCCGGAAAATTGTCTGAGAATTATCCTACTAATGTACTGGCACATGTGATCAAAGATATGTATATCTGGACAAGAATGTTCACTGATACAATTATTTGTATTTACAAAAGGCCTATGAAAAAACAGTTCAATGTTCAGTAGAAAGCTAGTTAAAGAAATTGTAGCATATCTACACAGTGGAATACTATGGCCATTTAAAAGACTGGTGAAGCAATGGGGAACAATTTCCAAAATACATGGTTATGTATATGAAGCACTGCACAGAACAGTGTAATAGTGTTTTCATCTTGGTTTTAAAACAGGGAGATGATTACAAACACAAATACACACACACATACACATACATGTTTTATATATATATATATATATATATATATATAAACATATAAACACATAAACGTATACATTTTTATTTATTCAAATAATATTTCTAATAAACACACTATAAACTGGTAGTTACTTCTGGGAAAGGAGCTAGCAGTATAAGGAGGCAGAAAAAGATTGTTTTCATTATAAGCTACTTCTTTTACTGTCTGATTTTATCACGTATAACTTTTTTTTTGACAGAGACAGAGAGAGTCAGAGAGAGGGATAGACAGGGACAGACAGACAAAAAGAGAGAGAGAGATGAGAAGCCTCAATTCTTCATTGCGATTCCTTAGTTGTTCATTGATTGCTTTCTCATATGTGCCTTGACCAGGGGGCTACAGCAGAGTGAGTGACCTCCTGCTCAAGCCAGCGACCTTGGGTTTCAAATCAGTGACCTTTGGGCTCAAGCCAATGACCACGGGGTCATGTCTATAATCCTGCGCTCAAGCCAGCGACCCCACACTCAAGCTGGTGAGCCTGCGCTCAAAGCTGGTGACCTCGCGGTTTCAAAACTGGGTATTCTGCGTCCCAGTCTGACACTCTATCCACTGCGCCACCACCTGGTCAGGCTCATAAAATTTTTTTTACTAAAGGGAAAATTTATACACAATTTTTATTTAAAAATTTATATTTTCTACACTTTAAACTACCCATAACACCCTACTTACCAAATATTTGTCTTTGACAAAAGGTTATTTTATTCATAATTACCTTGAAAAGCCTAGGAAACACATCTGCTGGTTGCCCACGAATCACAAAGAGGCGAGAATTTAATTTTCGCAGATTAGCATCAAGGTCTTCAAGACACTGAAGCAAAAATCTAGGGAAAGAAAAATATTATTAAAATTCTTAAAAACATGTATTTAGAGGATATAAAATATTGCAAAATCATGTTATTCTAAAATTTGAAATGCCAATTTGTCATCTTACTACCTACCTCTTATCATTTTATTACCTCTAGTTGATACATATCCATATTCCTGTTTCCATATATTTTAATATTTTAAAATTACAGAACAAGTTTCTTAGTATTTTAATGAAGCTCCTAAATGAAATCACTTTCACTAAATAGTGATTAATAGCAAAAATTTAATTTGTAAATGTAATAATTTTATAAAGAAATAAAGTAATTAAGTAAACTGATCTCATTTAAACTTGATGAAATGAATTCAAGTTCATATAATAGAAAAATCAACTTAGCCTGACAAGGTGGTGGTGCAGTGGACAGAACACTGGATTGGGGTGCAGAGGACCCACGTTCAAAACCCCAAGGTCGCTGGCTTGAGCGTGGGCTCATCTGACTTGAGCACAGGCTCCCCAGCTTGAGCGCGGGATCACAGACATGACTCCATGATCATTGGCTTGAGCACAAAGGTCGCTGGCTTAAAGCCCAAGGTCGCTGGCTTGAGCAAGGGGTCACTCGCTCTGCTGTAGCCCCCTGGTCAAGGCATATATGAGAAAGCAATCAATGAACAACAAAGGAGACTAAGGAGCTACAATGAAGAATGATGCTTCTCATCTCTCTCTCTTCCTATCTGTCTGTCCCTATCTGTCTTTCTCTCTGTCTCTGTCACAACCCCCCCCCCCCCAAAAAAAAAAAAAAACCAACTTAGAGTATTTTCTACTGGAAAAAATAGAAACACCTTAATCACTCTGAGCAGGTGAATTTGAGCATGTTACTGGGGCACATTGTAATTATCTAAGAGAGATAATGCTCATTTTCAAGTTTTTAATCTAATTAAAGAAAAAGAAACTGATAATAGATGTTAAATTATGTGGCATTAACTCACTGTGTATAGAGTATGCCAGATTAATAAAAAAAAATTTATGAAACAGGTGGAGCTACCAATATTTTTCAATGAAATAAGAATCCACAGGCTTAAACATGTTAGACATCTGGGGAAATTCTGGGGCAGTACCAGAAGATGGCTTTCTGTGCATCTTTTATTGTGAAGAAATTGAGCGGTACCAAGAACAAATCTGAAAGAGATGTCACCCCTGGAAGGTTCAGCCTCATCGTTTGGCTCACATTAATTTTCTATAACAATTCATTTAGATTCTGTTCCTCTCAGTTGGAAATATCTTATTTCCTCTCTACTTTGCTTAAGTTTCTGATCAGAAGGTTAAATATTCATCTGCTTTTCCATAGGCCATGTATTCTTTGATAACAGTGATTGTGTCTTACTTACGAGGAGGGATGGTTAAGATGAATGGAAAGGCCTATTTCACATTGTCTGGTATGGTAGTAGTTACTTGGCATAGGTAGCCATTTAAATTAATTAATATTAAAAAATTTAATTCCTCAGCCCTGGCCAGATTAGCTCGGTTGGTTAAAGCATCATCTTGAAGAGCAGAAGTTGCTGTTTAAATCCCCGGTCAGGGCACATACAGGGACAGATCAATGTTCCTCTCTCTCTCTTCCTTTCTCTCTCTCTAAAATCAGTAAAATAAACAAAATTTTAAAAATTCCTCAGTCACATGTACCACATTTCAAGGTCTCTCAACAGCCACATATGTAGCTAGTAGCTCTCATATTCAACAGCACAGGTGAAGAAGATTTTTATCACTGCATAAATTTCTATTGGAGAGTTATTCTAGAACGTTGTTCAGTCTATATGGATCATTTTGTTCTCTTTGTCCATTTAGATCCCATTATTTCACCAAGAAAGTGTTGTTAATTTGCTACAACTGTAGGGATTAGTGACATCAGTAACTTTCTTTCTTTTTTTTCTTTTGACAGAGATAGAGAGAGTCAGAGAGAGGGTTAGAGACAGACAGACAGGAAGGGAGAGAGATGAGATGCATCAATTCTTTGTTGTGGCTCCTTAGTCTCCTTAATTGTTCATTGACTGCTTTCTCATATGTGCCTTGATTGCGGGATGAGGGGGGTTCCAGCAGAGTGAGTGACCCCTTGCTCAAGCCAGTGACCTTAGGTTTCAAGTCAGTGACCTTTGGGCTCAAGCCAGTGACCCTATGCTCAAGCTGGTGACCTCAGGGTTTTGAACCTGGGTCCTTTGCATCCCAGTCTGACGCTCTATCCACTGTGCCACCACCTGGTCAAGCCATCAGTAATTTTCTTAACCTAGTCATGTTTGATATGCATTACCTAGGAATCATGATCTCTATGAGCTTGGGGAGGTACAGTGCTGTAGAGAGAAGTATGTTAAAGACATTCCATCATTTCACCTTAGTCACCTCACAGTCATTCTTAAACAAATAGTAAACAAACCTTTGAATCCTCACATTTATATTTCACCACATCCTTTTCTGTCTTGATTTATAGTTACCTCCCTAACACTTCATACCCACTCTACCCCACCCCACCACTACCAATGTGCAAATACTTTGGGGAAAAAGGCTGCTGTTGTTATAGCAATATAAAAGCATCTGAGTTTTGTAAAATTATCTGTGACTATAAATAACTTATAATGTTTGGTGACAAATGTTTATTGAGAAACATCTAGCTTTACGTATTTGCTTGGCAAAAGAGGTTTTAGACACTAGTAGTCAGACCAAAAATTAAGTTGAATGAACTAGCAATTTTAAGTTTTCTTAAATTTAAACAGTACAAGGCTAAAATGTTCTGGAATGGTAATTTAAGGCAGATGTAATTCTCAAATCTCTTTTGTATGATTAGTTTCAGTATCTTCTCTACCAGAGCTGGTAGTATATAGCAATTCTACTTATTCAACGTTTTGGTGGAAATATTTCTATGCGGTATAAGCAGGTCAGTGATAGACTATAAGATGAGAAAAAAAAAAAAAAGAACCTGATTAATTCATAAAAGGAATATGTAAGCCTGGATTAATGAATAATTGCCCCTTTATTTTTTCCTTTTCTTGTTCAAAAGCTTAATAATCATTTTAATGCTTTTCAATAAATACCCTATGAAACAAACGTACAAAATGATACATAAAAAAACAATGCATTACAATAGAAAAGTTTTGCAATCAAAGATTGTTGTTTTAGTACTTTACAAAACAAAAAAATAGAAATGTATTTAAGTATGGTGTTTTTCCTCTACATACATTATTTTTATTTATTTATTTATTTTGTATTTTTCCGAAGTTAGAAGCAGGGAGGCAATCAGACAGACTACAGCATGCGCCAGACTGGGATCCACCTGGCATGCCCATGAGGGGGTGATGCTCTGCCCATCTGGGGCATCGCTCTGTTGCAACCAGAGCCATTCTAGTGCCTGAGGTGGAGGCCATGGAGCCATCCTCAGCACCTGGGCCAACTTTGCTCCAATGGAGCCTTGGCTGTGGGAGGGGAAGAGAGAGACAGAGGAAGGAGAGGGGGAAGGGTGAAGAAGCAAATGGGTGCTTCTCCTGTGTGCCTTGACTGGGAATGGAACCTGAGACTTCCACACGCTGGCTGACGCCCTACTGCTGAGCCAACCAGCCAGGGCCAAGAGCACTATGACTTTTAAGACTGTACGAATACATCATTTTGATAAAGTAAAATTTGCATTGCATACATCTGCTTATATTATATATGCATAAGAAAATAACTGGGAAAATTCCCATAATGCCAAGCTCTTAACAATAGCTATCCTTGGGGAATGGAAATTTGGGGTTGGGATGGAGTTGAAGAAGAGAGAAGCACACTCTTCAAAACTTCAAAGAAAGGTCTATTACAGGGGTCCCCAAACTACGGCCCGCGGGCCACATGCGGCCCCCTGAGGCCATTTATCCGCCCCCCGCTGCACTTCCAGAAGGGGCACTTCTTTCATTGGTGGTCAGTGAGAGGAGCATAGTTCCCATTGAAATACTGGTCAGTTTGTTGATTTAAATTTACTTGTTCTTTATTTTAAATACTGAATTTGTTCTCATTTTGTTTTTTTACTTTAAAATAAGATATGTGCATAGGGATTTGTTCATAGTTTTTTTATAGTCCGGCCCTCCAACGGTCTGAGGGACAGTGAACTGGCCCCCTGTGTAAAAAGTTTGGGGACCCCTGGTCTATTAAATTGATAATTAGCATATACTCCTTCAAAGTAGAACAAAACCGAGAAATAATGTATCTACTGTAAACCTGGTTTAATACATAGTGAACATCTTTCCAAAGCAATAGAAATACTTCCATGGAATAAGTTTTCATTGCACTTCCACTGCACAGATGTCCCATAATTTAACAAGTCTAGCAACAAATTACTACCTGAAATCAGTCCTGAAAAGTTCTAATTTCCTCATCTGTAAAACTGGGATAGTAACAAGACTCATATCATACACACCATTGTTGTGAGAATAAAGTAAATTAATATGATATATATGAAGGCTCTTAAAACAGTGCCTAACCCATAGTAACCATGATTATATGTATTACCTATTACTTTTTGTCCCCTCCTTCCTGCCACTTCTAATTTTGCTACAATAATTCTAGGCCTTGTTATCTCTTTCTGATATTATTTGCTGCAATGTGGTAAAATAGATCTACCTATCAATAATCTCTTTCCACTCTAATTCATTTTATACATAATAGCAAATATTCCTGAGGTACACTTTCCTGTACAATGGTCTTCAAAGACTCATTCCTATAAAACAGTGATTTTCATCATTTTTCACTTCATGGCACATATAAACTAATTACTCAAATTCTGTGGTACACCAAAAGATAAACATTTTTTGCTGATTTGACAAAAAGAATAGGTATATTTTTGATTCATTCACACCAGATGGCTACTGTCAATAAATTTTTTTTAAATTTGACAACCTAAGTGAAAAGAAGTCAACATCCCTAACTAAACAGGTGTTGTGCTAGGTAGGGCACACTGGTTGAAAATTGCTGCTATAGAATAAAGAACAAATTATTTTCTTTGGCCACTAACTTAGATTTCCAGGTTAATTTCCTACCACTCCCCTTCCCCTTCCATCAAATCAAACTACATCTCTTTCCCCTAGACATTCTATCTCCTGAAATTTGATCCATGTTCTTCTCTTAGCCTGGAATACCTTTCCCATATCCTACTAATCCTCAGTCTTCAGCTATAAGTAACTTCTTCATCCTCTAAACTGTCAAAGGATATAATGTACCTCATCCTACAGAAACTTTCAGATTGTACCTTATATTATAGCTATTTCTCTCTCTCTCTCTCATGCACACACACACACCCTTCTCCTCCTGATGGATTTCAAATAAAGTATCTGTGTCTCACTCCTAATTACACAGTTTTCCTAACCCGTGTATTGGTTTCTACATTTGACAAATAAATCTCATCATGTGTCTTATACAATTTGTTGAACAGATTAGAAAGAGAATAAAATGACCTATAGAGTTGTCTTGTACACTCAGATTAGAAAGAGAATAAAATGACCTATAGAGTTGTCTTGTACACTGCTGAAAGGATTACAAAAGCATAAAATCACCTAGTAGAATCACTAGTACTTGGTAGATATTAATTAAGCAGAAGTTATCATTATTTTTCCTTCGAAATAATATATATATTTTTTAGTGAGAGGAGGGGAGGAAGAGTGACAGATTCCTGCATGTACCCGAGCAGGATCCACCTGGCAAGCCCACTAGGGGGCAATGCTCTGCCAACCTGGGGCTTGCTCTGTTGCTCAGCAACCTAGCTCTTCTTAGCACCTGAGGCGGAGGCCATGGAGCCATCATCAGTGCCTGGGGCCAACTCACTCCAATTGAGCCATGGCTACAGGACTGGAAGAGAGAGAGAGAGAAGCAAGAGCGGGAGGGGTGGAGAAGCAGATGGTTTCTTCTCTTGTGTGCCCTGACTGGGAATCAAACCTGGGACATCCACACTCCGGGCTGATGCTCTACCACTGAGCCAACTGGCCAGGGCCAGTAATTTATATTTTTGAAAAAAGTGATATGTATTTCTATATGCAAATACCTGGGTATGACAACAGAAGATAATGAATTAGTCTATATACTCCTATACATAGAATCATCTTGAACTTATAACTTACCTTGAATGTGACTTTGGACAAAGCTTAGATGAAAATCTTCCCAGTGACAAGGCAAATGTGAATATAAATACATATGGCTAGATAGAGTAAAATTTAGACCCTGAATCAACTAAACTCTAAGCATATAATTCTTCTTTGATAATGCCATAAAATAAAACCTACAATATCTCAGGTTCAAAGTATCAACTTATTAATAGATAAGATTCCTTCTAAGTGCTGAATGAATAATGTTACACAAAAGGGTGTGCCATAAAGTCTAACCTTTCATCCTTTTTCCTCAGCTTGGAAGTGAGCGAGTTGTCAGCGTTCAGATTCAATGTGTTCCAGAGAACACATCAATTTCAAGTTCGGAAGTGAGTGAGTTGACAGTGTTCAGATTCAATGTGTTCCAGAGAACACACCAATTTCAACTTTTACATATTAAAAATGCATGTGCCTCAGAACAGACATCCAATATTGGATGCAATTATTTAACATACTGTGTATAGAAAATACACAGGGCATACTTCTAATGGAAATATTTTCAGACCTCCTATTTGGCATATTTACTGTTCCCTTGAAACTATAATCATTTGAAGGCTCAGTAAATAAAGCTATTGATTACATACAATAGATTAGTTTTAAAATAAGCCTAAGGGTAATAAAACTTACTACATTTCTGCATAATTGTATTGCCTATGTAGAAGCCCAGTGCTCATGTTATTTATTTATTTATTTTTTTAGAGAGGAGAGAGAGGGAGAGGGGAGGAAGAGAGAGAGAGAGAGAGAGAGAGAGAGAGAGAGAGAGAGAAAAGGGGGGGAGGAGCAGGAAGGATCAACTCCCATAGGTGCCTTGACCAGGCAAGCCCAGGGTTTCAAACCAGTGACTTCAACTTTCCTAGGTACTCATGTTATTTAATTACAGCACTAACTGTACTACTTCAAAATAAATTACAGAGCTGTTAGGTGAGAAAATATATTTCTTCACTTTAAACATTTCAAGGATATTTTTTTAGCCTGCAGAGATCACTGTTATTAGAAAAAAAAAAATGCATGCAGTGAATTTCCTTATACCATTTCCAGAAGATGATTTCAACATGAATCAACAAAAATCGTTGCTTAAAGTAGGTCATTGCTATAGCAACCAGTGGGTGGTTTGGTACACTCCCCGTCACAATGACCTACTTTCCAGCCTGTGCTTGAACAGCTTTATATAACTAGAATTTCCAGTTCTGTGTCTAAAAGAGTCTAAAAAAGGCAATTGTAGGATACAACATAATCCCACCACTGCTGAAATAGGCATTATGAATTAACATGTATCATACCAGAATAACACCATCTGGTTCTGCACTTCAGTTTATAAAATATATCTTATCATATGCTCAACAATGAAAACTACACTTTGATTATCTAAACAAAACAATTCATTGCTGACTCAAGAACTGATTTAAAGAATATAAATTAAGGTAATTAAAACTCCACATAAAATATCCTCTCTTATCTTCTGCATGAAACAACAACAGAGTTAAAATTTTAAAAATTCAAGTTCTGGATATATTAACTATAATAAAGAAAAAATGAAGTCTCATTCATTAATCAAAGTCTATGGTGTTTTACTAGAAATTTAAAAATTATAAATAGCAATTTATAAATTGCATAAATTTTACATATGCTTTATTCTGGTTTGCAACAAACTTAGTACTTTTCTCTGAATTAATCATTACTCATATTGTCGGAATATTTGAGATATACATTTTCTCTGGAGAATAGTTTAATGTTCAATAACAAATATATATATATTTTTTTAATAAACATTTTTAAAAAGATTATTTATTTATTTTACAGAGACAGAGAGAGAGTCAGTGAGAGGGATAGACAGGACAGACAGACAGGAACGGAGAGATGAGAAGAGAAGCATCAATCATTAGTTTTTCGTTGCGCATTGCGACACTTTAGTTGTTCATTGAATGCTTTCTCATATGTGCCTTGACCGTGGGGCTATAGCAGACTGAGTAACCCCTTGCTCGAGCCAGAGACCTTGGGTCCAAGGTGGTGAGTTTTTGCTCTAACGAGATGAACCTGTGCACAAGTTGGCAACCTCGGGTCTCGAACCCGGGTCCTCCGCATCCCAGTCCGATGCTCTATCCACTGCACCACTGCCTGGTCAGGCCAAATATATATTTTAAAAGCAAATTTTGTATTTTGCAAGGCTCTAACGGTAATAAATCAGTGGTATAGACCATGACATAATGTCCCTTTTTATAGCAAATATTTCACAATGCTCTCTTTTAAATTATGAAATGAAAATTCATAGATAATATATTTGTATACATAGTTTTAAAGCATTATATAATGCTCTATCTAATATGATACATGAGAGAAGTCAGTTAGAGAAAGAACATTTATATTTTATTTTATTATTTTTTTTTCCTGTTAACATTTTTATTATTTCAAGGTAACAGGAATTGTATACAAATGACAGTAGACCCTTGCTTCTTTATTTTTATCTAAATAAAAGATAACTCACAATGAATTCTGAAGAAAGAAAAAGAGCTTTGTACATTGAGGGACTATATCTTCCTTCATCGTCTACTTAGAACCAGTAGTTGTGTTGCTGTCATAGAATCGGGAAAGAGGTTGTGATAAATTGGAAGAGGTACATATGCTGCTGTTACCATTTTACCAGCAAACCACCTGCCATGCAATGCATTCATAGCAGCAATGGCTGCAGCAATCAATGGGCACTTAACATACACATTGCCTTGAGCTGAATTTTTGTCAACATAAATATGAATAACTCCTCCATGTTTATTACATTCTTCAATCACATCATCCTTAATCTCTTTATCCCATCCAACTTCTTCTTCTGTTTGAGGATTAAACATGATAGAAAGTTGAAAACACTGTGTTGCAAGAGGTTGAACAGAGGCAGCTGCAGCTAACGCTGAAGCTTCAGTCTGTTGGGAAAGTCTTGTTTGCAAATCTATAACGAAAGAGAATTCTGCCACAGCACCAAGCCAAAGAACCACTCATTTGTAGAGCTTGTTGTGCTGCTGGTGGGATCTGCAAACCTGTACTCTCAGCAAGTCTTGCCATTAATTGGAGATGACCAGTTGTTCCCAAGTCAATTCCAGTCCTTTTCAGTTCATCACTGCCCAAAAATGAGCTAGCACTGGAAGCATCTGTACGTTCAGTAACATGACCAACTTTCATTGGCCTTCCTGCCAGCTCAAATCCATAAGTTGTTCCAAAGCTTTCTTGGCACATTCTGAATCAGAAAACATAATAAATCCATACCCCTTGGATCGACCTGTTTCACTATCCTTCATGAGCTGAATACTTTCAATCCTTCCAAAAGGCTCAAAGAGCCCCCTGAAGCATGTCTTCAGTTACGTTAAAGTGCAATGAGCCCACATAAAGCCTCATAGGTCCAGCACTTCCCTTTTGTAAATTGTTTGCCATTGCCGCAGCCCTGTCTTTTTTCTGCCTGTGATGCCTATACTAGGATTGGCACTCCTAAAACGCGTTGGCCAGTTAATCCTATTGCTAGAGGCACTGAGCTAACATCGACAAACTCCACATAAGCAATTCCCTTGGAACGTCTTGAATTTCTACCAGAAATCATCTTCACATCCTGAACCTTTTCTATTGTAAAGAAAAACTCTTCCAAATCCCTTGGCTGAATTCTTGCTGCCAGCTGCATGCAAAAAACCATCCTTGCATCTCTCCTCAGGAGTCAGATTATCAATGGGTTCCCTCACAGGGCTCTTGTCTTTTCTGAATGGACTTTTGCTTTGGGAGCTTCGGCTGCTTAATGTTATGCTATGAGGCAACCCAATCTTTCCTTGGATGGCCCTGTTAAATTTTGGAGTAAGGACTTTTATTTTATTTTATTAATAAGGCCTCTGAATCTGTGGTCTCGACTTCTCGAGTGACTCCATTTCCTTTCTTTGCTTCCACTTCGCTTCCTTTCACGGATTTTGCTCTTTTTCCTTTCTCTATCTCTGTGCTTTGCTTCCATTCCTTACTTTTGCTTCTTTTGCGTTCATGACTACGACTTCTGCTCTTGCTTTTTTCCCTCCTTCTGGAATCTTGAAACTCACACTCCAATCACAAGGAGATGTAGAGCTTTCCAAGGAGGCAGAAACTTTGTCTAAAATTTCAAGATAATCCACCTGACTGTCAGAAATGTATATGCTAAGTAGCACATGACAGAAAATTAGGCTACACTCATTACTTATATTGAAGTCATCAAAGCAATGCCCAGAAGGGCAACAAGTAACATTCCAACTTTGTTGCATAAAAAAGCCTGACACTACCTCTTAAAGAATTCTGTGCAACAGCTTACAAGTGCAAGTCCTAAACATAATCAATTAGCAGACAAAGTAAAAGGTAACTCCATCTCCCACAAATGAGACAAAGTTGTGCTCTGCTCATAGATGGTTCATAGCCGGAGAAGAGGCAGCCAACCTCCCTATTTACCTGTTTAAACGCAAACCTTACTTTACCAAAGGAAAGGATTTGAAAAATTGAAAGCTAATTTCAAAATAAGGTCTTCTTAGGACTTTTTATATGAGTCCCCACCCACATCTGAAGGCAACCCCAGACAGGTAAAAAGACAGCAACATACTAAAACATTCAGAATATACAATCCTCTGCATAAAAGCCCAGACAAAAATCGAAGGATGCAAAGAAAGCAGTATATTTCTTGTAAGGTTGGCGGACAATGCGGAAAGGTCAGGCCTGGGAACTTTGGTTGGGACCATCCACAACCAAGTGCGCCAAAAGAAACTTCGCAGGAGCCTTTTGGAAAAAAGTGACCGTCTGCCAGGCAGTGAGATTTCACCACGTCATATTAGCTCAACCACCCTAGAGACCCTTTAAATATTTCCCATGTGGATCACCACTTGCGACTTGCCTAGCCTCTGTCCCCAGGGCTAGGGAACCTCATCAGGCAGGATGTGCGCTCTGTACTAAATAAAGCCTTTTTTTTTTCCGTATTTTTCTCAAGCTGGAAACGGGGAAGCAGTCAGACAGACCCCCGCATGCGCCCAACCGGGATCCACCTGGCACACCCACCAGGGGGTGATGCTCTGCCCATCCGGGGCGTCGCTCTGTTGCGACCAGAGCCAGTCTAGCGCCTGAGGCAGAGGCCATGGAGCCATCCCCAGCGCCCGGGCCATCTTTGCTCCAATGGAGCCTCGGCTGTGGGAGGGGAAGAGAGAGACAGAGAGGAAGGAGAGGGGGAGGGGTGGAGAAGCAGATGGGCACTTCTCCTGTGTGCCCTGGCTGGGAACCCAGGACTTCTGCACGCCAGGCCGACGCTCTACCACTGAGCAAACTGGCCAGGGCCTTTTTTTTTTTTATAGAGACAAGAGAGTCAGAGAGAAGGATAGACAGACAGGAGCGGAGAGATGAGAAGCATTAATCATTAGTTTTTTGTTGTGTGTTGCAACACCTTAGTTGTTCTTTGATTGCTTTCTCATATGTGCCTTGACCAGGGGCCTTCAGCAGACCGAGCAACCCCTTGCTTGAGTCAGTGACCCTGGGCTCAAGCTGATGAGCTTTTGCTAAAACCAGATAAGCCCGCGCTCAAGCTGGCGACCTCAGGGTCTCGAAGCTGGGTCTTCTGTATCCCAGTCCAACGCTCTATTCACTGCGCCACCGCCTGGTCAGGCCAGTAAAGCCTTTTATTATCCCACACTTCGTGGCCCTTCTCAGTGGGGAAAAAATACCTTACATTTCTCTATAACAAATAGCAGCTTCAAAGAACATTTGTTAGGTTAACTAAAGAAGGGATATAAAAATCCATACTAATAGTCAAATCCTGTCGTCTGATGTGTGGTGGTGCAGTGGATAAAGCCTCGACCTGGAACACTGAGGTCACTGGTTCAAAACACTGGGCTTGCCTGGTCAAGGCACATATGGGAGTTGATGCTTCCTGCTCCTCCCCCCTGTGTCTCCCTTCTCTCTCTTTCTCCTCTCTCAAATGAATAAATAATTTTAAAAATCCTGTTACTTAAAAAGGACTGTCCAATATCTTTAGTGGCAGTGGAATTTTGTACTGAACATCATTGAAGTAAATGGTCCCCTGGGCTGGCCCTTTGGACTTTTTAGTTATATGGCCTCTGCTGTAAAGGTGTTTTGCTATAACTGGATTTGACCTCTTCCATGTAAGAAGATCTAAATTTTAAATGCAAAGTAATTTTTTTTTTTTTTTTGTATTTTTCCGAAGCCAGAAACGTGGAGGCAGTCAGACAGACTCCTACATGCGCCCGACCGGGATCCATCCGGCACGCCCACCAGGGGGCGATGCTCTGCCCATTTGGGGCGTCACTCTAGCGCCTGAGGCAGAGGCCACAGAGCCATCCTCAGTGCCTGGGCCAACTTTGCTCCAATGGAGCCTTAGCTGCGGGAGGGGAAGAGAGAGACAGAGAAGAAGGAGAGGGGGAGGGGTAGAAAAGCAAATGGGTGCTTCTCCTGTGTGCCCTGGCCGGGAATCGAACCCGGGACTCCTGCACGCCAGGCCGACGCTCTACTGCTGAGCCAACCGGCCAGGGCCTAAAGTATAAATTTTAAAGTGATGAATCTGAAACTAATCAAGGACATTTTCCAAAGTAAATTAGCTAAGCAATGAAGTAAAAATTTTAATTTTAATGTGTCTGACTCCAAACTTTTGCACTATACAGTACCACATTCCTACAGGATATATTATAATCTAAAATGCGTTAGAAAATTAGTCTGACAGCCTTAAGGACATAAAGGTGACCAGGATACAGTTTGTGTTTTCTAGATGGAAGACAAGCATGTATGTCAATTAAGATAAAATATGTTAGGTTATACTGAGGTAACAAACAACCTCCAAAACTCAGTGTCTTAAAATAACAAGATTTTTTTCTTCCTCTTTCTTTCTTTTTTTTTTTTGAGAGAGAGGGAGCAACTCATAGTTGCTTGTACTTTAGTTGTACATTCTCAATGTGCCTTGACCAGGGATTGGACTTTGGGCTCAAAATGAGCCAGTTCAAGCCAAGCAACCTTTGGGATTGTGTTGAAGATCTCTCCCTCAAGCCAGTGACCCTGCGCTCAAGCCCGCTCTCTAGCCAGTGACCTCAGGGTTTTGAACCAGCGACCTCAGAATTCAGGGTCTGTGTTCTACCCACTATGCCACCACTGGTCAGGCCCAAAATAACTAAATTTTTTCATTCATGCTATATATCTACTGCAAATTAGCCAAGACATTTTTGCTCACTTTTAATTGGTTAAAGCAGGTCACATGGCTAAACCAGAAGGTAGAAGGCATAAACTTCCTGTAGGAAGTGACAATGAATAATGGTGGACAGTATTATCTACCATAATATCTATACCAGGGGTCCCTAAACTTTTTACATAGGGTGCCAGTTTACTGTCCCTCAGACCATTGGAGGGCCGGACTATAAAAAAAAACTATGAACAAATCCCCATGCACACTGCACATATCTTATTTTAAAGTAAAAAAACAAAACGGGAACAAATACAATATTTAAAATAAAGAACAAGTAAATTTAAATCAACAAACTGACCAGTATTTCAATGGGAACTATGGTCCTGCTTTTGGCTAATGAGATGGTCAATGTCCAGATCCATATTTGTCACTGCTAGCCCTAACAAGTGATAGGACGCGCTTCCAGAGCTGTGACGCATACGTCCCACGTCACCGGAAGTAGTACTGTACGTGAGCGACACCGTACTTTACTCCTCTCACTGACCACCAATGAAAGAGGTGCCCCTTCCGGAAGTGTGGCGGGCTGGATAAATGGTCTCAGGGGGCCGCATGTGGCCCGCGGGCCATAGTTTGGGGACCCCTGATCTATACCAACATTGATACATAGGCACCGCATGCGCCCGACCGGGATCCACCCGGCACGCCCACCAGGGGGCGACGCTCTGCCCACCAGGGGGCATGCTCTGCCCCTCTGGGGCGTCGCTCTGTTGCGACCAGAGCCACTCTAGCACCTGAGGCAGAGGCCAAGGAGCCATCCCCAGCGCCCGGGCCATCTTTGCTCCAATGGAGCCTCGGCTGCGGGAGGGGAAGAGAGAGACAGAGAGGAAGGAGAGGGGGAGGGGTGGAGAAGAATATGGGTGCTTCTCCTGTGTGCCCTGGCCGGGAATCGAACCCGGGACCTCTGCACGCCAGGCCGACGCTCTACCACTGAGCCAACCGGCCAGGGCCCATATGGTGAATTTCTTAATGAAGGGTGTATTATGGCAGCATATAAGAAATCTATGTGTGTGTGGGGTTGGGCAGAAGAATGGGAACAAGGGAAAACATTTAAGCAGTGTTGAATCAATAGCTGTTGTTCAAAAGGATAAAGGAGAAAAGGGCAATCAAAGAGAAAACAGTGCCCTTAAATCAAGAAATTCGTAAGAACCTTGAGGGGAGCCTGACTAGGCGGTGGCGCAGTGGATAGAGCATTGGACTGGGACATGGAGGACCCAGGTTTGAGACCCCGAGGTCGCCAGGTTGAGCGTGGGCTCATCTGGTTTCAGCAAAGCTCACCAGCTTGGACTCAAGGTCGCTGGCTTGAGCAAGGGGTTACTCGGTCTGCTGAAGGCCCACGGTCAAGGAAAAAAAATCAATGAATAACTAAGGTGTCACAACGAAAAACTGATGATTGATGCTTCTCATCTCTCTCCGTTCCTGTCTGTCTGTCCCTGTCTATCTCTCTCTCTCTGACTCTCTCTCTGTCTCTGTCAAAAAAAAAATCTTGGGGGGTAGGGTGGGCTAGGGGAGAAAACTGGGAGAATGAGTATAAGTATCATATTAAATATGGCCAAATTTCAGACAAACCTGTGTAACATGTGCTAGGTCATAGATTTTAAAAAGGGAAGAAAAAAAGTAATTTTCAGTATTTCTAAAGTCTTTTTTTTTTTCACAGATAAAAATTATAATTTTAAGTTATTTTTCCAGCTTCATTGAGATGTAATTGATATATAACTAGTCTTTTTCTGAAAGAGAACATTTTCAAATAGGAGTATTAGACCAGAGAAAAGCATTATACATAGATCTGGGACAGCATGCTTTTGAACACATATTGGACAGATTTTATTTAGTTGTACATGAATCCTTTAAAGCCTAGAAATACATCTTATACTTAATTTGGACCTAATTGGGTGGAGCCAAATGCAGTGGTTTCTAAAATTAGACAAAGAATAGTAAGAGGTCTAGATTATAAATAGTTTTGTATAATATTTTAGATTAGAGAGGCATATATTACATAAATTGTTAGAGTAAATTGATTCCAGAGATTAAGTGATTTTAACCCTTTTAAATCCTATTATTAATTTTAATAACTTTCCTGTATTTTTTAATATATTGATAGTATCAATACATATTACCTACAAATAATCATGTTTTTGTTTCTTCCTTACCCATTTTTATACCTTTTAGTTCTTGTTTTTCTATTACTACACTGGTTAGGCTTACTAGTACTAGGTTGAATAAAAGTGGTGATAGTAGGCACCCTTCTCTTATTCCTAATCCTAAAAGAAATGCTTTCAACATTTTACGAAGAATTAACATCAGAGTGAGAAGAATGAAACTTCAGCTCCCCTCCCCTATTTGATTCTCAGAATAGGCCAAGAGGACAGTCTGACCACAGGAACATGGAGACACCAGTTCCAGAACAGTAACTCTAGTTTATGAGTTACTTGCTAGCTTCAGTTCCAGTACCAGGCCAAGATGACTGCAAAAGACCAGCCAGCCATGAAAATAAGGAAGTCCCTTTCTCAGAGAAACTGCACATCTGCCCTCCCTCTAGGAGGACTCCCCTTCCTGAATTCCTCCAACCCCTATATAATCTGGGTAAGGGGTCTGAGCTGTTAAGATGGATTTTTTGAGGACAGGAGTCCCTTCATTTTCTCAAGCTGCTGGTTCTTGAATAAATTTCTTTCCTTTGCACCAGTGCCTGTCTCAAAAATACTGGCTTTTTGTGTCACCGCAGGCAGCCAAACAATTCAATCTTTCCTTTTCTTTTTCCTTTTTTCTCTCCAGCCTTTTTCATAGACTTCTGTCTAGCATTCCTTTTGTTCATTCAAAGTGAAGGTTGTTCCTTCCATCAGTCCTTCTTTTCCTTTATCTAGTTTTAGGAATACCATCTACGTGCTGATGAATCACAACTTGATATTTTCAGCCTGCACTTCTACTTTGGACTCCAGATTTAGTAATCCCATTTCCTTTACTATTATCTCTTAAATTTCTATTCAGATTCCAAATGTTCCACCATTACCACCCTTATCCAGGCCACCATCATCTCTACTCAAGGTAAGTATAGTAGCTTCCTAAACGGTCTGCCCTTTTCCTGATACTCATTTTCTACCTAGTCTAAGTAATTGTTTTAAAAGTTAACTCACACCCCGCTCCAATTTTGAATCAAAACAAAAGACTGATGAGACAGAGAAGCAAGAATGGACAAAGAGAGATGGAATGGGGGTAGGTAGGATGGGAAGAGGGTCAAAAAAAAGGGAGAGAAGGAGATAAGAAGAAACAATCAAACTGAAATTTAAGAATCCTAAACCTGATACAGTTTCAGTAACAAACAAGGGTTAATTTGATTTAATTACTAGTGAGTTATGAACACACATTCCTCAAACACTTGATTTCACAGTTGAAAATTAGAGATGTGTTTATGAATGTTTTATTTTCCCTTCGGATAGTATATATACAGAATTCGTTTTATGCTTAGAGAGAGAAATATAAAAAGTGAAATGAAATGAACCCAAAGTATTATCCCAACATTTCTTATTTGGTAAAGAGATTCATTTAGATTCACATTGACTTTTACTCTCTTTAGAGATATTTGAGAGTTAATAGTTATTATTATAATTAACTATTAACCTAATAACACAGGACCACACATTCTGATGTATATTCTTTCATTTATACAACCAACATTTGGGCAGCTATATAGGACAAACACACACAGAGAACTGAATCTAGAAATCTGCTCCTCAGAGCCTCTAAGTTTAGTAAGAACAAGATGTGCATTCCCACCAGCAGTGCAGGAGGGTTCCCTTTTCTCCACATCCACGCCAGCACTTACGCTGTGTTGTTTTGTTGATGAGCGTCATTCTGACTGGTGTGAGGTAATATCTCATTGTGGTTTTAATTTGCATTTCTCTAATGATTAGTGATGTTGAGCATTTTCTCATATGCCTATTGGCCATCTGTATGTCCTCTTTGGAGAAGTGTCTATTCATTTCTTTTGCCCATTTTTTTTTTTTTTTACAGAGACAGAGAGAGAGTCAGAGAGAGGGATAGACAGGGACAGACAGACAGGAACGGAGAGATGAGAAGCATCAGTCATTAGTTTTTTGTTGTGTATTGCAACACCTTAATTGTTCATTGATTGCCTTCTCATAGGTGCCTTGACCGCGGGCCTTCAGCAGACCGAGTAACCCCTTGCTCGAGCCAGTGACCTTGGGCTCAAGCTGGTGAGCTTTTGCTCAAACCAGATGAGCCCTCACTCAAGCTGGCGACCTCGGGGTCTCCAACCTGGGTCTTCCGCATCCCAGTCTGACGCTCTATCCACTGCACCATCGCCCGGTCAGGCTCACCCATTTTTGATTGGATTGTCTTTCTGGTATTGAGTTTTACAAGTTCTTTATAAATTTTGGTTATTAACCCCTTATCAGACGTATTGTCAAATATGTTCTCCCATTGTGTAGTTTGCCTTTTTATTCTGTTCTTATTGTCTTTAGCTATGCAGAAGCTTTTTAGTTTGATATAGTCCCATTTGTTTATCCTGTCTTTTATTTCACTTGTCTGTGGAGATAAATCGGCAAATATATTGCTGCGAGAGATGTCAGAGAGTTACTGCCTATGTTTTCTTCTAAGATGCTTATGGTTTTACGGCTTACATTTAAGTCTTTTATCCATTTTGAGTTTATTTTTGTGAATGGTGTAAGTTGGTGGTCTAGTTTCATTTTTTTTGCAGGTAGCTGTCCAATTTTCCCAACACCATTTGTTGAAGAGGCTGTCTTTACTCCAATGTATGCTCTTACCTCCTTTGTCAAATATCAGTTATCCATAAAAGTGTGGGTTTATTTCTGGGTTCTCTGTTCTGTTCCATTGGCCTGTTCTTATGCCAGTACCAGGCTGTTTTGAGTACAATGGCCTTGTAGTATAACTTGATATCCGGAAGTGTGATACCTTCCACTTTATTCTTCCTTTTCAAGATTGCTGAGGCTATTCGTGTTCTCTTTTGGTTCCATATACTGTGGAAAACAGTATGGAGATTCCTCAAAAAATTAAAAATTGAACTGCCTTTTGACCCAGCTATCCCACTTTTAGGAATATACCCCAAGAACACCATAGCACTGTTTCGAAAGAAGAAATGCACCCCCATGTTTATGGCAGCATTGTTTACAATAGCGAAGATCTGGAAACAGCCCAAGTGTCCGTCAGTGGACAAGTGGATTAAAAAGCTTTGGTACATATATACTATGGAATACTACTCAGCCATAAGAAATGATGACATCGGATCTTTTACAACAATATGGATGGACCTTGATAACATTATACTGAGCGAAATAAGTAAATCAGAAAAAACTAAGAACTATATGATTCCATACATAGGTGGGACATAAAAATGAGACTCAGAGACATGGACAAGAGTGTGGTGGTTACAGGGTGGGGAGGAGGAGGGGAGAATTGGGGGAGGGGAGGGGCACAAAGAAAACCAGTTAGAAGGTGACGGAAGACAATTTGACTCTGGGTGATGGGAATGCAGCATAATCAAATGTCAAAACAACCTGGAGATGTTCTCTCTGAACATATATACCTTGATTTATCAATGTTATCCCATTGAAATAAAAAAAAATCTTCAGAATAAAAAAAAAGGAATAAGATGTGTAAATCTATTATTATACTAATAAATTATAATATTGAAGTCCCCATTGTTAAAGGACATATAAAAGGCAGGCAATTATACTGAGGAAGATTTCTAAAGTTTTACAAAGATATGACTAATCTGCGTTTTTTAGTATCTATTATAGCACTTAATGACAGCAGTTTAGTCTTAAAGTGCCTTTTAATTTCTGAGGTTAACTCACACTAGTATAAGACTATGTCATTTATACTTTCTTAATCTCTGATTCACATAAAGGCATTTGAAATCTAGGACTTTTACTATTGCTTGTTGTATTTTTAGAAACCACTGCATTTGACACACTAAGAATAGGCCAAAAATCATGTTAAAATCTACTTCTAGGCTTTAGAGTATTAAAATGAAACTAAATAAAATCTGTTCAACACATGCACAAAAACAAGTGACAGAGCTACACATATTGGTTTTCATGATATTACTCTCAGAAAATTTTCTTCTCCTAATAATGATAATTTTACTCTAGATATAATCCAAGTTTTTCAGAGGTGGGACTATAAATCAAAACAAGACAATACAAAACAACAGGAGCGCCAAGAAAAAAAAAGTTTATTAGAGATGAAACAAGTACCCAGATCTTGGTTTCTAAACATCTTTCTCCAATAAGAAGATCCAGGGTTCTACAGAGCAGCAGCTGATTCCAGGGCTGAGCAAGGAAAACATATCAGGAGTATCTCATGATGTCAAAAAGTCAAAAAGAGCTCCAGAGAAATTAGATGAGTATATGTCAAAATACAGATGGGTGTCAAAACTGGAACAATTTAAACAACAAAATAAACAGTAACAGTAATAGATTATAACAAAACAAACAAACAAACAAAAAAACCCAACCAAACACAAATACTCATGAACCCCTATTTTTAGAAACAAATTATTGAATAATTAAATAAATGGCGGGGTGGGGGGGGGACGAACAACTTCATTACAGAAGAATTCTAACTAATGAATATAGAAGGAATGAAAACATCATGATTAGAATAGCACATAATAACTGCTTCAGGCAAGATCCACTAATGAATACTAAAATTAATGTCTGAAAGTATAAAGAGAAAGAGGATATTTACATAGCATCAAAGTATACCAAGATATATATTAATTACAAAGAAAAAAATAGTAGTTTTACTGTGGAGAAATCCGGCTGACAAGTACTATCTTAACCACATGATCAAGACTAATAATCACCAGTATAAGATATATTGATACCATGTCCCCCTGATAGAAGAAGGTCAGATCATCTATGAAATTTTTAAAAAATGCATAACCTCAATTTAATTATGAGACAACATCATATAATTGGAGGACATCCTACAAAATGCCTGACAAGTCCTTTTAAAAGTCTCAAGGTCATGAAAAACCAGAAAAGGCTGAGAAATTGTCATCAGCCAGAGGAAATTAAGGAGACATGACAACTAAATACTATATGGAGTTCTGGAATGAACTCTCAAACGAAGAAGACATCAGTGGAAAAACTGGTGAAACCCAAGTAAAGTTTGTAGTTTAGTTAATGTTATTTCACCAAGGCTTATCTCCTAATTTTGATGATTTTACTAAAGTTATATATGATATTAACATTAAGAGATGTTGGGGAAAGGGTATATGGTAACTCTATATTATTTCTGCACCTCTTCTGTATGCTTAAATTATTTCAAAATAAAAACAAGTCAAAACAAAAGTAGATGAATCAAAACATCACATATTCGGCCTAGCGTGTGGAGGACCGGGGTTCGATTCCCAGCCAGGGCACACAGGAGAAGCGCCCATTTGCTTCTCCACCTCTCTGCCGTGCCTTCCTCTCTGTCTCTCTCTTCCCCTCCCGCAGCCAAGGCTCCATTGGAGCAAAAATGGCCCGGGCGCTGGGGACGGCTCTGTGGCCTCTGCCTCAGGCGCTAGAGTGGCTCTGGTCGCAACATGGCGACACCCAGGATGGGCAGAGCATCGCCCCCTGGTGGGCAGAGCGTCACCCCCTGGTGGGCGTACCGGGTGGATCCCGGTCGGGCTCATGTGGGAGTCTGTCTGTCTCTCCCTGTTTCCAGCTTCAGAAAAATGCAAAAACAAACAAACAAACAAACAACAACAAAAAAACATCACATATTGAAGTAAACAGGTTTGGAAGTTCTTTTTCACATCAATATTATTTCCACCTCTCTACCATGGTAGTAACCACTTAAATAGTACCATCCATGCATTTATTCATTTAACAAATAAACACTTAAGTGCCTTCTATGTGCCAGGTATATATTACAGAGAAAAATAAAGTAGGAAATGCCAAGTATGGGGGAAGGAGATTGCTGTTTCATGGGTTGATTAAAGAAGATTTCATCAACACCTTAGCAGCGTTGCGAAATAAGGTAGTAAGCCATGTGGATACTCTGGAAAAGGAACAGCAAGTGAAAAGGCCTAGATATTCAATGGTGTGTTGGAGAAACACCAAGATGGCCAGCGTGGTTGCAGTACAGTAAGGGACAAGTGGATGGCAAAAATAAGATGAGGTAAGCAAATTATTTAGAGTCTCCTTGGCCATTATAAGGGCTTTCTATGCCAAGAGAAATGGAAAGCAACAAGAAAGTTATGAACAGAAGTGACATGAGGTTTTAAAAAGTAATTTTGACTATTTGTGAGGAACTGGGTGGGGACAGAGAAACCAACTAAGAAATTATAGTAGTTATCCAGGTAAGAAATGATGATGGCTTAGGCCAGGCTGTACTCAACGAAGGGGATGAGATGTGAATGAATTCTGGATATATTTTTAAGGCAAAACCTATAGGAATACTTGATAGATTAAATATGAAGTATGAGACAAAGAGAGGAGTCAAGGTTGATTCCAAATTCAGAGCATAAAATTGCTACTTATTGAGATGGAAGAATGCAATATGAAGAACTTCTGGGATTTGGGCTTTTGTTTTATTGTTTGCTTCAAGGAGTGTAAATAAAGTGTTTCATTTTAATTTTTGTTCACATTTATTATTTCCTTTCTTCTACTTTGATATTATTATTGCTTTGAACAGTTACTATTCATTCAGATACATTACTAGTGCCCTTTATATCCTTTTGCATCTCTGTATTTCTACCTAGAATAATTTTGTTTTTTTGCTTGACAAACCCCTTTTAGAATATCCTTCCTATTTGATCTACTCCTAGATGATCTTCTCTCCTCTCCTCCTGGGATTTCAATACAAATATTCTAAACCTCTTTGCCATATCTTATATATCTCTCACACTCTTTTCTGTATTTTCTATCCTAATGTCTCTCTGTGCTTCGAGTCTGGTTATTTTCTTTGAAACTATCTTCAGTTCACTAATTCCTTCCTCAGCTACATCTAATCTTCTGTTAAACTTATTCATTGTCATCAATTTCAGCCATTATATTTATCATTTCTAATATTCTCATTTATTTTTATGTCTCTCTGCCAAAATTCTAATCCAATTTCTTAAAAATACTAATCACAACTGTTTTAAAGTCCATGATTGATAACTCTAAAATCTGGATCTCTTCTGGGTCTGCTTTTGTTTTTTTTTCCTCTCTTGGTTTTAGCAATTTCTTGTCATTTATTTATTTATTTATTTTTGTATTTTTCCGAAGCTGGAAATGGGGAGAGACAGTCAGACAGACTCCTGCATGCGCCTGACCGGGATCCACCCGGCACGCCCACCAGGGGCGATGCTCTGCCCACCAGGGGGCGATGCTCTGCCCCTCTGGGGGGTCGCTCTGCCGCGACCAGAGCCACTCTAGCGCCTGGGGCAGAGGCCAAGGAGCCATCCCCAGCGCCCGGGCCATCTTTGCTCCAATGGAGCCTCGGCTGCGGGAGGGGAAGAGAGAGACAGAGAGGAAGGAGGGGGGGGTGGAGAAGCAAATGGGCGCTTCTCCTATGTGCCCTGGCCGGGAATCGAACCTGGGTCCCCCGCACGCCAGGCCGACGCTCTACCGCTGAGCCAACCGGCCAGGGCCAGCAATTTCTTGTCTTTTAGTATGCCTTGTTATTTTTGCTTGTGTGCTGCTGGACATTATGTACATAAAAAAACTATATCCTCTTTTAGAGAATTATTAACTTTTGCTTGTGGCAGGTTCCTAAAATACAGCTGATACCATTAATCAAACAGTGAGGGAGCTAATTTAAGGTTGAACTTCAGTGCTTGAATAGGCTTTTTTATTCAAACCATACTCCCATGATATTGTCCTTTAAAAGTCCCAACCCAAAGCTGAGAGTAATTTCCAGGATCTTCCTTCTTTGGCAGGCTCTGTACTCATTTTCTCCTTCCAGTTCCATAAGACTGCTGAAATTATGCTTAGTTCTTAGCCCTCATTCTAACTTTCAGAATTGACTTCTGCATTAAGCACAGAATTAAATACCAGGTTCAATTCTCTTGGTTTCTTTATTCTTTTAGATCTTAGCCCCACTAATTCTTACTCTTTTTGCACTTCTCTGATGACCAGATTTTTCACAAATATTTTTCAGCTTCTCTAGATATTTTTTAGCAGTTAATTAGCCTTTTCCAGAAGTAGAAATGCTCAGGAGTTCAGTTTTATATATATTTAATTTGAGGTATTCATTTGATATCCAAGTAGACTGGTTAACTATCAAATTATATATGCAACTTTGAAATTCAGGAAAGACATCTTGATAGTTAAATATAAACTTAGGATTCATTGCATAAATGGTAGCAATAGCTATAAGACTAGACATATTGATGTCTATTAGACTAGACAGATGGAAGAAAAAAAAGTTGTAGAAGGGAAGCACTCAGGAAAGTGAGGAGAGAAGAAAAAAGTGGTGATCTTTAGATACAGAGATGGGGAGACACACAGAGGGGCACAGAAGAGCACATAACTTTCTAAAATAAAAGAAAATAAGAATGGAAAGAGAAAAAGAAGCTGAAAAAAAGTGAGAATAAAGGAGAAAGTATAAGGAGATTTAGGAAGAAAGATGGCAAAAGGAGGGAGGTTAGGAAGAAGGAAAGTAGGATCCCAGATGGCACACACACACAAAAACGTGAGACCAAGTAAGAAAGACAGGTTGGCAGAAAGGATAAACCTTTGTAAGAGACTTTTTTTTTTTTTTTTTTTTTTTTTACAGAGACAGAGAGAGTCGGAGAGAGGGACAGACAGA
The DNA here is from genome assembly GCF_036850995.1 of Saccopteryx leptura. NCBI lineage: Eukaryota > Metazoa > Chordata > Mammalia > Chiroptera > Emballonuridae > Saccopteryx > Saccopteryx leptura. The sequence continues at coordinate 305,039,134 of NC_089503.1, forward strand.
CAGGAATGAAGAGATGAGAAGCATCAATTATTAGTTTTTCGTTGCGCATTGCGACACTTTAGTTGTTCACTGATTGCTTTCTCATATGTGCCTTGACCACGGGCCTTCAGCAGACCGAGTAGCCCCTTGCTTGAGCCAGCAACCTTGGGTCCAAGCTGGGTGAGCTTTGCTCAAACCAGATGAGCCCGCGCTCAAGCTGGCAACCTCAAGGTCTCGAACCTGGACCCTTGGCATCCCAGTCCGACGCTCTATCCACTGCGCCACCGCTTGGTCAGTGTAAGAGAGACTTTTGAAAGGAAGACAACCAGTCTTTGGAAGGGCAAACTAACCAATCTTAGAAAGGACAGGTATCTGTATGTCAATTAGGAATAAAGGAAGGAGGATTAAAAAAAAAAAAAAAAGGAAGGGTCCAATGGAAGGGAAAGAAAAGGGAAGACAGACACTTGGGTGAGGAGAGTCAATAGGAAATTAGTATGATGGCTCTAAAGACAAGAGCAACATGAGCCCTGGCTGGATAGCTCAGTTGGTTAGAACATCATCCTGAGGGGCAGAGGTTGCCTGTTTGGCTCCTGGTGAGGGCACATCCAGAAACAACTCATTTGTTCCTGTCTCTTTCTCTTCCTTCCTCTGTCACTTAAAAAAAAAAAGCAAATAAAAGAATGAAAATAATCCAATTAAGACAGTATCTGATATGTTATTTTCAATGATTGGAAGAGAGAAACATCACTTAAATTTCAAACAAGAGGGTCTGGAACTGTCATGGACCACAAACAAATTCCAATTGCATGTGTTTCCACATCTGAAAAAAAGTAATGTTCCTTGACCATAGAGATGTTATGTAATTATATGAAAAAATACTCTAAATGGAGGAAAAAAACCCAGAAACTTTCTCAATGAACTAACTGTGTGAACTACATCATCTTATTTAGGTAAAAAGTCACACTTAGGCCTGTATTAACTTCTATTATCTTTATTGTCCACTGGTGGTATGGTTCATGCCACTTTTATGGGTATTTTTTAATAGTAAATTAGTAGTGACTGATAAAATATAGAAAAACATACCTAAAGCACTTTCATTCATTCTTTCTTTAAATCAACACTTGAGCCTTCTCTTGAGATACAAAAAGAAACATGGAACTCCCATTCTAGTGTCTCTCAAATTTAACAAAAATAAGATATAAAAACTATTATATTACTTATCAAACTGTATTATTAAAGTTCATGGCAATTAGAAAACACAAAGGAATCAAGTCTGTCAGGGAGAACCAGAAGTTTTCAGAGATGATGTTGGACATGGGTCTTTTACTATTACAGCATTCCACTTTTTTATAGCAGTGAAAGATAATCTTCAACAAAAATATCAGATAATCTTCTGGAATTGAATTATGTTAATCAAGTATATGTAATTTAGGTTTCCAAATCATCTTTGTCTATTTTTAGACATCATTGCAAGGTGACCTCAAAATGACAAAATCGGGTAGGACATTTGGGGGCTTTAGGGGACTTACATTGAATTAGATAAAATCTATTAAGCAGTTATAAAAGGCAAATGTTTTAGAGAGCTATATATAGTGTGGGGTAAAAAGTAGGATTATAGTTATAATGCAAATAATATAAGAATAAATAATATAAGAATAAACTTTCATGTACTCACAACTGTAAACCTTCTTTTGCCCCATCCTGTATAATGGTTTTCCATAGTCAGATCATCTAAAAGATATTTCTTTTCTAAAAAATATTTATTCATAAACACTGAAAATTATACTTTTTGACCTATGACTTAAATTACACACAGTTATCTCAAGTTTGCCAGAGTGCTCAAATAAGACTGCCAAAGACAGAGAGAAAGAAGAAAAAAAGAAGAACTCCAGGTCATAGAAGGTGAATCACATAACTATAATGTAATTAGATTAGTTCATGGAATCATGTTTTATTTCTAATTTTTTCATTAAACGTATTTGTGGATTGTATCCATGTCACTGTGTATAGGTGCAGTTCCTTTTTCATGGTATTCCACAATTTATCTATTTTACTGTTAGTGAACACTTGGGTTGTTTCTAGTTTGGGGCTACTCCAAATAATGCTGCTATGAATATAATGTACATTCATTTACACGTTCCTGAACTTCTACTGAGTATGTATATACTTCGTAGGAAAACAGTTAGGTTATTGTTAAAGTAAAGACTCAACATAGTTTCCCAAAATGTTAACTGTTCACACTCTCAATAGCAGTGTATGCAAGTTCTTGCTGTTCCGTATCTTCATCAGTACTTTGTATTGCCAGACTTTTTAATTTTATCCAATCAATCCAGAGCTTTGTAATAGTATTTTGTTGTGATTTTAACTTATATTTTCTAAATATTTAATGTAGCTGGGCAAGTTCTGCCATGCGTTTAGGCTATTTGGATGTTCTCTCTTGTGAAATGCCTATTCTAATTCTTGCCTATTTTTCTATTGAGTTCAAATATCTCCTCTCACTGGCTTCTCATTGGCTTGCCTTTTTACTATCTTATTCCCATTTTTCATAAACAGAAATTTCAATTTTAATGAAGTTAAATTCATCAGTTCTCCCCTTATAGTTAATGCTTGTGTGTGCACACAGGTACATGTGTGTGATAACACACATCCTGTTTAGGAAATTTTTGCCTCTTCTAAACTCATGGAGATTCCTACATTTCTTTTTTTTTTCTCTAATGTAGTGATACCTTTTAAACTTTTATTATGAAGTATTTCAGATGGATTATAACTCTAAATGTGAAAGGCAAGCAATAGCCTGACCTGTGGTGGCACAGTGGATAAAGCATCGACTTGGAACACTGAGTTTGCTGGTTTGAAACCCTGGACTTGCCTGGTTAAGGCACATATGGGGAGTTGATGCTTCTTTTTTTTTTTTGTATTTTTCTGAAGCTGGAAACGGGGAGAGATAGACAGACTCCCGCATGCGCCCGACCAGAATCCACCCGGCACGCCCACCAGGGGGCGATGCTCTGCCCCTTCAGGGCGTTGCTCTGCTGCGACCAGAGCCACTCTAGCGCCTGGGGCAGAGGCCAAGGAGCCATCCCCAGCGCCCGGGCCATCTTTGCTCCAATGGAGCCTTGGCTGCGGGAGGGGAAGAGAGAGACAGAGAGGAAGGAGGGGGGTGGTGGAGAAGCAAATGGGCGCCTCTCCTATGTGCCCTGGCCGGGAATCGAACCCGGGTCCCCCGCACGCCAGGCCGACGCTCTACCGCTGAGCCAACCGGCCAGGGCTGAGTTGATGCTTCTTGCTCCTTCCCCCTTCTCTCTCTCTCTAAAATGAATAAATTTTTTTAAAAAGGCAAGCAATGAAGCTTCTATTTTTTAAAATTAAATTTATTGAGGTGACACTGGTTAAAATAATTATACAGGTTTCAGGTGCCCAATTCTATAACACAACTTCCTACACGTGCTCATTTTTGTCTCTTTCTGCTATCACCATCCTATGCTATGATAACTAGCTTTCTGTATCCCTTTCCAAATTTCCAAATTGGTACAGTGTGGGTCAAGTATTGATTCTATTTTTTTTTTTTTTTTTTTGTGACAGAGTCAGACAGAGGGACAGATAGGGATAGACAGACAGGAAGGGAGAGAGATGAGAAGCATCAATTCTTCGTTGCGGCACCGTAGTTGTTCATTGATTGTTTTCTCATATGTGCCTTGACCGGTGGGCTACAGCAGACCGAGCGACTCCTTGCTCGAGCCAGCGACCTTGGGCTCAAGCTGGCGACCTCGGGGTCTTGAACCTGGGTCCTCTGCATCCCAGTCCAATGCTCTTTCTACTGCACCACCGCCTGGTCAGGCAGGTATTGATTCTAGATCAAACGTCCACAGGAGAAAGAGGAAAAGTTGATCATAGAGTCATAAACTACTAAAGTGGAAGTAAATTTGTCCTTTCAGTAAGGGTTTTCATGTGGGCAGTCTAAGGTTTGGACTGCACAGGTGCCCTGAGATAGCTGCATACAGACAGACTCTGCCTACTCTCCAAAGCCCCCAACCCAAAAGACTTTACAGGTGAATTCTAGCAAACCTTTATGGAACATAGAATTCCTGTTATTTATACTGTCAGGGGATATAAAAAGGATATAAAGTTAACAATTTATTTTATAAGGCTAATACAACCCCATTAACAAACCTAATAAAATTAACTGCCAAAGCAACACTCAATAAATTACTCTTTTGAGATACTAAAGTTTATGTATAAATATGCAACATATTCATATGCATTTACATTTTCATATTTTTAAACTATTACCAATAGTATATTTCTTAGGAGTGATATTGTAAGATACTTTCTTTGTATTGTTTGATTTATAATCATTATACTTTTCATCAGAAAGAATTAACATTTTTAAGCACTGAATAGCCTAGAAACAGACCTCAAAATATTAAAATTTTATTGTATGATTAACATTTCAGTGGGGCTATTATTCAATTAATAGTGTCATTCTGGGAGGAAAAGTTAGAGCTCAACAGCAGTGTCAATATAAATTCTATATAAAACAAAAAATTTTATGTATAAATAAAAATATAAATGTATTAAAAAACATAAACATTTATATTGTCTTTCAGTGGGAAAGGCCCTTTGAAGCTTATCATTAATGATATAAACCACAAATGTTTCAGTATAAAAAGTTTAAAATGTATATTTTTTTAAAGATCATATTGTCATTTCTTTTTCTCTATGTCCCTCTTTCAGTGTTCTCAGAATTTCCCTATTTTTAATTATCATCTCACAAAGGATTATTTCCAATTACATATACATATCTATTCCAGCTTCCCTTTCTAGCTTCAGTTCTTTCTAACCAATTGCACCTGGATACTCTGCTGTTACCCTAACTTTGATACATCTTAAAACAAGCTTATACTCATCCTAACCCCCAAACTAACCCCTTCTGACTTTATGTCTCCCTCCCTGGGATCTCAAACTTGGAATCATCATTGTCTCCTCCTTTTCTAAAACCTCCCATATATGTCACCAAATCATTTTTTTGTATTTCCCTTTAATTTCAATCTTTCCTTTCTATTCCTATTATAATCATCTAAAATTATGACTCATTACAAAAAAGAGTTACACCAAACCCTATAATAAAAAAGGTATTTTAACCACCAAATTAGAATATGACCAATCATTATATGTTTTTCTAATGTGTTTTATTTTTAGATTTTTAAAAAAATATTTATTTTAAATAGAGGAGAGAGAAAAGGTGGGGGGCAGGGGTAGGGAGGAATGGGAAACATCAACTCATAGCTGCTTCTTGTATGTGCCTTGACCAGGCAAGCCCGGGGCTCTGAACCAGCTACCTCAGCATTCCAGGTCAACAACGGATCCACTGTGCCACCAGAGATCAGGTCCATTATATGTTAATACCAATAACAGGAACAGCCAGTTCATTCTCTAGCACAGGCATCCCCAAACTGCGGCCCCCTGAGGCCATTTATCTGGCCCCCAGCGCACTTCCGGAAGGGGCACCTCTTTCATTGGTGGTCAGTGAGAGGAGCACTGTATGTAGCGGCCCTCCAACGGTCTGAGGGACAGTGAACTGGCCCCTTGCGTAAAAAGTTTGGGGACCCCTGCTCTAGCACATATACACTACAGCACAGTAATATAATTTAAGTCATCCTATTTACAGTCTTTTAATTCCTGCTGGCCCATATCACTTAAAACAGCAAACAAAACAAAACCAAAAAAACTCCAACAACAACAAAACAGCATCATTAAGATACTTAGTTTGCTGTTATTGCTGTTACTGAGAAGACAGAGCTGGGATTAAATAAAAATGGCAAAAATATCTAGTCAATAGAATTCCATTTACAAAAGAGCATTTTTCTTTCTTTCACCTCTAGGAAACTCTAATATCTAATTAAAACAAATGCAAACCAAATAAAAGTATATAAGAATTAATTTTAAAATGTCAAAATTTAAAAATCTAGTTACATCTTTTACATTACTAATAATTATTTTTGCTATTACCGTTATAGAAACTATGCAATCCCGCTATATCCTCTGTAAAACATACAGAGGCCACACTGACTAATGGCCCATGACTCATTTAACTTGAGACAAGCAGGCTATTGTTTTCTAATACATCTGATTTCTGTTCCAATTAGTGAAAGTTCTAGGTATGTCAAGACTCAGTTGTACTACTCAAACCTGTTTATGCCAGCTGAACCACATAATTTAATTAAATCATTTATACACCAATTATGTGAGTGTAAAAAGAAAGCTGTTTTATTGAAAACTAAGTTGAATGCTTCAAAAAGGCTTGATAAAAGGTGAATCACTAAAAGAGTTTCTAATTATTGTGGATAAAATAGTTATAATAGATCAGAAGAAAAATACACACTGAAGAAACTCTGTACTCACTTATTTCACAAGGGTGTTTAAGGTTGTAATCAACTTTAGAGAAAATGATAGGCAACATCAGGCTATGGGTGTAATTTATGCATGAAAGCCAACATGAAACTTCATCAACAAAATCAGAATATTTATTAATATATTCAATCCACAGGTACATACTGAACACCTACCAGGTGCCAAGTGTTGTTCTAGGGCAGCAGTTCTCAAACTTTTGATCTCAGTACCCTTTACATTTTTTTTTTTTTTGAGAGAGAGAGAGAGAGACAAAGAGGAAAGGAAGGAGAGAGAGAAGCATCAACTCATAGTTCCACTTTGACTGCTTCTCATTTGAGCCCTGACCGGTGCTTGAACCAGCAACTTTGGGGATTGAGCTAGGGCCCTTGGGATAAAGCTGGTGACCCCAGAACTGGTGACTCCATGATGGAGCCTGCTCAAGCCAGCAACCCTGAACTCGAGATGGCAACCCCAGCACTTTACCTACTGTGCCACTGGCTAGGGCAGGACTCTTCTCATTCTTAAAAATTACAGAGTAACCCCAAAGAGCTTTGTCTTACAAGTAATATTTACAATATTTATCAATATGTATGTGATAAATTAAAGCTGAAAAAAATTTGAAACACAAGAATATACCAGCACATATTCCATTAGCCATCATAGCAATGATGTGACCACTTATGTGACTTCTGGAAAGTAAGACTGTACCCATGTGAGAGAATGACAGTAAGAAAATCAAATAATGTATTAGTGTTATTATGAAAATAGTTTTGCCTTTACAGATACCCAGTCTCAGGGACCCATAAGTGTCCCTGGACCATCCACTGTCATTGGGCTGAGGAACCAATAATAAATAATGATGAACCAATAATGAATCAACCTCTCTCTTGTGTAATTTAATGGAGTAAGACAATAAAGAAGTAAATCAATAAATACATAAATTCAGATAGTGATAAATGCCATGAAAAAAACAGGAGGGGCAAAAAGAAAGTGAAAAGTAGAGGTGTGGGGAAGGAGTAGGAATTATTACTCTACATAGGATGGTCAGAAAAGGCCTCTCTGAAAAAGGATGTTGAAGAAATGAGCCCTAAGGTCTGAAGCAACAATGCTCTGGGTAGAGAAACAGAAAATGCAAATACCCTGGAAGTCACTGGAAGATGTTGAGCATAGAAATGACTTAATCTAATTAAGATTTAAAAAATATGACTCTGGGCCTTGGATGGTGGCTCAGTGGATAGAGCATTGGCCTGGCATATGGACATCGTGGGATGGATTCCCAGTCAGGGCACACAGGAAAAGCGACTATCTGCTTCTCCCTCCTCTCCTTATCCCCTTTCTCTCCCTCTTCCCCTCCCACAGCCAGTTGCTTGATTAGTTTGAGCATGGCCCCAGGCACTGAGGATGGCTCAGATGATACAAGTGTGTCAGCCTTAGGTGCTAAACATAGCTTGATATTCCAGCATTGGCCCCAGACAGGGTTGCCGGCTGGATCTTGGCTGGGGCACATGTAGGATTCTGCCTCACTATCTCCTCTCCTCTCGCCTAAATGGGAAGGCAGGTATAAAAATGGAAATAGAGAAATTAGGAGGGTATTGCAGTAGTCCTGCAAAAAATACTGGTGAATTGGACAGCATGATAACAGAGGAAGGGTGAGAGTTGAATGGATATGGAAGTTATTTTGAAAGAAAAGCCATAATAATTGCTGAAGGACTAGACATGAAGTTGCGAGGAAAAAAGAAATGAAGAAAAGATGGCTCCTAGGTTTTTGCAGAGTAATGAGGTGAATGTTGCCACTTACTATGATTTAGAGAAACTACAGGAGTTACAGGAGTGTGGGCAAGAACTAGCTTAAGATGGTTATTTCAAATCTGAGTACAAATCCTGGATATGAGGGTCTGGAACTCAAGACAGAGGTCAGGTCAGGAGATGCACAATATAAAATCATGAGGAATTCATATTGAGTGGGACACCTGAATTCATGTTAACACAATACATTAAAATTAATAAAAGTTAAAAAAAATAAAATCATAAGGAATTCCATCAAGTATATACCTAGATGAAATCACCTAAAAATAATTGGGATAAAGAAGTGAGCAGGAGAATTTAGAACTGGAATTTTGTCCTACGTAAGGCATCAAATTAACATACATTTAAAAGTGTGTTGCTGTGGCCTATTGGCTCAGTTGGTTAAGCGTATCATCCCACAGGGCACATATAAGAATCAACCAAGGAATGCATGAATAAGTGAAACAACAAATCGATATTTTTCTTTCTCTCTCTTCCTCTCTTTAAAATCAATAAAAATTCTTTTAAATAATAAATAAAAATGTGTTTTTTTTTAGACTTGCCTTTTTCAAATAAACAATATATAAGAGTACTTCACTTTTCATATTAGGTCACTGACTCAAGAATCTCATTCATCAGGAAGTCCTCTAAAATCTTCTGGAATGTCTCCTCTCAAACCACTATCTACCTCCCTCCACCATGCCCTTACTCCTCACCACATCCACCACCTCTACTCCTAATCCCTCCACTTCCTCCCCCAGGTTAGTCTCTTCTCTGTCCTCCCGTGATTATCTTTTTGTGTGTGTGTATGACAGAGACAGAGAGAGGGACAGATAGAGACAGACAAGAAGGGAGAGAGATGAGAAGCATCAATTCTTCCTTGTGGCACATTAATTGTTGATTGATTGCTTTCTCATATGTGTTTTGACAGGGGTGGGGTGTGGGGGTGGCGGGGGGGGGGGGGCTACAGCAGACCAAGTGAACCCTTGCTCAAGCCAGTGACCTTGGACTCAAGACGGTGAACTTTGCTCAAACCAGATGAACCCGAGCTCAAGCTGGTGACCTCAGGGTTTCAAACCTGGGTCCTCCACCTCCCAGTCCGAAACTCTATCCACTGTGCCACTGCCTGGTCAGGCTCCCATGATTATCTTTGCATATTTCTAAAGAGGTCCTTTTTAACATTCTACAGGTATATTCTAATTAGTCCTTCAGTGGTGTAAAGTTTCCTTATGGGCAAGAATCACGGACTTTGATCTTTGTATCCTCAATGCCTTGCAAAGTGCCTGGCAGGTAATGGGCTCTTAAAAGAATGTTTTCTGAATGAGTAAAATGAAGGGAGAGTGAGTTACCTAAGGTCAGTCCTACTAAGCAGGAAAGTAGGGGTTTGAATTTAGGTTTCAGGACAGTCAAATTTTCTAAACTCAATTGTTTGTCATTTAAAGAACTCCACACTGGGGGCCTCACCATCTGTCTATTTTACTTTTTATCTGTCATCTTGTCTTGACTATAATTTTCCCTCAGTCTGTCCAGAACCTATGCATCCAAACTTTTGTCTTACCTCTTCCTCCTCAGTAATACCTCAATCACTGCCTTCCTCCCCCATACCAGTCACACATACATTTTCAGTAATACCCTACCAACCTCATTTCTGTCCTTACAGCTACATTAAAACTGCTCTCTCAGGTCACTCAGAGCCTTTGTAACAGTTAAGTATAATTTTCAAAATGATAAAATCATGAGTCTTATACAAATACGAAATGAATATATGGCAAAGATTTTATCTAAAACTTACTGAATAAAGAAACCAGTAAGATGTTAAAATTGTTTCAAGTAAGAATCTGACTTACAGAGATATATAGTGGCCACTCTAAAAATTCATTTGCATGGCATGAAAAATAATAATTTATATCAGCAGGAAACATTTGTTCTGTTAATCTGTTTTCAACACCTTAACTTTGATCTCTTTTTACAGAGTTGTAAAACAGTCTAGTCCAGTGGTCCCCAACCCCCGGGCCGCGGACTGGTACCAGTCCGCAGAGAAAGAATAAATAACTTTATTATTTCCGTTTTATTTATATTTAAGTCTGAACGATGTTTTATTTTTTAAAAATGACCAGATTCCCTCTGTTACATCCATCTAAGACTCACTCCTGACGCTTGTCTCGGTCACGTGATACGTTGCTGCTAAAATTAAACCCATAAACTAGCAAAATGAGTGAAAAACAAAATTCCATCGTAAGTTTTTTTGTGAAGTGGAAAAGGGCCAGTGAGGAGACAGAAGAAGAACCTACGACCTTGAAGAAAAAGAAGGCTTCATTTAACAGACAATACCAGGAGTCCTACTTGAAGTATGGATTTATTGCAACTGGTGATTCTCACGCACCAAGGTCGCTCTGCATAATATGTGGCGACCGGCTAAGTAATGAGGCAATGAAGCCTTCAAAACTGCTTTGCCACTTGGAGACCAAGCACCCTACTTTAAAAGACAAGCCTTCTGAGTATTTCGAAAGAAAAAAAGCATGAACAAGAAGGACAGAAACAATTACTGGTGGCCACTACATCAATAAATGCGAGTGCACTGAAAGTATCATACTTGGTGGCTAATCGTATTGCTAAGGCTAAGAAACCATGCACCATTGGTGAAGAATTGATCCTTCTAGCCACTAAAGACATTTGTCGTGAACTTCTAGGAGAAGCTGCAGTTAAAAAGATAGCACAGATGCCTCTTTTGGCTACCACCGTCACATGGTGCATTGAGGAAATAGCAGAGGACATTGAATCACAACTGTTGGAAAGGATTAAAAAATCACTGTGGTACGCTCTCCAGGTTGACGAATCTATAGATATTGACAACAAGGCAATGCTACTTGTTTACATGCGTTATCTTTATCAAGAGGATGTGCATGAGGATATGTTATCATTGCCAACTACCATTGCCAACCAAAACTACAGCCGCAGAACTATTTAAATTGCTGGATGACTATATAACAGGAAAATTGAAATGGTCTTTTTGTGTCGGCATATGCACTGATGGAGCTGCTGCCATGACTGGAAGGATGTTTGGTTTAACTACTCAGATTAAGGAGGTTGCACCTGAATGCAAGTCTACGATACACACTGTGTCATTCACAGGGAAATGCTGGCTAGCCGAAATATACCACCGGAACTTAATAACAGCGTATTGAATGATGTTGTTAAAGTTATTAACCACATGATAGCACACACCCTTCACTCGCGCCTGTTCGAGCAGCTTTGTGAGGAAATGAACGCAGAGCACAGACACCTTCTCTTATACACAGAAATAAGATGGTTATCCCAAGGGAGGTCCCTGGCCAGAGTGTTTGAATTACGAGAGCCGCTGCAGAGATTTCTCTCAGAAAAAAAGTCACTGCTAGCAGCACATTTCAGTGACGAGGAATGGGTCGCAAAACTCGCTTACTTGTGTGACATATTTAACCTCCTCAATGAACTCAATCGGTCACTTCAGGGGAAAATGACAACTGTCTTCAAGTTGGCAGATAAAGTAGCTGCATTTAAAGCCAAACTGGATTTGTGGGGACAACGTATGAACAGGGGTATATTTGACATGTTTCAAACATTCATGGGAATTTTGGAAGAGGCTGAGCCCAAGCCTTCATTGTCCCAGCTGGTGCAAGATCACCTGTATCTGCTTTTAAAAGAGTTTGAATGCTACTTCCCAACCACAAAAGATCCATGAATTGCCAAGGAATGGATCCGCGATCCATTTGTCAACAAACCAGGTGAATCCAGCATGTCTATGCAAGAAGAGGATCAACTACTGGAGATCGCAAATGACGGCGGCTTTAAAATGTTCTGGATTAAAGTCATGGCAGAATACCCCGAGATCGCCTCAAAAGCACTAAAAACCCTGTTGCCATTTCCGACATCCTATTTGTGTGAAGTGGGATTTTCTGCAGTGACAGCAACCAAAACAAAATTATGGAATAGACTGGACATAAGCAACACACTTTGGGTCTCACTGTCTCCCATTACTCCTAGATAGGACCCTTTCGTTGCAGAGAAACAAGCTCAGGGCTCCCACTGATATAGCATTACGGTTGTTGAGAGATAGGCTACTATCTCTCATTCTATATAAACATTATAATAAATAACTCTTAACTTATAATATTCATAACAATGGTGAGTTGTATTTTTCATGCACTTTATATTTGTTTTTGTGTTGTATCTTATTTTTAAGGCATGTTTAAATGTTACCATAGCGACTGGAAAGTGTTTGGAGGCAGAGAGGATGTTACTCATGTTACGTTGTTGGTGCGATGTTAAGAGGACGCTTCTAATAAAGTTGCATACGAGTACACAGTGGATTCATGTTTATTTTTGTCGTAGGTTCATGATTGGTAGCGAGCCTGAACCTATCATAGTACATATTGATGTCATACATGAAACATTGTCAGAATAACAAATTTATATACAGCCTGAATAATGAGGACATGCTCATTCCTCCTTTAACTTAGCCCAATAAATATTGTAAGTTTGACAGTTATATTTAAAAATACCACAGTTTTTACACTGGTAGCATAACATAATTTTATTTTGTGCATTTATCAGTCCCACTCTAAAGCCCGGTCTGTGAAAGTATTTTCTGATATTAAACTGGTCCGTAGCCCAAAAAAGGTTGGGGACCACTGGTCTAGTCCAATAAGGACAAAATTGCATATCCCTTAATTAGGATAACATAATTTCTTGAGGGTCCAATGCACAGGACTCAAGATTCATAGTAGTTTATTCTGCCCGTTTCTAAGTCTTTGATTTAAGACTGGGGAACAAAATTTTTGTTGCATCCACAAAAACATTTGTTTTTACCTAATTCAAGTGTGCTGATCTCAAATCTGACATTAGTTTTTCTCTGTAAGCTACAATTTTTTTTGCAATTCAAGATTTTAGGTTTTCATCTTATTGTAAAATTTTCAACATTTAGTTTAACATAATGAAGTAGAATGTCTTCTTGGGCATCATCTTTGTGAAAATATAATAATTTATATAATGCAGTAAATACACTAAAAGATATAATTGCATCAGAATTTGTCTACAATTTTGAAATAGAACATATTAAAACACTTATTTTAATCATAAAATTTGCGCAAAACTTATTTAAATTCTATTCAGGTAAAAATTTGCATCTGTGGCTCTTGCGTTTGTGTACTTGTTGAGGACAATCTCGTTTGATGCTTCAGCAGTAGTCTGCTCATCACTAACAGCTCCAAGATTTTCAGGAAACTTATCAAGGTGACTGTGCAGGAAGTGAATCTTAACGCTCATGTTTTGCATCCAATGTTGTGGAAAGCCAACAGCATCCTTTGAACCAGAAGTTCATAGTTTTCTGCTTTTTTGTTGCCAAAGAAGTTCTTTGTAACTGCCACAAAAGACTGCCATGCTGCTTTCTCCTCCTTATTCATCTTCCTAGCAAATTCTTCGTCACGTATGAGGGTTCAAATTTGAGGTCCATCAAATATACCTGCTTTTATCTTCTTGAAAGACAAGGCAGGAAAAGCAGAAATAATATGTTGAAAGCATTCACTTTCTCTATTCAAAGCCTGAACAAACTGCTTCATTAAGCCAAGTTAGATGTGAAGTGGGGGAAAAATGATCCTGTCTCGATTAACTGCAGGTTCATTCACAATATTTTGCATCCCTACCTCCAGAGCTTCACGTTTCGGCCACTCCTTCTGTGTCAGTGTTTCTCCCGAGCTCGGCTGTCCCACAAACACAGAAAGCAAGGATACTTCGTGAAACCTCTCTGTTGTCCCAGCAGGAAATTTATCATTTTAAGATCCACACAAATGATCCAGTTATGCTCCTCATACTTCAGAGAGTTCAGGACAATTTTTATGTCATTCTTACTAAGTCATTCAATTCGGGTTGGCTGAACTGCTGTGGGGTTAATGACTGCTTGGTATCAGAAGAAGACCCTTCAGATTCCACAACCATTTCCTCATGTATCTTATCAAAATACACTTGATCACCATGTTCACTTTCTTCGTCCTTAAAAGAAATAAAACCATTGAAAACTGGAACTGGGAGTGTCTCAGAGTGTGGGATAGGTCATATTGCTGAAGGAATATTAGGATATGCGATCATATGCCGTTTTTTCTTGCTGATGCCTTTTGTATGGACCAGACAGAAATAACAGTCACTGCTGTGGTCCTTAGGTTCACATTAAACCATGGGAATACCAAAAGGCATTCCTTTGCGTTTTCCTTTTGTCCAGTCTTGAAGCATTTTCTCACAATTATGACACACAATATGAGGAGCCCAATTCTTATCTTGATTGCCAAGGGGAACTTGAAAATAGGCAATATATGCACGTGTCACAAATGATGAAATACTGCGCCTTTGACACTGAAGTGTGTAACAGACACATATGATTGTCCTGACACATAACAGAAGGTGTCAGGACTATTCTTACATTTAGGCCTACTCGAAGAAGCCATGATTCAATCTTAAAACAAAACAAGAGGGTGTTTGTTTGTTTTTTAAGAGAGTGTTTTTATCAGATAATAATTTTTTTACATTTAAAAACAACTACAATTATGTAAAAGCGATGTTTGTAAAACATTAATTGCCTTGTGGTTATGTTCAATCCAAGAGTCGTTGCCCTTTAACTCCAATTTAAAAACCAATGCATGCCATTAACTGTAACAAAAAGAAATTAAAATTGCATAAAAACTAGAGCATGCACCAAAAAACAGATTTCAGATTTGGAATCAGTGATGCAGAAATATATAGAAACTGTTCTAAAACCTCATGCAACAGAAAATGAAAAAACAATTGTTCCCCAGTGTAATTTTTCCTGCACAACTGTCAAAACTCAATCTACTTAACCTGCCTTCTTTAGCCCAATGAAGAAAAAACTCTTGCCACCTTTGGTTTCCATGATACAACACTCTCCTGGCTCCTCTTCTACCTCTGATTCTCTTCAGTCTTTCTCCAGTTCCTTTCATCTTAAATATAGTCTTCTGGTCCTGGGTGGGTAGCTCAGGTAGTTACACTGTTGTCTCAGTAGGCCAAGGTTGTGAGTTCAGTCCACAGTCAGGGGACATACAAGAATCAACCAATGAATGCATAAATAAGTGAAACAACAAATCAACATCTCTGTCTCTTTCACTTACCCCCTTCCTCTCTCGCTCTAAAAAAAAAAAAAATCAATAATTTAAACATAGTATTCACCAAGGTTTTGATGGATCTTATTCTATGCAATACTGTCAATCATGTTTCACCTTCTAATTACATAGGAATTATTCCCCTATCCATAGCTCTAATGTCTATAATCCCCTAAATTGAACTCCTATTTTATCCATTTCCCATGTTGATATCTTAGCAGTATCTCATTTCATCATTGACCTAAAAGAAACATACTCATTTCCTCATCTATATATGGTCTATTCCTATGTTCTCTAACTTAGTTCATGAATAATTGTCAAAGAGACACAAAGCATGAGAATCGAATATTCTCTCTCCCTCACACCCTCCTCTATGAAATTACCTTGTCCAGTCAGTCATATAAAGTGTTCATTGTACCTCTACAATCACTCTCTTGCATCTTCCTCTTCCTTATAACCTTTTCCCTAATTCAAGCCTGTATTATCTTTCAATTGAACTGTTGATGAAGCCTCCACACTATTATATTATCTCTTTCTTATATCATTCTTTTAGTTGCCAAAGTTATATATCATCAACCAGGGATGAAAGCTTTTCTGGCTTGGTCCCACTTTCTGATCTGAGTTCTTAAATAATAGGCATCTGTTGTTTTAGGTAGGACATCCACCTACTTCCTACTCATTCTACTTTAGTTACTTCAGTCCAGGAGAGCTGATTCCATTCATAAGGCATATATAGTAATTTCAGCTCAGACAAACAGAGGTACACAATAATTGGTTCAGAAATTGGCCCAAATGGAGTCACTGGAGTGTCACAGGCATTTGCTGAGACTTCCGAAGCTGAGGCTTATGCTTTTTAAGTGCTATTGTTATTGCTATATTTTACCACCAGAGGACAGCCTGTCTGAAAAGCCAATTCAATATAAGTGAAGTTTGGAGATGCAAAGAGAGAAATTTGGTCCTGGAGATTGTCTTCTAGCATTAACCCAGGTCTGAAACCAGTTTCCCTTGGATTGTTCAATTACACCTCCAAATCAACTCTCTCTGCTTCAGCCTGTTTGAGACAGGCACCTGTCTATAGTACTAAACCAAAATAATACTAACAATACCTCCTATCTTTCATCCCAGTATGATTCAGTCATACCAGCCTCTTCATCAGTATCAGAATACTCTGCCTTCCCTCATGTTATTCCCTCAGTCTGGAATTATCTTCCCTTTGTCTGGAATTCCCTTCCCTCCAGTCTCTGTTTATTAAGATCTATCTCATACTTCAAGATTCAGCTCAAATGCCTCAGTGAAGCAGTCTTCCAAGGCTGGAAAAAGAAGCAGAGGACCAAATTACACAGGGATTTTAAACCACGCTCTATGGCTTTCTGAACTTTAATCTAAGGGTAAGGAAATGTCACTGAGGATTTTAAAGAATAAAGGACATGATCATATTTGCAATTTTAAAAGGTCACTCCAGTTGCTATATAGAGAATGAATTAAAGAAGGGAAAGGGGAGAGAAGTAATCTAAGCAAAATGGATGGTGGTATGGGCTAAAGTGGCAATAGAGATAGAAGGATGCATTTTTGTGATTATTTTATTTCTGAATAAATTCTTCTTTTTACTGTGAACTCCCCAACGACAGAGAAATTATCTATTGCTTGCCATTTTAACCACAGAAATTAGAAAAGTGACTGGCACACAGTAGAGACTCAAATATATATTTGTTAAATAAATGAATATATAATTAACAACCTAATCTGCAAATTGTTTGAGCAACTGGACAAATGGTAGTATTATTTATGAAAATGGGAAACACAGAAACACTCAGTTTAGGTTTCTTGTTTATATTTGAGAAGTAGAGGGAAAGATGAATTCTGTTTTTGAAACAAGTTGAGTTTAAGGTAGTAATATGATACATTCAAATAGGCAGGGAATCTATATCTATGGATCAGGAGATATGTGATGAAGATATTGATTTGTGAATTCTGGGCATATATATAGATGATAACTGACTTCACAAAGAGAGAGGAGACTGCCTAGGAATGATGTAAAATGAAAGTGGAGATATCATAGACTTCAGAGGCATTTATGAGTTGTACAGAAAAAGAGATGTCAAGGAAGAACATTAATAACTCTGACAGAAAAACAAACATAGAAGGGTCCTCCAACCAAAGCAGAACAAAGAAAAAGAAGGTGTGGTCAAGTGTATAGTAGAAAATCAAGGAATAAAAAGTTTACAAGTATCTTTTGATGAAAACAGTTTTTTGTTTTTTTTTTTAATTTTTATTTATTCATTTTAGAGAGGAGAGAGAGAGGGAGAGAGAGACAGAGAGAGAGAGTGAGACAGGGGGGAGGAGCTGGAAGCATCATCTCTCACATGTGCCTTGACCAGGCAAGCCCAGGGTTTTGAACCAGCGACCTCAGCATTTCCAGGTCGACGGTTTATCCACTGCGCCACCACAGGTCAGGCAATGAAAACAGTTTTTGATGAATAGGTACTGGGTGGAAAGACACTAGTCTGGAGTGAGTTCAAGGGTGAGAAGAAGATAAAGAAATGAAGTCAACCTGTATTAGACATTTTGTTCATGAAGTCTGGCTACAAAGGAACAAAGGAAATAAGAAACATAGTTGTAGGTGAGGAACATAGTCAAGGGTAGCCTTTGCTCCTCTGTTGGTTTTTGTTTGTTTAAACAGAACTTGGACCTAATCATGTTTAAATGTTGACTAGAAGCAAACTAAAAAGAGACTAAAGTAAAAGTGAAAGAATAAATAATCAAAAATAAATTTTACAATATATACATACATTGGAACTTGTTCACCTTACATACAGTATATTTAATTTGTTTTTATCACTTAAACCTCACAAAGTCTGGACAAATATGAGCAAAGTTTTAAAAATGGGATATAGACAAATAGATTGGCTTTGAATAAAAGAACCAATTATCTCTTCTACAGAAATCATGCAGTAGAAGGAAAGAATGAATAAATATGTAGGTATAATTATAAATAGATTTGGTTACTGAAAATTAAGATTCTACATGTGATAGCATTCACCATGTAATAAACATGTTGAAGTTTAAATATTAAAAATAATCTGTTCATTGAAAATTATTTTTCTGAATTATGAGTTTAAGACATACATTACCATCTAAATGAAATAAAGTAATTGCCCCACTCTTATACCCTAGACTTACAAAGGGAATTTGAAAGATATTTATCAAATGCCTTCTCTGTACAAGACACAATGCTAGAAATTGTAGAGAATAAAAAAGAGGGCTCTTTCCCCAGATATCTGCATCGCTTCTTTCCTCCCTTCCTTTAGATCACAGGTAGTCAACCTTTTTATACCTACCACCCACTTTTGTATCTCTATTAGTAGTAAAATTTTCTAATCGCCCACCGGTTCCACAGTAATGGTGACTTATAAAGTAGGGAAGTAACTTTACTTTATAAAATTTATAAAGCAGAGTTATAGCAAGTTAAAGCATATAATAATAATTACTGACCAAGTACTTTATGTCGGATTTTCGCTAAGTTTGGCAGAATAAATCTTTATAAAACAACTTACTCTAGTTAAATCTATCTTTTTATTTATACTTTGGTTGCTCTGCTACCACCCACCATGAAAGCTGGAATGCCCACTAGTGGGTGGTAGGGACCATGTTGACTACCCTTGCTTTAGATCTTTGTTCTTTTTTTAAAAACAGAGAAAGAGAGAGGGATAGATAGGGACAGACAGACAGGAATGGAGAGAGATGAGAAGCATCAATCGTCAGTTTTTCATTGCGACACCTTAGTTGTTCATTGATTGCTTTCTCATAGGTGCCTTGACCATGGGCCTTCAGCAGACTGAGTAACCCCTTGCTTGAGCCAGCGACCTTGGGTCCAAGCTGGTGAGCTTTGCTCAAACCAGATGAGCCCATGCTCAAGCTGGCGACCTTGGGGTCTCGAACCTGGGTCCTCCGCATCCCAGTCCGATGTTCCATCCACTGCACCACCACCTGGTCAGGCAGATCTTTATTCTTACATTCTGCTTTATTTTTCTCCATCACACTTACCACCACCTGACATATCATATTTGCTTTATTGTCTTTTTCTCCTCCTAGACTAGAAGCTCCTCAAGGGCAAGGACTATTTCTGTTTTATTCATTGTTGTATCCCCAGTACCAAAAATAGTGCCTGCCATGAACAGGAATACAAAATAAGTTTTTGATTTAATAATATGGTACCTTCTTTTCAGAAAGGAGAGGTGCAATCTGTCAAATGGGAAGAAATGAATATATGAGAACTATGTCAATATTTACAAATGAAAAGAGTAAATACTAAGGGTGATGTGAGAAGCAATATCAAAAAATGGTTTAAGAGTTTACAAGAGTTAATTATCCCAGACAAGGTGATAAAGAAAGGTATCATGGAAAAGGTGGCATTTGGATTAGGCCTTAAAGAGGTGAGATGTGTGTGTGTGTGTGTGTGTGTGTGTGTGTGTGTGTACAATTCAACAGTTCTTAGCATATTCACAGAATTGTGCAACCTGCTCGGACATTTTCATCATCTCAAATAGAAACCCTGTGTTCCTTAGCTACCAGCTCCCAACTCCACCAACCCTCCAAACCCAAAGAGGGTACTAATTTACTTTTTTGTCTCTACATAATATGTGGGGTTTTGCGACTGGCTTCTTCACTGAGCATGTTTTCAAGATTCAATTCATGTTGTAGCACGTACTAGTACTTTATTTATTTATTTATAGCACACGCACAAGGGGAGAGGAGGGATTGAGATGAGAAGCATCAACTTGTAGTTGTGTAGTTGTTCACTGATTGCTTCTCATTTGTGCCTTGATGGGGTGGGGGTGCACGGGTGGCTCCAGGCTAGGCAGTAACCCTGCACTAAAGCTGGAGAGCCTGTGCTTAAGCCAATGACCTTAGGGCTTCAAACCTGGGACCTCAGTGTCCCAGGTTGATGTTCTATCCACTGTGCCACCAACAGTCAGACATACCAGTACTTCTATAATTGAATAATATTCCATTTTAAGGATATGTCATATTTTGTTTAGCCATTCATCAGTACATAAACATTTGGGTTATTTCCACCTTTTGGATATTATGACTAATAATAAATTATGAATAATTCTATCAATACTTGTATATATGGTTTTTTTGTGTGTGATGTAATTTTAATAAGAGATAAGGGAAGGAAAATATTGAAATATTTTAAATCATTCAATCTCAAAAGTGACAAATTCAAGATTTAAGTTTTCATTGGTCTGAGATCAAACGAGGCAAAGTGACAAATCTTGACAGTAATCTATAAAGCTCTAGTCGGATGGCCCTGTCACATCTCTGATCTCATCTACTTTCCCTCTCACCTATTCTGCTTCAGTCCTATTGGCTTTATCTGTAGTTTCTTCCAAAAGTTAAGGACAGTTCTACCTTAGGGCCTTTCCCCTGCTCCCACTGCCTGGATCGCTTCTCCCCTGGGAACACGTCTCCCCTAGACAGCTGCAATCCATACTTGCCTCATTCTCATCTCTTTGTTCGTTGCCACCTTCTCAGAGTTTTCCCCAATCACATTTAAAATGGTACCTCTCATCCTCATCTCTTGCACTGTTTCTCCCCTTTCTCTGCTCTTTATTTCTCTACAGCATTTCTCACCATCAAATAATATATTTTACTTTCTGAAGCATATGCTGGGAAAGGACAAGAATTTTTTTCTGTTTTATTCACTGCTATAGCTTTGATGTTGCAATTATCTGATCATCGAACACTTTTATTTCCACCAGGGGGCCTACCAATCATGCAGTCCGGTATTTCAGGAAAAGATCACCAGGCCTCTCTAAGGTCTCTCCCAGTACTCGGATCCCTAGAAGGACTAGACTTTGCCTAGAAAGAAAAGCTGTGCTGTGTCCAGTCAACCACAAGGAGGAGTAGAGAGGAAGAGCTGAGCAGAGAGAAACCAGAAAATGGCATTTCCCTTGCTTTTCCTTCGTCAGCCTCAAGGTGGACCAAAAACTGGGTTTGGAGACGACGGTACTGAATGATTTTCTCCCTACTATGATTTATCGGGACACAAACGTAAACGTGGAAAACCGCAATCCTTTCGAAGGCCACTAAGGGGCTAAAGAAATCAACCCACGGGCCACTGAGAAATGGGAAGGTTTCTTTAACTCTATCACTAAGAGTTCCCATTAGTGCTGAGGCACGTAACTCACACGCGGGGGCCAAGGTGTTCCAGGTGGCCAGCACTTTCTGGCCAGAGAACTATTTATTCAGTCTCTTCTACTTCATACTCAAAGCAGCCACAATTCTTAAAACAGCATAAGCAAGGCGGTCCCAGGTGGAAGTTCTCAGACTGGGCCGATCGCGCGTCAAGTCCTGATGCATTTAACAGCGAGATCAATTCCCCCCGGGGTGTTGACTCACCGCCACCTGTTGATGCCCACATTGGAAGAGCCCGCGAACCAGGGGTCGAGGATGTAGACGCAGCGGATGGTGTCGGCGCCCTGGATGCACTCCTTCAGGGCGGGGTTGTCGTGAAGCCGGAGCCCCTTGCGGAACCAGTGCACCGCGTTCACCCCCATCCCGGGCCGCCGCCGAGTTACTCCACCGAGAAATTCAAGGCACGAGGGTCCGGCTCATAACCGACACCTCGGCTGCTAGGAGAATCGCCGCACCCAAGGAGTGAAAGGACAGGGCGACCGGGGCGGGGGTGCGGGGGAGGAAAAAATGAGTCCGAGGACGGGACCCGAGAGGGAGAGGGCGCTGGAGGCGCAGCTGGAAGCTGAATGGAGGTTGCCCAGTCGGCAGAGTCCGGGTGTGACGGCCTTTAGGAGCCGGCGCCCGCCGCAACCGCCTGGACGGCACGCATAACTTTGAGGACCTCGGACCCCCGGAGGGCGAACAAGTTCCAGGAGCTCGAGCTGCCACGACAGCCCAAGCCGGCACCCGCGGCCCCAGGAGGTTCGTCACGGAAACCTCGCCCCACCGAGGCGGCCCTTGAGGAAAAGAGGCTCGCCCGAGGGGAGCCACCGATGGGGAACAGCAGGGATTCAGCCGCTGTCGGCCACGCTGTTTCTCGGCCCAGGAAGACAGCAGTGAAGACCGATCTCGGAGGCGCTGATCGAGGCCGCTGGACGGTTGCCGGCCGGTGACCCGTCCCGAGATGGCCCGGTGATTCCACCACCCCCGCCGCGTCAGCGGCCTCCGCCCCGCCCCTGGCCCCTCATTGGAAGGCGCGCTCCCCACGTGACCACCGGCACCTCACGTTTCTGAAGTGTGTTTACTACAGCGGTTCGGACTGGGGAATGTGCTTGCGCTTCAGTCGCTTCTAGGGGGCCGCAGCCCTTCGATCTCCAAACCGGCGATCCTCACCCAGAGAAAGGGCTATCTGCGTCCCTTTTCTCTGCTGGCTGGTCGCGGTTGCCAGAGGCGCCCCGGTGATCACAGGACCCACGTGAGGGAAGGTTTAGCCTCGCCTCCGGGGGCCATGAGCATCTACCATTGGCTGAGGCTCGCTTAGACCCGGATGAGCACGGGGATGCGGGGAGTTCGCGGGTGCGCGGTCTGCTCCAGAAGGCGCGCGTGCGCTTTAGCAGCATTCCAGGGGGAAGTAGGGCGGGGCCGGCGAGCGGGAGCGCGCTTGGGGTATTTAGCTGCCGGGGTTTCGGAAATACCCAGAATCGGCTTTGTTCCCTCTGAGAGGTAGCGAGGGGCCCCAGCTTGTAGTGGGGGCTAGAAGGGCTGGACAGAGGAGAGTAGGAGGGTCCACGTCCACTTTGATCCACGTGTTTCAATCCAGCTTTGTGCAAAGAATCCGACTTTGGGGTGCGCGCGCCATTCATCTGGACATCGCGATGCTGTACTCTTTTACTGTTTCTAGAGAAGATGGGTAGTTGGCAGGGTGGATGCCAATAAGGTGACCAATCATACTCCTTTAGGGAGGGCAGTCCTTTTGAAAGTCCCTTCCTCCCTTGAAAAGAGTCCTCCTACATGTCCTCCTTTTTGATATTGGAAGACTAATCTGTAAATGTCCGTATTCAATCGATGCAGTCGATCCATTGTGTGTGATGTGAGGTATTTGTATCTAAATGAGTACTTTTTTCTTACAATTATTATTAAAAATTAATAGGCATGTAAGCATAATTATAAAATATTAAAAATGTTTTTATTATGCATTTATTATATTATAGTGTATTGTTGCAATGAATAAAATGTTTCTTTTATTTATGATTCTGTTTTCTTCAATTTATTTTTGTCCTTTTCATTGTAAAAAAGTTGGTCACCTTAATGCCAAGCATTCCTGGACTTCTTGTAATTTCTTAATACTAGCAATATATCAACATTATGTCAGCCCTGATCTCTTATATTTAGTGTGGCCTTTGCCTACCTTTCCAAGGACAATGAACTGCAGGCCATGCTGTTCCTTATTCAGTCTTTGTATTGGTTTGTTCGTTCGTTCAACAGTTAATGAATGAAACAGACACTGTTCAAAGTGCTGGAGATACAGGAGAGATGGATATAGGCTAAAATCCAAGCCCGACGTGGAGTTTACAGTCTGTATCTCTTAACTTTTACTCTATTTTTTTCCTCTATAAAATACTCTTCTTTGGAATCTGTTGCTCACTACAACCATTACCCTACCTAGTATATTTATTTCTACACATTCTTTTAGACTCAGATGAAGTGCAACCTAAGTTGTGAAAATACTCCTGCGCCCCACTCCCCGGCAGATTTAGGTTCTCCCCAGTCCCCTGGCATCTTATCAGACCATGCTATTGTGAAGACTGAATGAAAAGAGCCTACTTTTAACACCTAGCTCAAAATAGGTGCTCAATAATTGTACTTGTTACTATAATGTGTCTCTAATTCCCTCTAACGTGTCCTTAAGGACAGGGGCTCCATCCAGTTCAGTTTTTCTTTTCATAAATGCCCACCCAGTACAGAATCTGATACATAAGCATTCAAGTGTTTATTCAATGACTGAATTAGTGAATGCTGTTTGCCACCAGTGTTTGGCGTGGTTAGGAGGAAGGATATGGCGGTTGCTACTGGTTGAATTGTGTCTTAAAATTATAGAAACCCTAGTACCTGTGGATATGGCCTTATTTTGAGAATAAGATCAAGTTAAGATGAAGTCATTAGGGTGAACCCTAATCCAATGTGACTCAAGTCCTTATAAAAAGGGGAAATTTGCACATAGATCCACACACAAGGAGAATGCCATGTGAAGATTGGATTTATGCTGTGTGTGTGGGTGATGAGTTCAGAGCTAGTCACCCCAAGATGTGTCTCAGTGGCATGCAGATTATTTTGAGCTAAAAGGCAGCAGACCTTGCAAGCTCAAGAGAAACTTCTGCATCCTATCTTCATTACCTGGAAGAATTTAAATCAGAGGAGTCTGGCCTATGAAGAGTTATCACCAGAAATGACTTTTTAAGTATCTCTATGTCAAGACAAACTAATTACTTAACACGTGCTCTCCCTACAGTGACCTTCTGAAGCCCTAAGGTGCTTTGCCTCGTCCCTTACTCAGAATGTTTTATGTCATCATGTTCCTTGTCTGTCTCTGAACCTCTCGTGCACATGGGGGTTTCTGACTCACTCAAGTATGTGGAATTCCCATACATATGTATGTATTAAATTTGGTTAACCTGTCTCATGTCTATTTGATTATTAGACCAGCAAAAAGAACCTTGATGGTAGAGGAACATATTTTCTTCCCCTACAGGTACACCAAGACAGGGACCTATGTACTGGAAGCTAAGAAAGCAGCCTGGAACAGATCCTTCCCTAGTGCCTTCAGATGGAGGGAGGATGGCCTTGACAACATTTGATTTCAAACTTCTGGCCTCCTGCACTGTGAGTCGATAAATTCCTATTGTTGTAAGCCACTCATTTTGTGGTACTTTGTAACCAGCAAACTAATAACAGTAATATAAATTGAACCATCACGTGAGCAAATATGTCACATAATATTCCCTACCCTTGCTTCTGTTGCCACACAAAGGGCATAGGATGCTTTCTTTGTCTTCCTAAGAACATTTAAATTTATATCTATAAAAACTCTGTTCACTGTAAAGTATTAAACAAATAGTTATTTTTATCAATGGGGATGAGCCTTGGGTAATTACCTCTCTGAGGGTTCTGTCACCTATGCAGAGGGTGCTGCAGACAGAGCTGTGCTCTCACTTGAATTGCCTTCTACTCCAGGGCCTAGTGCACTTTTAAAAATAGTGTTTTGTGGCTAATTTTAGGCAATTTAAAAGTAAGCAGATTGTGTCTAAAGACATAAGAATTGTGTTAAGACATCCAAATGGAGGAGTGGGAGGGCGGAGGAAGAGAATATTAATTTGTGTAGGTTGACTTATGTTTGCCGGTTGTTCATTCATTAAAGATGAATATTTTTTTAACAGACAGCTGTATGTGGGTGGGTATGTAACTTTCATTTACACATAAATGTACTGATCTATTATAAAAGTGTCAGTGTTGTCAACTGTGCATTTCTCAAAGACTGAATGGTTTTTTTAAAATCTCATATAGATGGCTACTTTATTAATGTATTTGTTATGGGGAAGGAGTAACCACTTAATAATAGATATGATTTATTGAGCACCTACTGTGTGCCAGGTACTTTACGTGTTATTGTTAACCCTCATAATAATCTTTTGAGGCGGCTTATTATTATTTAATAATAATTTACGCCCACTTTGCTGAAGATAGTAAAGCTCAGAAATAGAAATAAATAGTAAAACTAGTTGAAAAACCAAGATGATGTTTGAGCCTATCCCTCACTGACACCACGATTCCCCTATCTTTTCAGAGAAAGTATTTATGTATAAAGGGAAAGAGATGGAGCTAAAAAAATAGGTATAATTTGTGTGTGTGTGTGTGTGTGTGTGTGTGTGTGTGTGTGTGTGACAGAGACACAGGAGAGAGACAGAGAGAGGAACAGATAGGGAAAGAGACAGGAAGGGAGAGAGATGAGAAGCATCAATTCTTTGTTGCAGCACCTTATTCCTTGACTGCTTTTTCATATGTGCCTTGACTGGAGGGCTACAGCAGACCGGGTGTCCCCTTGCTCAAGCCAGCAACCTTGGGCTCAAGCTGGTGAGCTGTGTTCAAACCAGATGAACCCGCGTTCAAGCTGGTGACCTCAGGGTTTTGAACCTGGGGCCTCTGCATCACAGTCCAATGCTCTATCCACTGTGCCACCACAGTCAGGCAAGCAAAAAAAAAAAAAAAAAAAAAAAAAAATAGGTGTAATTTTGATTCATTCACATGAGACAGCTCTTGTTGTAATTGGCTGTTTTCATTTTTTTATTTGACAATCTATGTGAAAAGAGGTCAACACCCCTGACTAAATAGGTATTTCATGTTTTTTCTTTTTTTTTTCTTTTGTATTTTTCTGAAGTTGGAAACGGGGAGGCAATCAGACAGACTCCCGCATGTGCCCAACTGGGATCCACCCGGCATGCCCACCAGGGGGGCGATGCTCTGCCCATCCGGGGCGTCGCTCTGTTGCAATCAGAGCCATTCTAGCGCCTGAGGCAGAGGCCACAGAGCCATCCTCAGTGCCCGGGCCATCTTTGCTCCAATGGAGCCTTGGCTGCGGGAGGGGAAGAGAGAGACAGAGAGGAAGGAGACGGGGAGGGGTGGAGAAGCAGATGGGCGCTTCTCCTGTGTGCCCTGGCCAGGAATCGAACCCAGGACTCCTGCATGCCAGGCTGACGCTCTACCACTGAACCAACTGGTCAGGGCCTAGGTATCTCATGTTTTAAAAATTCTTGTGGCACACCAGTTGAAAATCGCTGGGTTAAACAATGATATTTAACAAGTCACCTTTTCACTTTATTAATTCATCTAAAATATGAGGAGATTGACTTCTAAGTTTCCCATGCTATTTTAAAATTGTAGGATTTTGTGAATATCAGCCTGCTATAGGCTCAAAAATACCTAACAAGAGTTCTGTTAAGCATTCTTTTAACTGCCAACAATGTTAGGAAAATCAATCTCTTTGATTTCATGAGCACCCTTAATAAAAGTGCTCATGCAATTGAAAGCCTCTAAATCAGGGGTCAGGAATCTTTTTAGCTGAGAAAGCCATGAACGCCACATATTTTAAAATGTAATTCTGTGAGAGCCATACAATGACCTGTGTACCTTACGTATTTTTCAATAAAAATATGGCGTTGTCCCGAAGGACAGCTGTGATTGGCTCCAGCCAACCGCAACCATGAACATGAGTGGTAGGAAATGAATGGATTGTAATACATGAGAATGTTTTATATTTTTAACGTTATTATTATTTATTTATTTTCATTATTATTTTTTTTATTAAAGATTTGTCTGTGAGCCAGACGCAGCCATCAAAAGAGCCACATCTGGCTCACGAGCCATAGTTTCCATCCCTGCTCTAAATTGAAAGTCTTTGTTTTCTCTGGCCCCCATCTTGCAGGCGTGATTTTTGATATGTGTTATCAACACACAAATAACAAAGGAGTAGACCGTGTGATGGGCTCGTTCAGTCTTTATGTAATGTGAAGGTTAGGCTGGTCGCCCTTGGCTGAAAGACCCCAACACTAGAGCCTTTAGTTAGAAGATTGAATTTAAATGTGTTAAAGGATCACTACCTTTTTTTTTTTTTTTTTTTTTGTATTTTTCTGAAGCTGGAAACGGGGAGAGACAGTCAGACAGACTCCCGCATGCGCCCGACCGGGATCCACCCAGCATGCCCACCAGGGGCGATGCTCTGCCCACCAGGGGGCGATGCTCTGCCCCTCCGGGGCGTCGCTCTGCCGACCAGAGCCACTCTAACACCTGGGGCAGAGGCCAAGGAGCCATCCCCAGTGCCCGGGCCATCTTTGCTCCAATGGAGCCTTGGCTGCGGGAGGGGAAGAGAGAGACAGAGAGGAAGGGGGGGGGGGGTGGAGAAGCAAATGGGAGCTTCTCCTGTGTGCCCTGGCCGGGAATCAAACCCGGGTCCCCCACACACCAGGCCGACGCTCTACCGCTGAGCCAACCGGCCAGGGCCTAGGATCACTACCTTTTTAAAGGTAAGTTATTAGTCTTATATAAATATAAAATGAACATATGTCAAAGATTTCACTTTACTTGTTAACGAATAAGGGAATCAGTAAGACGTTATAGTGGAATAAAAAAGATTTCAAAGAGCAGTTACATGTGTGGGGAGTGTTAAATATGAATTTACTTCATATATGCAAAACTGGTTTCTCCTACAAAGGGGGGTGGGGAGAGAAGTCAATTACACTTTCACAGGACAATGGATTTGCATGTGCATGGACAGGACTCATCTGCACTGCTCTAAATTATCTATAATTTATAGAGTTGTAAAGTTGTCCAAAGATAAAAACAAGCAGAGAATAACTTGAAGGGTGAAATAGACAAGAGACCCAGTAATATCTTTTACCTATTTCAAAGTCATTTGTAAAAATAAGTAAAATTTTTTTAAAAATTATAATTTTTTGCCACCTTTTATTCTGAGCGGTTTTTCTGTCCGCCCATTCTAAAAAGGGCCCCTTCTTTGTCCTTATCATAATTCCCTATTTCTTTCATCGTAGCAGTAATTATGATATGTATTTGGTTGTTTACTTATTTATTATCAGTCAATCTATGCCTGCCTTTACCCCAAGTACAAGCTCCAGGAGGGCTGTGATGTGGTCTCTCGTGTTCTTCCTTACATCTTCAGCACTGTGCCTTCTCTGCAGACTCTCTGTTGTGTTCTAGAGACCATGGGAACACCCAATTGATTGCGTGGACACCGTACTACATCCACATGTCAGTTATCAATTTATTGTCTCTCAGCTCCAAACTTATCTATTATGACTTCTCTGTTAATAGATTTAGACCCTTTCAGGATTTCTTTTCATTTCCTTCTTTTTTGTGACAGAGACAGAGAGAGGGGCAGAGAGGGACAGACAGACAGGAAGGGAGAGAGATGAGAAGCATCAATTCTTTGTTGCGGCACCTTAGTTGTTCATTGATTGCTTTCTCAAATGTCCCTTGACTGGGGGTCTACAGCAGACCAAGTGACCCCTTGCTCAAGCCAGTGACCTTGGGTTCAAGATGGTGAGCTATGCTCAAACCAGATGAGCCCATGCTCAAGCGGGTGACCTTGGGGTTTTGAACCTCGTTCCTCTGCATCCCAGTCTTATGTTCTATCCACTGCACCACCACCTGGTCAGGTGACCCTGTAAGGATTTCTTCTTTGCCACTGGCACCATGTTAAACACTATCAGTAGAGGGCACTAGAAGAGGGAAGGGGCCTCTCTTCCTGGTTCTGTTATGCTTGTTTTCCTACCTTGCTTCTACTCTACTGCTGCCAGAGGCCTTTGGGGTGGGGACCCACCATGATGCTCACCATGGAGTTTCAGTGGCATCCCCGTTAATGGATTCCCGATGAGTCTTGAAGGTATTCCAGCAGGCAGCCACCCTGCATCAGCCCAGGAGCATTCTAGCCAGGTGTTTCCTGTGGCCATTCTCAACAATGGTTTCCTTCCCACCAGCCTTGGCT
Source organism: Saccopteryx leptura (assembly GCF_036850995.1). Classification (NCBI taxonomy): domain Eukaryota; kingdom Metazoa; phylum Chordata; class Mammalia; order Chiroptera; family Emballonuridae; genus Saccopteryx; species Saccopteryx leptura. Next base: position 305,068,942 of record NC_089503.1, read on the forward strand.
TCAGAAGTATAGATCAGCTCTGGCCCAGGTCAACTTCTTTACCATCCAGTAGCCATCTCAGATCCCTATGAGACCTGAACCCACTCTTGGAGATGACCCTGGCACTCCCCTTCCAAGTTTGTCCTTCCTTAGGTACTGTCCTGCAGTTCTGGGGTATTCTGCATAGTTCCCTTTCCTCCTTTATATCAATAATTAATCCCTGTAGCAATTAATACTTCTTTTTCTGAAACATTCCCTGTAGGATTTGTTGTGTGGTTTCTCTCTCTTCACTGGACACTACTAAGTGGACATTAGCTGCCAGTGTGCAAAGATGTGCTTGTGAACAATTTTCTTACCATTTTTCTTGACTATGTGCACGTAGAAAGTGTTAATAGTTACAAATGTGGCAATATGACATTGTGAAATATTAGCCAGTGTTTTCCCAAACAGATCTTTTTTTGCCCTATGACCATCCTCATTTAGGTCATTGGATGGGAGTCCTGTGTTGCCTCAGAGGGACAGAACTAGAGGACAAAGGTAGTCCAACATTTTTTGTTCTAGATTCAAGAGCCTTGATACAGTTGTAAATCAGGAAAGATTTGCTGCTCCCACCCCCTTCCTCCCAATACTATTCAAAAATCTCTAAGCTGGAGTGGAATATGAATCCAAGGACAATAAGATAGATAAGCATAGGTCTTTTCTAAAGTAAGATAGTAGCATCTCACCTGCCCTTATTTAGGATTAGCTGCAGAATCCTAGATAAGCTTATGGTATTCTGAGAGTAGAAGAGACCTATGTCAATATCCCATCTGAAATCTAGAGGCTGACTCTCACGGGGGCCTCATGACACTTTCCTGTGGCCCAGCCTATGAGGGATGCCATGTGACAGAGAGGGCTTGGGAAGCCCTGCCAAGCCTCCTGCTAGCTATGAGAACAGCTGGATTTTTCTAGACGTTGCCTCTTCCTTAGGGGAATGGAACAAGGTAGCTGAAGGAGAAAACCAGAAGAATCCAGGGAGGGAGGGAAAGGGGGAGGCAGAGAGAGAGAGAGAGAGAGAGAGAGAGAGAGAGAGCGCTCTGGTGTCTCTTTTTATAAGGACACTAATCTTATTAAATTAGGGCCCTACCTTCATGATATCATTTAATCCTATTTTGTAAAAACCCTAGTCCAAATACAGTCACATTGGAGAGTTTAGGGATAGCAAGAGAGGGGGGGGGGGTAGAGAGAGACAGGGACAGATAGGAAGGGAGAGAGATGAGAAGCATCAATCCTTCATTGTAGCTCCTTAGTTGTTCATTGATTGCTTTCTCATATATGCCTTGACCGGGGAGCTCCAGTTGAGCTGGTGACCCCTTGCTCAAGCCGGCAACCTTGAGCTCAAGCCAGCAACCATGAGATCAATTCTGTGCCGACGACCCCGCACTCAAGCCGGATGAACCCATGCTCAAGCCAGCAACCTGGGGGTTTCGAACCTGGGTCCTCAGCATCCCAGTCTGATGCTTGGTCAGGCTTAAGTCATGAGACTGGAGCCCTCAGGAATAGGACTACTGCTTTACAAAGGAGACTACAGAGAGTCCCCTGGACCCTTCCACCATGTGAGGACACAGCAAGAAGTCAGCAGTTTACAGCCCAGAAGAGGACGTTCACCAGAACCTGACCGTGCTGGCACTCTGATCTCAGTTCTCCAGCCTCTACAATTGTGAGGGATAGATATTTGTTGTTTATAAGCCACCCAGTCTGTGGAATTTGGTTTTAGCAGCCTGAATGGACTAAGACATTCCACACTATGTATTAAATGAATGAATGGATAGATACCCCAAATACTATTAATAATATCCATATCCATTGAGTCCTTAATATATGCCAGAAATGGGACAACTATATTAGGCTCTGTACCTAATATATGATTTCATTTAATTTTCACAACAGTCACATGAGATAGATAGTACTATTCCTGTTTTATAGATAAGAAAACGGGGGCAGGAAACAAACCCAAGTTCCCCTCACTCCAAAGGCTGTGGGTTGCCCAGCACACTCAACAGCCTTCACTGTACTGACATGTGGGTGCTTTTATATAGATGCAGAATAAGGACTGTCAGAGTGTGGGGGAGGCTGAGTGGTTCTGGTTAAAGGAATCTGGGTAAGCTTTTTGTGGGAAGTAGCACTTGTGCTGGGAAAATAAAATTTATTATTAATCTAAAAGAGCAAAGAGAAGGATTCCAAAGGAGTAGATGATTGTGCAACATAAAGCAATATATTTATTTTAAAGTGTTTGTGGAATGAAGTAAATATACACTAGAAAATAAGTTGACATGTATAAATTGAAAATCTAGTGAAGAGTGACAGAAACCTGGCATGGTATTTGTTACAACTGCAACATCAACACAGACTATTAGTGTGAAAGAGGGCAGGAATGGAAAAGAAGGGCCGAGGACTGTGCTGAATTGTTCTGCCAAAGAGTTCCTCTCATGTGGTGCTTGGGTATCCAGTGAAAAGTAAGCCAGCCACCACTGGGGTTGTATTGAGATGGTAGCATTTGGAGAAGTGGATTGGAGAAGTGGTAGCAGGTAGAGAAGTGGATTTTAGGAGTTGCTTTATAAAATAACCAAGACCAAAAAAGGACTCCTAGGAGCTCTCTAAAGAAAATACTCACAGCCTGACCAGGAGGAGGTGGTGCAGTAGATAGAGCATTGGCATGGGACTCAGAGGAACCAGGTTCAAAACCCCGAGGTCGCCTGCTTGAGTGCAGGCTCACCAACTTGAGCATGCAATTGCCAGCTTGAGTGTGGGATCATGGACATGACTCCCATGGTCACTGGCTTGAAGCCCAAGGTCTCAGGCTTAAGCAAGGGGTCACTGGCATAGTCGGAACCCCCGGTCAAGGCACATACGAGAAAGCAATCAATGAACAAGAAAAGTGCTGCAACAAAGAATTGATGCTTCTCATTTCTCTCTCTTCCTGTCTAACTGTCCCTATCCCACTTGTTAAAAAAAGAAAAAGAAAAAAGAAAATACAAATGACAGATATGAATTCAAGGCAGAAGAAAAGAAGAAATTCTTCTGTAATTAAAGCTAGATTTCTAACTAACAATATTTAGCAGCCAAAACTGAGGCAAGTGAGAAGAGGCAGGGTTTACAGTATCTATGTATCTGCTGGCGTGGGAACATGCACTATTTATCTAATACAGTCCTGTCCGAGCCCCTACCTTTCAGAATCCCTGGAAAGCAAAGAAATTGTCTGGGGTTGGTAATGCCACCTGGTGGCTAATGCAAGAAGTACAAGCAGTTTCCACAAGAATCCATATATGTGTTCAGAAAAATCTCTGTTCTGCAAAAAGGCACAGTGAAAACAATAAGGCTATAGAAAATGTTTGGTTGTCAGGTCCCTTAAAACATATGCAACTTAATAACTATGCCACTAGCAAAAATGAATCTAGTAAAGTAACTGCACTTAGAAAGAAAAGTTTAATGTCTAATAAAGAAGTAAGTAATGTAATATAGGACTTTACCTTAAAAAAGTAAAGCTAGGTTAATGTGAATGGGTATAAGAACAGATTGATGCTACTGACTCATGGAGACAGTATTCAATAAACAAAGATCAGGTAGAATTCCACCTCTAAGACAGAGGACATGGGTAGATCAAGACAAGAGAATAACGGATGACTCAATCCTGGACTGTGTTCCTCTGTGGCTTGCTGTGTTCAACTATTGTTACTTAGTGGACCAAAGTGGAAAAAAATCATGGACCTATTGGGTAAAATTGCATATGAATCAACACAACTTTTGCCTTTTACTGACATCATGTCTCTATCAAACAATCACATAGATAATTTGCATATCAAAAACACCTGTTGTCATAGAAGAGCTTGTAAGTCACTTTCCATTCCCCAACACTCAAGGGCACCTTGACTTACTAAGCATCTTGCCTCCAATCCCCATCATCCTCCCCACCACGCTCCCCTGTTCACATTTTTTCCAGTCTTCGAAATTTAATTCCAGCCCAGACAAGCTCTTTATCACTCTTATTTAGCTGATATGAATCTCAGTCCACAAAGCCAGGTGTAGGGGAAAATGACTTTCTACAAATCAGCTTAATTTCTCATGTCATGCTCCTAGTTGGCAGGAAATCCATCTCATTCTTGACGTTTTCTTCTCCCTTCCCGACAAGGTTATGTGGCCTCATGCAGTGCCTACATTGTGGAGGGGTGGCCTCTCAGTCCTCTGTCTGTAGCCTCTACAGAGATGGCTATTGTCTGCCTCACATGGCCCTTTCAGAGCTGGGTACCCTCTGGTCATTTCTGTGCCTCACTTACAGAATGATGGTTTAGTTTCCTCACTTACAGAATGATGGTTTAGTTTCCTCACTTACAGAATGATGGTTTAGTTTCTGCTGCTGGGATCTCCTCAACGCCAGGCAAGCAGTCATCATCCAAGGTCACCACTCCACTTCTCTGGGACCTTGTCATCTCCTTGGGGCACTGATAACAAGAGGCTTGTGGGACCCCTGCTCCTCCCCCACTTTAGGGAACATCTCTTCTTCATCCCTGGTAATCTAAATCCTTCTTGTTTCTCCAAGATGCTTTATTTTCCCCTCACACCCACTCTCTCTCTCTCTCTTTTTTACCGAGACAGAGAGAGAGAGAGTCAGAGAGAGGGGCAGACAGGGACAGACAGACAGGGATGGAGAGAGATGAGAAGCATCAATCATCAGTTTTTTGTTGCTACACCTTAGTTGTTCATTGATTGCTTTCTCATATGTGCCTTGACTACGGGCCTTCAGCAGACCAAGTAACCCGTTGCTCGAGCCAGCGACCTTGGGTCCAAGCTGGTGAGCTTTGCTCAAACCAGTTGAGCCCGTGCTCAAGCTGGCGACCTCGGGGTCTCGAATGTGGGTCCTCCACATCCCAGTCCGACGCTTTATCCACTGCACCACTGCCTGGTCAGGCTCCACTCCCTCTCTTAACAGTTAAGAATATTTTAGTTGGAAGCAACAGAAAAGACAACTCAGAATGACTTAAAAAAGAAAAAATATTGGCTTAAATGACTGAAAAGCTAGACATAGGACTGGTTTCAGGTTGAGATTCGTTTGGTCAGTCAAAGAAAAACTTGATTGAAGTCAGTCCCTATGCTCCAGGCCCTGTTCTAAGCTCTGGAAATACAGGGGTGCGCATGACGTCCTCTGCCCCGAATCAAGCTGCTGTGGTACAGAGACAGATGTCCTCTCAAACTCTGCTCAAATTACATATTAACAATCATTGTTTTTTTTCTCTTTCTCTGACTCTCTCTCTGTCTCTGTTAAAAAACAAAAACAAACAAACAAACAAAAAAGAGGTCAGATGAACAGCCTAAGTACTATCACCAAAAAACAAACAAACAAACAAACAAACAAACAAAAACAATCATTGCTGTTTTAAGACACTAAGTTTTGGAGTGGTTTGTGACACAGTAATGATAATGTGGGCAGTTAGACAAGAGCACAGCAAGAACTACAGGCCAGGCACAGAAGATCACCGATGGGAAGCCCCGGGGCCTAGCAGCAGGCAAAACTGGGAAAACAAGGCTCCTGCCCCCAGGGTGACTCTTCCTCCCTTGGCTGATCATGCGGTTTAGACCTCTTGATTTGGTATCACTGGTCCTGCGGTTCGGACTCTCCCTTGACCTTTCTGCTCCTGGCATATGTGGTTTTAGACCCCCTTAGAGGAGGAACAGGGGCAGGAGAATAGCCTCCTGCGACCTTCATGCAATATCTAGGCCTCAGCTGTGTTTCAGCTCCAGGCCCAGAAAAGCAGCAAAAGCAGATGAAGGGATGACAAACTGACCTCAGGACCAGCTGCATTGAATAATGACCCTCCGCCCAAGTGTTGACCAATCAGTGGAGACCACGACCCTAAAAGGACACCTGGAAAGAGAATGAATATTTTATTGAGATCCTCCTCTGGGACCTCCACTAAGATCCCCACCCTTAAAAGCCCTTCGGATGGAGCCCTGGCCAGTTGGCTCAATGGTAGAGAGTCGGACTGGCATGCAGGAGTCCTGGGTTCGATTCCTGGCCAGGGCACACAGGAGAAGCGCCCATCTGCTTCTCCACCCCTCCCCCTCTCCTTCCTCTCTGTCTCTCTCTTCCCCTCCAGCAGCCAAGGCTCCATTGGAGCAAAGTTAGCCCAGGCGCTGAGGATGGCTCTATGCCAGGGGTCCCCAAACTACGGCTCGCGGGCCGCATGCGGCCCCCTGAGGCCATTTATCCGGCCCCCACCGCACTTCCGGAAGGGGCACCTCTTTCATTGGTGGTCAGTGAGAGGAGCATAGTTCCCATTGAAATACTGGTCAGTTTGTTGATTTAAATTTACTTGTTCTTTATTTTAAATATTATATTTGTTCCCATTTTGCTTTTTTACATTAAAATAAAATATGTGCAGTGTGCATAGGGATTTGTTCATAGTTTTTTTATAGTCCGGCCCTCCAGTGGCCTAAGGGACAGTGAACTGGCCCCCTGTGTAAAAATTTTGGGACCCCTGCTCTATGCTCTCTGCCTCAGGTGCTAGAATGGCTCTGGTTGCAACAGAGCAACACCCTAGATGGGCAGAGCATCGCCCCCTGGTGGGCATGCCGGGTGCGTCCCAGTCAGACGCATACAGGAGTCTGTCTGACTGCCTTCCTGTTTCCAACTTCAGAAAAATACAAAAAAATAAAAAAAGCCCTTAGGATAGAGGACCCATAGCGCTCTCCGCTCTCCCTTCCTGGAGTATGCCTGCATCTTTCCTCTCCTTCTCCTTCCCTTCTTCTTCTCCCCCTGCACATTTTCCTTGTCTCTCTCTTTCTCCTAAGCTCTAGGGGACCCCAGGAGATTTGCAAACCGGGAGCAATAGGCAGCGGCAGCTGGTCCCGGGCTAACCCCCTGAACCTGTCTCCAAGGCCTCCTTTTTCTTTTTGCCTGCTCAGTCCCATGAGTATATTCCTGCACAGCCAGCAAATTCTTCCTTTACTCACTGCACTGTGTCTCTTGATTGAGTTCCTTCCTTTAAAAGACCAAGAATCGAGGTCTTGTCATTTCTCCAGTAACAGTAACGGAAATACCACTGTGAACCCAAAGGAAATGCTGGCATTTATTAATAAATGTACGATTGATGCTAATGAAAGAGTTTTTAATCAAGGATAAGAAAAGTTATATATTTTGAGATTTTAAAAATCATAATAATAACAACAGTAATAATGTCTGTACCTATCAACTGCCTATTTCCTTTCAGATCCATGTGAGCTTTTACCTGCTCTGCCCTGAGTTCAGTAAACTGCCTTTCTCTGTTGTAACGTAGCATTCTGCGGGTTTATGTAGAGACACCAAGGCAGGATACAGAAGAATTTTTAAGAGGAGATTTATTGATTAAGCTGGCTGCACATGATGTACACGGGGTATAGCTGACCCAGTTCGTGCTGTGTCGAATATAGCTCTGAGGCTGGTTATATACCCTTGACCACATTCAGGTTGGGGGGAGCGTGACACAATCATTAACAAGCTTATAACATTTGTCTAGAGGATCTATAAAAATCATTAAAACTTACAAGGTAACACAATAGTGATGTCATTTTACATATCAAAGACATTCACAAATCTTTTAGTGTCTATCTCCTCTCCTTTGCCTAGAGGTATACATTACTCTCAGGATTTCAGGAAGGGAGGGAGAGTTAAAATCAGTGTACTGCAGTGGTAGTCAACCTGGTCCCTACCGCCCACTAGTGGACGTTCCAGCTTTCATGGTGGGCGGTAGTGGAGCAACCAAAGTATAAATAAAAGGATAGATTTAACTATAGTAAGTTGTTTTATAAAGATTTATTCTGCCAAACTTAATGAAAATCTGACATAAAGTACTTGGTCAGTAATTATTATTATATGCTTTAACTTGCTGTAACTCTGCTTTATAAATTTTATAAAGTAAAGTTACTTTCCTACTTTATAAATCACCATTACTGTGGAACCAGTGGGTGGTTAGAAAATTGTACTACTAACAGAGATACAAAAGTGAGTGGTAGGTATAAAAAGGTTGACTACCCCTGCTGTAGGGCATGCAAACATTGTCTCCTATTGCAAGGGAAAGGAAGTTCTTCAGATAACCTTTATTCTATAGTTAAACTAAATGACCCAGTCATCCTTGCAAGCCAGAAAGCTTCTGCATTCTTCTCCCTCTATTCTCTAAAGAAAGGATAGGGCAAGAAGCCTGACTTTTTGCAATTCTTTGGTACCTTACCACACTTCATGCTCCTTGGCCTCTAGCTTACAGCTAGATTTGGCCACCTGTTGGGAAAACAGCTGTGTTAGGCTTGCCTGCTTGCACTTTGCATGATTAGTGCATGAGCACGTGGCAGAGCCACATGTGCATAGCCTACGTAAGGCTATGGGTGCTGCCCTCGGGGCAGTATTAGGCAGATTGCTTGCCTGCCACTGCAAGGGGCCATTTTTGCTATTTGTTTGCCTGCTGCTGTGAGAAGTGGTTTTTCCCCTGCCTGTTTGCTCATCGCCAGTGTGAGACTCTGTTAAACAGGAATGGCCCAACTCTTTCTAGCTCTGCAGTTCCTCTACCGTATGTCCGAATCCAATGTGAACCTGCCTGGCCTCGGCCACCAGTATTACACCACCCCTCCCCGCCCCCATTATTTCTTGTGCCTTCATTTCTGAGAGTGGCAATGATTTCCCATTGTCCTGCTATCAGCTGGACAGCTCCTCTCTCGGGGATGCCTCTTTCTGTCTGGGAACCCCCACTGAGGTTCTGGCTTCCCGTCTCAGCCTGTCTTCTGGGCTCTAACAAGATTTTTTTCTTCATTTGCTCCTGCAGGCCCAGGGATGGTGCCACTTACTGCTGTTACTGACCTCTGGGTTGTCCCCCTGGACTGCTTGACTTTCTTCGCTTTGCCAGCACTAGTTCCCTTTGTGATTTCCCTTTGTTCTTTTTTTATTTTTATTTTTTATTTTTGTATTTTTCTGAAGCTGGAAACGGGGAGAGACAGTCAGACAGACTCCCGCATGCGCCCAACCGGGATCCACCCGGCACGCCCACCAGGGGGCGACGCTCTGCCCACCAGGGGGCAATGCTCTGCCCCTCCGGGGCGTCGCTCTGTTGCTACCAGAGCCACTCTAGTGCCTGGGGCAGAGGCCAAGGAGCCATCCCCAGCGCCCGGGCCATCTTTGCTCCAATGGAGCCTCGGCTGCAGGAGGGGAAGAGAGAGACAGAGAGGAAGGAGACGGGGAGGGGTGGAGAAGCAGATGGGCGCTTCTCCTGTGTGCCCTGGTCGGGAATCAAACCCAGGACCTCTGCACGCCAGGCTGACGCTCTACCACTGAGCCAATCGGCCAGGGCTTCCCTTTGCTCTTATTTCCTTGCTGGGCCTGGATCCATACACTTGCTAACATTTATTGGACTATTCTAGGAACGAGCCCATTTGGAAGCTTCTGTCAGCTCGGTGTTCCAGATGAGGCAAGCAGGGCTCAGAGATGAAGCTGCCCAAGATTACACCTTCATACTCAGTGCTGTTAATGTCTACGGGCAGTGGAGTGCAATTGGGAATTATTTTTTAAATTAAAGTTTAAATATTTTGGAAGTCACTGTTAGGGGGCACAAAGGGGTCATCTGGGGTGCTGGAGATACTGCTATTTGATTTGGGGCTGGTGACATGAGTGCTCACTCTGAACACTCACTGAGCTAAATAGGGATTGGGGCACTTTTCTGTCTGTCATACTTCAATACAACGTGTTCCTTATCTAGATATAATGTCAATTTTGAATTCTCTGGAAATCTTTGTTTAACTTCTCATTCAACCTGGTTTTCTCAAAGGCTAACTTTCAAGATACATTATTTCTTCTTTAATTTTAGAGATTAGAGATCCAATTTCAATTCACATCTACACAATAAAGTGGTTTTGTGGAACAGTTATGTGCCAGACACTTGCTAAGTGTTGGGCAGATAAAATATTATATATTATGCTCACTTTGTTAAAGATGGCCCTGCCTGCATGGAAGCCCATTGCCCAGGTGATAATATTAGTTGCCCTTCTTGCTTGGGATGGGCGTAATTATATTAATGTGTGTTGGGGGGGGGGGGGCTTTTGCACCAGAAAGTTTTAAAAAGGAAGAGAGATCATGTTGTTCCGGGAAAGAGTGATTAGGTTCTAGGAGAGGCCCATGCTGTAGGAGAGCAGAGAAAGGCTGCGTGGAGGAGAGGAGAAGCAGCCAAGATGGCAGAGAAGCCAGTTTGTGCAGAGTTTGTGCAGAGAGAAGGAGATGGGGAACAGAGGTGAATAAGGCTAGTGAGGTAGAAACCTTTGATTCTAGGAAACTCGGATAAGTCAGTGGCTCTGGGAGCCCTCAATGGAAAAGGAAGTGTTTTAGCACTGTGTGTATTTCTTGCCCGCCGGGTGCAAGCTAGGATTAAAGTAAATAGCCCACCAGTTCTTGGCTTTATTGTTTCATTACCATCTTCCCGAATCTAATGTGAACCTGCACTAGACAGGTGGCTGTGATGGTGGCCGTGGCTACTAGCTTTACACTAAGTTTGGGAACTATAACTAAACACAAACACAGCCCATGCCCCAGGGGGGAGTCCAGTGGGAAGACCACAATGCCAGGATCTCAAAACCTGGATGTGCCTCCTACCCAACTGGAATTTCATTAGAATAAGGAAGCTGATCAGGAGTCAACTGAAGTGGAATTGAAACTAGGACCCGAAGGTTAAAGCGGGGAGGGAAAAGGTCCTGCTCTGGGAGATAGCGGAAGGGCAAGGCCACTGCAGAGTGGATGGAGCAAGGCAGGGAATGGTAGGGGAAGAAAGCCTGCGGTCAGATAAAGCAGGCCAGCAAAGGCATTTCAGAAATGAATTTTCTGGTAGAAAATTGTTATCCATGGTTATCATCGGCTGTCAGGCCTGCCTGCAAAATAGTCCTAGGTACCAAAATCTACATTCAGGGGTTCCCCTTGGAATATCAGGATGTCAGAAATACATTTTTCCATGTGGCAGTGAGACAAGTCCCTGTGGGTTTACCCACTCCTGCCCTTGCCTCATTGGCAGAGGTTACTGCAAACCCAGGACAAGGATTGGGAGGGAGCAGAGGGTGTTATGGAGCAGAAGTTCCATGCCTTGGGCCACTGTTCCCATTATACCTCTTCTCCCAAGCACGGACTTCTTGATATCCAGCCAGCTCTTCTCCTCTCCCAGGACACACAGATGGCCACAGGTTTCCCTCCTAGCACGGCTCTCTCCTCCTCCCTTCCTTCTTAAAACAGAATGCAATCTCACAGCATTCCTGGGACTCATTCCTTCTTTGAAGCAGACACGTGCCCTCAGTAAGACTTAAAGATTGTACAGACAGTGAGGACAAAAATGTGAAAGTAATGCCCAATTCAATCAAGCCGTACAAAGCTTGTGGGATCCAATTAACGTAGTGATGCAACATGGGGGGTGGGGCGGGTTGCCGACTCACATAGGAGCAAAGATTTAGATATGGGGTAACTTTGACCCAGAAGTTGGGTTTAGTGAAACCAACCATGTCCACTGGAGAAGGTTTGGACTTGAAGTACGCACTTGGAATAAGTGACTAACTTTGAAAAAGGCGAATGTGTCTATTTTCAGTGCTGGAAAAAGAACTCTGGAATTCAGATTCTGCCTTGGGCCAAAAGTCTCTGGCAAGAAATCAATGCAACTTGTTTGGGAGGGGAACATGGCCCATTTTGAGAGTCTATAACCGACCTGTTAGTCACAGTGTGTGCATGGTATTCAGTCTTGGGAAGATTTACAATTCAATATAGAAAAATCTAGAGACCAAAGCCACAGTGTTAACACTTTTGTGTTAAATTTAAGAACAACAATCCCTGTGTATTTGGTATTCACAGTATTTATAATGCTCAAAATAATTGGATGTATGAGAATATCTAAGAGACTGGCCTTCTGATTTCAACTTGAAATGTGTAATGGAATAATTGACTCTAGATTTATAATTTGTTGCTGAAAGGTGTAAGAGGATTTTATGGTTTGCAAGCAGTATAATATTGGACTGTTTAAGAGATTCATTATATTTATAAATTTAATTTAGTCTGTAAGTACTTGAGAATGTTTTGCTTGTCAGGATAGGTGATTAATGTGTTTTAAAAAAGAAAATTGAATATGTTAAATTTATTAACGCAGTTTAAACCGTTTAAGGGAAATTTAATTAAACTAAGCTTGTAAACATAACTGGTTGAAGGGAGTTTAGTTTGTTTGACGTGAGACTATTAATCAAAGCCCCCTTATTAAAATGTACTAGACATTAATGGAATAAAACAATTTGCATATTAACTGAAAAGCTTAAGGGAAACTAGACTTTAAATTTTATCATTTAAAAAATTGAATATAAGTTTAAAATCGTCTCTTCTGTACACATCACCAACGTTCCACCTCTCTTCTTCCATGGACACCAAGATAAAAGAACAGTCTTCTCATTTTTCCCTAAGAGCTTTTACTATTAACAAGATTGGTGCAAAGGTAAAAGAAGGTTACAGTTTCTGGCTGCAGTGAAACCCCCAGAGTTCAGAGGAAAACTGGGAGACTGGAGAGGGCGATGAGCTTCTGAGACCATGAGGCCATTTTCACTGAATCAGCTTTCCTACAGGGCCACGTACATACAGGAAACACACCCTTGTAGCTGCGGATGCTAAGGGCTCCCCTAAATAGTATAATGGCATTGTTTCCGATAGTGGTAATTTGAGTATGACTTATTTCAGATACATATCAAATATGTGTGGGCAAGTAGCCTGGAAACTAACCCTTGACAAACTTGGTGTGTGTTTTTTTTTTTAAGATTTTATTTGTTGATTTTAGAGAGAAGAGAGAGAGAGAGAGAGAGAGAGAGAGAAAGAAGAAAGTGGCATAGGAGCAGGAAGCATCCACTTGTAGTAGTTGCTTCTTGGATGTGCCTTTACTAAGCAAGCCCCGGATTTCCAACTAGCGACTTCAGCATTCCAGGTCAATGCTTTATCCACTGTGCCAGCAGAGGTCAGGCGACGAACTCATTCTTTTTTGTTTTGTTTTGTTTTGTTTTTTTTGTATTTTTCTGAAGCTGGAAACGAGGAGAGACAGTCAGACAGACTCCCGCATGCTCCCGACCGGGATCCACCCGGCACGCCCACCAGGGGCAACGCTCTGCCCACCAGGGGGCAATGCTCTGCCCCTCCGGGGCGTCGCTCTGCCGTGACCAGAGCCACTCTAGCGCCTGGGGTAGAGGCCAAGGAGCCATCCCCAGTGCCCGGGCCATCTTTGCTCCAGTGGAGCCTTGGCTGCGGGAGGGGAAGAGAGAGACAGAGAGGAAGGAGGGGGGGGGGTGTAGAAGCAAATGGGCGCTTCTCCTATGTGCCCTGGCCGGGAATCGAACCCAGGTCCCCCGCACGCCAGGCCGACACTCTACCGCTGAGCCAACCGGCCAGGAAACTCATTCTTGATTGAAACAGAATTCCAGAACATTTTAGAACTTTTAAAACATGAAACAATTGGAAGTTCAAAGTCAAATGTTTACTTTCACAAATGAGGGAAAAACTCAAAAATATCCAGGGGGTGTGTTGTGAATTAGTTACAAATGACTTTCCCTGAAAGATAATGATGTACACTTTTGTATAAGGCCCACTTTAGAATCATGAGCTCCACTGTTATGTTGTTGCTCTTATTATAGCTTTTAAAGAATTAGAACTAGTTTTAAAGGTTATTAATGAATATGACAATGTGATATTGGGGTGCACTTACTATAGTGTTCTCTTGCCTCACCCCCTCTAAAAAAAAATTCTTTGAATGTCTTCATATTTACCAGACAGTTCAACCCCCAACTAGACTGGACCACTTGAACTGCTCCAAAGGGAGGGAGGTTTAGCAGGGCCAATGGAATACAGTCTTCAAATTCTTGAGTTTTAGGAAAAGTACCCCAAAATAAACAAGAAGACAAAAACCTAACAAACCAAAAACTCAAACAGGGTTTAAGGAATAAGGTTAAAAGATTTGAATAATTTCTACTGAACCATTTGTCACCTACCTCCTCTCCCAATTATGCAATGATCCCATGGAAAGCGGCCACAGGCAGAGAGAGCAGAAAGTTGGGTAAGAAACCAGAGTGGCCTGACCAAGCGGTGGCACAGTGGACAGAGCATCGGACTGGGATGCCGAGGACCCAGGTTTGAGACCTTGAGGTTGCCAGCTTGAGCGAGGGCTCATCTGGTTTGAGCAAAGCTCACCAGCTTAGACCCAAGGTCACTGCTCGAGCAAGGGGACACTTGGTCTGCGGAAGGCCCACGGTCAAGGCACATATGAGAAAGCAATCAATGAACAACTAAGGTGTCACAACGAAAAACTGGTGATTGATGCTTCTCGTCTCTCTCCGTTCCTGTCTGTCTGTCCCTATCTATCCTGCCCCCCCCCATCTCTGTAAAAAAAACAAAAAACAAAGAAACCAAAAAACCAGAATGTTAACTTCTGCTAGGGTCTCTGAGATTAGCGAAGACTATGTGAGGGGAGGTATGATTGAACCTCTAGATATACTTGGGGACTTTAAGGAAAGGGAATGGGCACCCCCCTTTCTGCCTGGACCTCTTGGAGGGAGAAGCCTCTAAGACCTGCACTAATATGGTAGGTGCTAGCATGCTTAGCTATTAAGCCCTGGAAAAGTGCCTAACCCAAATTGAGATGTGACTAAGTGTAAAACACATCAAATTTTAGCTTTTTAAAAAATTTTTTTAATAATATTTGTCATTGGATGCCAATGAAAATTTCAGAAAGAAATTACCCCTTTCCACTCTGCACTTTTCCTGCTGTCCTCTCACAATCCATAACCCTCTTTTCACCACTCAAACTTTGTTTAACAAAATTAAAAACATGGTCTCGATCACTGGCGAAATTTTAGCATCTTAGTCTAGAAAAGAATGTAAACTATCTCACTAATAACTTTTAGATTGATTGCTTGTCACAATGATCATATTTTGTATATGTTGAATCAAATAAAATATATTATTAGAATTAATTTCATCTTCAGTCAGTTGATTAAGGTCAACACCTGCAGTCTTAACACACGTTGATAGTATGTGTCCTGGATGTGACATGATGAAAATGGCACTTTACCTCGGTAATCATCCTCACAAATACCTATAACCTCAATTCAATCATGAGAAAGTGTCAGACAAGTTCTGGTGGAGGAACATCCCACAATGCACCACATGAGCAACCCTCAAAACCCTCATGGTCGTCAAAAACTAGAAACGTCTGAGAAACTGTCTGAGCCAACAGGGGCTCATGCAGACATCCCAATTGAATGTAATGTGCTGTCCTGGGAGGGATTCTGAAACAGAAAAAGGACATCAGGTAAAAACTAAGGAAATCTGAATGATTTTCACATTTTAGTTGATAATAAGGTATCAGTATCAGTTTATTATTTGTAACAAATTTACCCTACTAGTATAAGGCATTAATAATAGGGGAAACAGGGTGTGTCTGTGGAGACATATAGGAACTCTTGGGACTATCTGCTCTTTTTTTTTTTCTTTCTGTATATCTAAAACTGTTCTGCCTGACCAGGCAGTTGCGAAGTGGATAGAGTGTCGGACTGGGATGCGGAGGACCCAGGTTCGAGACCCTGAGGTTGCCAGCTTGAGCGTGGGCTCATCTGGTTTGAGCAAAGCTCACCAGCTTGGACCCAAGGTTGCTGGCTTGAGCAAGGAGTTACTCGGTCTGCTGAAGGCCCACGGGTCAGGGTACATATGAGAGAGCAGTCAATGAACAACTAAGGTGTCGCAACAAAGGACTGATGATTGATGCTTCTCATCTCTCTCCGTTCCTGTCTGTCCCTATCTATCCCTCTCTCTGACTCTCTTTGTCTCTGTAAAAATAAAATAAAATTAAAAGTAATAATAAAAAAATTCCTTTTCTATAAAAAAATAAAACTGTTCTGAAAATTATGTCTATTATTTATTTTTTAAGTCAGGACACTGGTAACATAATAGAAGAAGGATTGGGTTGAGATTGGTCCAGGACTCATGAAAAGTCCTATTTCACAACCTAGGTGGTAGTAATACAGGTGCTCACCTTATAATAATACATTAAGCTATACATTTGTTATGTGAGGTTTTCAGTATCTATGGTCTTATTTTTCTGACAAGATAAAGATCGAAAACAAATAAACCAAAAATTTAACTTCACCAGTTCCTTTTAACCCCCCCTTTTTAAATAAAAAAAATGTGGATCCTAGAAAATTTTAAATTACATTTGTGACTCTCGTTATATTTTTATTGGAGAGCTCTGTCTTAGTGGCTTCCAGGGTCAGAATATTGCTGCATTTGGCCTTTGCATGAACCTTTCATGCAAGATGCTTGTCAGGCTCTAGAAGGGCAGTGAGTCGCTGAAATTGCAGTGACTGTATGGTTTTTTTTGTGCTCGCTTGCCAATACATACTTGTAAACATTGCTTTCACTGTATGATACATCTGATGGTGGGGTTGTACAGAGAGATATATTAATTCCTCTAATCATGGGACACCCCCGATCCTAACCAAGAGAGTTGGGCAATTATAGGTCAGACAAATGAACTTAGGCTAGTTTGCAAGAAAGAACAAGCACAATTTCCAAAGTCTCCATGAAAGCCTTAGAAATAAGCAGAGAGAGAGAGAGTGATTACAGAAAAATGTCTGGTTCCAGGGAGGGGTTGCTGCAAAAAGCAGCATGGACGATGCCACCTGGGACAGGGCTGCCTCAACAGGAGCCAGCCTGGAAGAGTGCTCACGCCCAGAGTTCAGCTGAGATCCACTCTTTTAACCAATGCCAGTGTAGGGCCAAGGGCAGCTGCAAATCAGACAGTTCCCTGCCTTGCTTCCAAGCTGCCTGGAATTTAGATCAGTCTGGGGAAAAGGGAATAAAGAAAGAAGAAATATACATTTTGGCCAAATACCCAAGGGCTGAGTGTTATAGTCAGGTCGAAAACTGAACATTACCACCACAGAATGGATTTTTGGCTGATGAAAATATGGCAGATTATCGGGATAAAAGCCTTAATTATCCCCTTCCCTGTATTCATACTTGTTTAATAGCGAGGCTCCAATTTTTTTGAGGCAATTCCACACAAATAAAAACCCTGTGTACTATTTAAAGACGAGACTATTTTCTCAAGCAGGCAAAATTACTGCCATCACTTTCACTTTTTAAAAAATTTCAAATATTTTACATATACTTGCTCTTGAGGCACCATCACTTGAGGAAAAACTCGTGCTCAGATTTTGTCCAAAGATATGGCCATTGACCAATGTAATTGGCTTCTGAGGTAACACAATTCTCAGCATTTTCATCTGCAACTCAGGTTTGTGGTGTGCACACCAATTCTAGCATCTCACCTTCCAAGGATGATAAGCGCATCTGTATGCTTTCTCATATGTGCCTTGACTGTGGGGTTACAACAGACTGAGTAACCCCTTGCTCAAGCCAGCGACCTTGGGTCCAAGCTGGTGAGATTTGCTCAAACCAGATGAGCTCGCGCTCAAGCTGGCGACTTCTGGGTCTCGAACCTGGGTCTTCTGCATCCCAGTCCGACGCTCTATCCACTGCGCCACTGCCTAGTCAGGCTCTTTTTCTTTTCTTTGTTAAGATTTTATTTATT
Organism: Saccopteryx leptura; assembly: GCF_036850995.1. Lineage (NCBI taxonomy): Eukaryota > Metazoa > Chordata > Mammalia > Chiroptera > Emballonuridae > Saccopteryx > Saccopteryx leptura. The sequence goes on from NC_089503.1 coordinate 305,086,554, forward strand.
GATTTTAGAGAGAGGGGAGAGAGAGAGAGTTAGAGAGAGAAAAGGGGGTGGTAAGCATCAACTCATAGTTGCTTCTCATATGTGCCTTGACTGGGTAAGCCCAGGGTTTCAAACTGGGGACCTCAGCATTACAGGTCAACGCTTTAATCACTGCGCCACCACAGGTCAGGCTGAGCCACTTTCTCTGTAGGCAGCCTTTGGTGGTTAGTAAGTCCTGCTATATTGGTATTTCAATCTGCAAAGTACTGCATTAAAGGCTTTCTTTTGTTCAAGCTGCCTTTTAAGACAGTAATCGCTGCTATTTCATCTTGTTTGAATATCTTGTATAAGAACATGACAAGGCAATTCCAAAGTCCCTCGTCTGCCTTGTGGTTTTCTTCTGCTTGAAGAAAAATGTCGAAAGTGGCCTGTTATCTTTCTGTTTACAGTCAGGAATTCTGCTTCATTAGGCTGTGTGCTAATTACTTTCAGAAAACAAGACTGAAGACTCAGGGACCAAATGGAATAAACAACTAAAAGCCACATACAGTTTGTGGGGTTATTTGACTTAATGTTATGCATCCAATGACACCAAACAGTTCTACAAAAATTAGAATTATGATATAATCTCATCTCTATTATTCTGCCTTGTGTTATTTAAATTTTTATAAAATTTTGTTGATTCAATAAAAAATGCTTGTCCTGAAGTTTTCTAGTTAATTCTGTCTCTATTTATATATTAGAAATCTCTTAATATTTTTTTCAGAACATGAACAACTTTCACAATCCTCATTAATTATTCTATTTATTTTAGTGTATTAAATTTATTGGGGTGACATTGGTTAATAAGACCATATAAGTTTCAAGTGTATGATGTTATAACATCATCTGTATACTGCATTGTGTGCTCATCACCCAATGTTTAGGCTCCTTCTATCACCATATATTTTACCCTCTTTCCCCTCTCTCATTAATTATCCTAACATTTTACTGTTGCAACTAAAAATATAGTTAAACTTCAACTGAGTGATAAGAATTCAAAATCCAAAGCACCCAAATATATATATTTTTGCTGTGTTACATCTAAAATGCTTACCTAATTTGAAAACACATATTCAGATATCAATAATGACCCTGAATGATCTATCTTATTTTATTATTATTATTATTTTTTTTAAATGAATTTTTATTATTGGTAATGGGATGACATTAATAAATCAGGGTACATATATTCAAAGAAAACATGTCTAGGTTATTTTGTCATTAGATTATGTTGCATACCCCTTGCCCAAAGTCAGATTGTCCTTCGCCATCCTCTATCTAGTTCTCTGTGCCCCTCCCCCTCCCCCTAACTCTCCCCCTGTCCTCCCTCCCCCCACCCCTGGTAACCACCACACACTTGTCCATGTCTCTTAGTCTCATTTTTATGTTCCACCAATGTATGGAATCATGTAGTTCTTGTTTTTTTCTGATTTACTTATTTCACTCCTTATAATGTTATCAAGATCCCACCATTTTGCTGTAAATGATCTGATGTCATCATTTCTTATGGCTGAGTAGTATTCCATAGTGTATATGTGCCACATCTTCTTTATCCAGTCTTCTATTGAAGGGCTTTTTGGTTGTTTCCATGTCTTGGCCACTGTGAACAGTGCTGCAATGAACATGGGGCTACATGTGTCTTCACGTATCAATGTTTCTGAGGTTTTGGGGTATATACCCAGTAGAGGAATTGCTGGGTCATAAGGTAGTTCTATTTGCAGTTTTTTGAGGAACCACCATACTTTCCTCCATAATGGTTGTACTACTTTACAGTCCCACCAACAGTGAATGAGGGTTCCTTTTTCTCCACAGCCTCTCCAACATTTGTTATTACCCGTCTTGTTGATAATAGCTAATCTAACAGGGGTGAGGTGGTATCTCATTGTAGTTTTGATTTGCATTTCCCTAATAACTAATGAGGCTGAGCATCTTTTCATATATCTGTTGGCCATTTGTATCTCTTCCTGGGAGAAGTGTCTATTCATGTCCTCTTCCCATTTTTTTATTGGATTGTTTGTTTGTTTATTGTTGAGTTTTATGAGTTCTTTGTAAATTTTGGATATTAGGCCCTTATCTGAGCTGTTGTTTGAAAATATCATTTCCCATTTAGTTGGCTGTCTGTTTATTTTTATATCAGTTTCTCTTGCTGAGCAAAAACTTTTTATTCTGATGTAGTCCCATTCATTTATCTTTGCCTTCACTTCTCTTGCCATTGGAGTCAAGTTCATAAAATGTTCTTTAAAACCCAGGTCCATGAGTTTAGTACCTATGTCTTCTTCTATGTACTTTATAGTTTCAGGTCTTATATTTAGGTCTTTGATCCATTTTGAATTAATTTTAGTACACGGGGACAGGCTGTAGTCGAGTTTCATTCTTTTGCATGTGGCTTTCCAGTTTTCCCAACACCATTTGTTGAAGAGGCTTTCTTTTCTCCATTGTGTGTTGTTGGCCCCTTTATCAAAGATTATTTGACCATATATATGTGGTTTTATTTCTGGGCTTTCTATTCTGTTCCATTGGTCTGAGTGTCTATTTTTCTGCCAATACCATGCTGTTTTGATTATCGTGGCCCTATAATATAGTTTAAAGTCAGGTATTGTAATGCCCCCAGCTTCATTCTTTTTTCTTAGGATTGTTTTGGCTATTCGGGGTTTTTTATAGTTCCATATAAATCTGATGATTTTTTGTTCCATTTCTTTAAAAAATCTCATAGGGATTTTGATGGGAATTGCATTAAATTTGTATATTGCTTTGGGTAATATGGCCATTTTGATTATATTTATTCTTCCTATCCAAGAACAAGGAATATTTTTCCATCTCATTGTATCTTTTTCGATTTCCCTTAACAATGCTTTGTAATTTTCATTATATAGGTCCTTTACGTTCTTTGTTATGTTTATTCCTAGGTATTTTATTTTTTTTGTTGCAATCGTGAAGGGGATTATTTTTTTTAGTTCGTTTTCTAATATTTCATTGTTGGCATAGAGAAAGGCTATGGACTTCTGTATGTTAATTTTGTATCCTGCGACCTTACTGTATTGGTTTATTGTTTCTAATAATCTTTTTGTGGAGTCCTTCGGGTTTTCGATGTATAGGATCATATCATCAGCAAAAAGTGATACCTTTACTTCTTCTTTTCCGATATGGATGCTTTTTATTTCTTTGTCTTGTCTGATTGCTCTGGCCAGAACTTCTACCACCACGTTAAATAAGAGTGGAGAGAGTGGACAACCCTGTCTTGTTCCTGATTTAAGGTAGAAAGTCCTCAGTTTTATGCCGTTTAAAATGATGTTAGCTGATGGTTTATCATATATGGCCTTTATCATGTTGAGATATTTTCCTTCTATACCCATTTTGTTGAGAGTCTTAAACATAAAATTGTGTTGTATTTTATCAAAAGCCTTTTCTGCATCTATTGATAAGATCATGTGGTTTTGGGTCTTCGTTTTGTTGATATGGTGTATTACGTTAACCGTTTTGCGTATGTTGAACCATCCTTGAGATTCTGGGATGAATCCCACTTGATCATGATGTATTATTTTTTTAATATGTTGCTGTATTCGGTTTGCCAGTATTTTGTTTAGAATTTTAGCATCTGTATTCATTAGAGATATTGGTCTGTAGTTTTCTTTCTTTGTGCTATCCTTGCCAGGTTTTGGTATGAGGGTTATGTTGGCCTCATAAAATGTGTTTGGAAGTATTGCTTCTTCTTCAATTTTTTGGAAGACTTTGAGTAGAATAGGAACCAAGTCTTCTTTGAATGTTTGATAGAATTCACTAGTATAACCGTCTGGGCCTGGACTTTTATTTTTGGGGAGGTTTTTAATAGTTTTTTCTATTTCCTCCCTGCTGATTGGTCTGTTTAGGCTTTCTGCTTCTTCATGACTCAGTCTAGGAAGGTTGTATTGTTCTAGGAATTTATCCATTTCTTCTAGATTGTTGTATTTGGTGGCATATAATTTTTCATAGTATTCTACAATAATTCTTTGTATATCTATGATGTCTGTGGTGATCTCTCCTCTTTCATTTTGGATTTTATTTATTTGAGTCCTGTGCCTTTTTTCCTTGGTGAGTCTTGCCAAGGGTTTGTCAATTTTGTTGATCTTTTCAAAGAACCAGCTCCTTGTTTTATTGATTTTTTCTATAGTTTTTCTGTTCTCTATTTCATTTATTTCTGCTCTGATTTTTATTATCTCCTTTCTTCGGCTGGTTTTGGGTTGTCTTTGTTCTTCTTTTTCTAGTTCCTTAAGGTGTGAAGTTAAGTGGTTTACTTCGGCTCTCTCTTGTTTGTTCATATAGGCCTGAAGTGATATGAACTTTCCTCTTATTACTGCTTTTGCTGCATCCCAGAGATTCTGATATGTCGTATTTTCATTTTCATTTGTCTGTATGTATCTTTTGATCTCTGCGCTTATTTCTTCTTTGACCCATTCATTTTTTAGAAGTATGTTGTTTAGTTTCCACATTTTTGTGGGTTTTTCCCCCTCTTTTTTGCAGTTGAATTCTAGTTTCAAGGCTTTATGATCAGAAAATATACTTGGTACAATTTCAATTTTTCTAAATTTGCTGATATTGTCTTTGTGGCCCAACATATGGTCAATTCTTGAGAATGTTCCATGTACACTAGAGAAAAATGTATACTCTGTCGCTTTGGGATGAAGTGTCCTGTAGATGTCTATCATATCCAGGTGTTCTAGTATTTCGTTTAAGGCCACTATGTCTTTATTGATTCTCTGTTTGGATGACCGATCTAGAGCCGTCAGCGGAGTATTGAGGTCTCCAAGTATGATTGTATTTTTGTTAGTTTTTGTTTTAAGGTCAATAAGTAGCTGTCTTATATATTTTGGTGCTCCTTGGTTTGGTGCATATATATTAAGGATTGTTATGTCTTCTTGATTCAGTGTCCCCTTAATCATTATGAAATGACCATTTTTGTCTCTGAGTACTTTTTCTGTCTTGTAGTCAGCATTATCAGATATGAGTATTGCTACACCTGCTTTTTTTTGGGTGTTGTTTGCTTGGAGTATTGTTTTCCAGCCTTTCACTTTGAATTTGTTTTTATCCTTGTTGCTTAGATGTGTTTCTTGTAGGCAGCATATAGTTGGATTTTCTTTTTTAATCCATTCTGCTACTCTGTGTCTTTTTATTGGTAAGTTTAATCCATTTACATTTAGTGTAATTATTGACACTTGTGGGTTCCCTACTGCCATTTTATAAATTGCTTTCTGTTAGTTTTGTATCTAGTTTGATTCTTCTCTTTTGTTTTTCTATCATTTGTTTTTGTTTGTTTGTGTTCCATACTTCTTTCCTCTGTTGCTACCTTTTTTAAGTCAAGTGTTTTTGTGGTGGCTTTTTCTAGGGTGGTTACCATTAAGTAATGAAAAGGGTACCTACCATATTCATTGCAGTACCCTATCTTATAAGTATTTCTGCACTTCATCGTCCTTTGCTACTGTTAATCTCCATCCTCTCCCCCCCTTTTTTTTCTTTGTTGTCACAGTTTAAGTTTGGTTTTATTGTGTTCTTGGTGGAGCTGTTACTTGTGGTGTTGTTTTCTTTTGTTCTTTGAATCTGGTTGGAAAACCCCCTTTAGTATTTCCTGGAGTGGGGGCTTTCTGTTGATAAATTCTCTCATCTTTTCTGAATTTGTGAATGTTTTTATATCTCCTTCATACTTGAAGGATAGCTTTGATGGGTATAGTATTCATGGCTGAAAGTTCCTCTCTTTCAGGGTTTTAAATATTGGGGTCCACTCTCTTCTAGCTTGTAGAGTTTCTGCTGAGAAATCTGATGATAATCTAATAGGCCTTCCTTTATATGTTGTACTCTTCTTTTCCCTGGCTGCCTTGAGAATTTTTTCTTTGTCATTGGTTTGTGTCATCTTTATTATGATGTGCCTTGGAGTGGGTTTGTTGGGGTTAAGAAAACTCGGTGTTCTGTTTGCTTCTTGAATTTGAGGCTTTAGTTCTTTCCACAGGCTTGGGAAGTTCTCGTCTATTATTTGTTTGAGTATATTCTCCATTCCATTTTCTTTCTCTTCTACCTCTGATATACCTATTATTCTTATGTTATTCTTTCTGATGGAGTCAGACAATTCCTGTAGGGCTTTCTCGTTTTTTATTATTTTTGAGTCTCTTTCTTCTTCTCTCTGTTGTGCCTCAAGTTGTTTGTCTTCTATTTCACTAATCCTATCTTCAATCTGGGCTGTTCTGCTAGCTAAGCTTGTTACCTCGTTTTTCAGCTCGTGAATTGAGTTTTTCATTTCTGTTTGATTTGTTTTTATAGTTTCAATTTCCTTGGTAATATATTCTTTGTGTTCATTGAGTTGTTTTCTGATCTCCCTATATTGCCTTTCTGTGTTTTCTTGTATATCTCTGAGTATTTTTAAGATTTCTATTTTAAATTCTCTGTCATTTAGCTCCAAGACTTCCAATATGTTGTCTTTTCTCCATAGATTTTTCCACATCTATTTGTGTTACCTCTCTTTCTTTTGTATCCATAATATTCGATTTCCTCTTTCTTATTGGCATCTGAGGGTGGTCTTGTTGATAGCACTAATTAGAATTAATAAAGAGTAAAAAGTAAAAAAAAAAAAAAAAAAAAAAAAAAAGAAAAAAAAAAAAAAAGGTAAAACACCCCACAAAAAAAAAACAGTAATAATTTATTATTTCCCCCTTTTTTTCTTTCTTCTCTTTCCCTCCTCTCCCCTCCTCAGGGAAATATCGTGCCTATAATGGAGGGCCTGATTTGGGGTGAAGAGTTCAAGGGGCAAAAAAAGGGGAGTAGGGACCTACTAAATGCAAAAAAAAAAAAAAAAAAAAAAGGAAGAAAATCTTAGACAAGCATAAGATGATTTGCTTGTGAGTGATGGTCAACTAAGAGATATAATTAGAGGGATAAGAGGGAACCAGAAAAAAGGACAAAAAAAAAAGGAATAATAAAGAAGAAAAAAATAAAAATGATAAGTAAAAATCTGTTGTATTAAGTGGAGCGAAGACTAAATACAATGGAGACCTTGGGTTGGGAGGACCCAAAATGCCACAAAAATAAACAAACAAGAAAAAAACAAAAACAAAAGCGAAAAAGAAAAATAAAGCCAAAAAAAGCCTTGAGTCCCAAATTAACTAATTTGTTCGTGATTGAGGATTAAATGGGATGAAAGTAAAACGAGAAAAGAAAAAACGAATAGAAAGGAAAAAATAAGAAAAAGAGAAAAACGAAGGAAGAAATAAAAAAGGAAGAGAAAAAAACAAGATAAAGCAAAACAAAATAAAACAAAAGAGGAGAGAGTGAGAGTTAAGTGTTTTGGAGTATAACCTTAAAGGAGGGTGAGGATGAAGAAGAGAAATAAAGTGTAACACTTATGGGTAGTGTAGTTCGAGAAAAGGGAAGCATAAGATGGGCAGAGAATAGAAGGACCGAGGTGGAGGAAATAAAGGCAATAAGATAGAAGAAACAAACAACAACAACAACAAAAAATTAGTGGAACAAGTTGTAAAGTCTGTGGATTTTTCTTGATTTTGAGATGTTAACTTCTTCCTTTTTCTTTTCTCTCCCTCTTCCTGGTCGGTGACTCTACCCCAGGCTCTGCCCCTGTGTTACACTTAGGTAGGGATTTGCAGTTGATGGGATTCTATGGCAATGTCATGTAATTGGCTTTAGTCTTGCTGGTAGTCAAGGCTTGTTGGCGTTTGCAGGGTCCAACGATGAGAGAGTTTGCTTTCCTGGATTCTCTCTCCTAGTCCCCCCTTCCTGAATTAGCAGCCTGGTGATCCAGCTATAAGGCTGCAACTGCTTTTGCCTGGGGAGTAAGAGGCTCAAAAAGCTGGGAAATCCCCACTCTATCCTCACTCAGTGCAAGGCTTTGGGAAAGGCTCTGGTAGTCAGGGCCTCCAGTGTAATCAGGCGGGGGTGGGAGTCAATTGTTGTCAAGGTGACTGTTCATCGCCTAGCATTCAGTTGGACCTCTCAACCCAGGCTTTCCACACTTTGTAGCCTGTTTCGGCTGGGAAGAAGAGGCACTAGTCTCTGCTTGCGACTAGTGTAGTATAGATCTTATTATCTGCCAAGTCCTTCTTGTTAGCGTTTATCCCTGAATATGGAGGCTCTATCAATCAGAAGTTGCCCCCGCCCCTTTAGCGAGAGGCACTAAAAAATATCACGCCTCTTGTCTTGGGTCGCTGAACTGAGAGAGATCTTATCAATTAGAACCGAGGGTGCGCAGATTTCACGGGTTAAGCTAATTTCAGTGAGTGGGTCGCAGCTGTGCTCCCGAAGGTATTTCAGGCTGCCTGTGTGCGCCCCTCCCCCAACGCTTGATTGTTAGCTTGAATGGCTGGGTGAGGTGCCCCGCCCACGGAGAGAATCTCCCAAGTAGGGAATACCGCCCTGGGGCCTCTCCCGCTCCCCCTGCTGCTGGCGGCTGGGGCGCACCAGGCGCAGGATGATGGGGCACCCTGGGTGTGCGGGCCAGCAGGGCGCTCTGGGCGCGTGGAATGCCCAGGGTACACGCGCAAATGGGGTGCTCCGGGCACCGGTGGCTGGTGACTCTCACTCGCAGTGCGCGGGCCGCTGGGAACGTTAGCGGTGCTCGCTCTGCAACCGGACCGGGCGCGCTAGCGGCTGCTCGGCGCTCCGGAGTGTGGGCGGTACTCGCTCTGCAACCGAACCGGGCGCGCGCCTGCGGCTGCTCGCGGCGCCTGCTCGCGCCTGCTCGCGCCTGCTCGCGCCTGCTCGCGGCTCCCGAGTGTGGGCTGACTCACCACAGGCGCACTTCCTCGCGGCTAGAATGAACGTCCCTGCGGTAGCTTCCTCCACACCCTCGTCTCTCAGATTCAAATGATAACAGTCCTTTCACTTTCAGTTTGTGTGGAACTCCGGAATGCTCCGAGGATAAATTTTCCTGTTTCTAGTTGATAAATTTGTTGTGATTTTGGGGAGATCTGTCGGACGCGCTGCTCACGGCACCATTTCCCTTATTTTATTATTGACATTGTTCTGCTGATTAGATTTAATGGTATCTGCACTTGCATATTTATCATGCAAGTTCAGGGAGGCCAGAAATGACATTAAAGTTGGCAATTCTATTACTCAGAATACCAGAAGGCTTTTGACTTTCCAAAGATCAAAGCCAAAGCCAATGCCAAATAAAGATTTTGACCAAATATTGCAGTTAAAGCCAAGCTTTATTACAACTCTCATTCCGAAAAAAAAAAAAAAAAAAACAAGAAAAAAAAAAAAACCACACAAGTGACTAAAACAAAGCACAGGCATTTATGCAAGGAGCAAAGAGTAGCTGCCGTTGGAAATGGCAGCTGCAGTAGACAGAAACAAATTATTGCTCAACTTAACGGGGAATGCAGAGTTAGGCCAGGAATAGGATTTGGTGATCAGGGCTATAGGACATTGCTGTCAATGATGGGTAAGCTTAAATTAGACCTATCCTTTATGAAAAGGCTGCTATATATCACAGTCATGCTCAGTATTTGCCATGTCCAGCCCAAATGTCTGCTAGCTTGATGGGCCCAGCTAGTTAGCAGGAATATCACAGTCCCTATGCTTCTCAGTGACCTTAATTATTTCCAGAAGATACTGATAGGTGTGACTCACATCTTCCTTCTGTTAATTGGTATATATACTGCTCACAAAAATTAGAGGCTATTTTATAGCTTCATTTTCATTTTGAAATATCCTCTAATTTTTGTGAGCAGTATATTTGTAGACCCTATCCATGCAGCTGCTTGGAGAAGACCTACCATCCAGCATGGATGTGGGAAGAATAGTCTGGGCAGAAGCAGCAGCATGTGCGAAGACACTGAGCCTGGACGATAGCATAAAAGAAAGAGGGAGGAGATTGGCAAAAGCCAGTTCAGAAAGCATCCTGTGTATCAAAGTTAGGGCTGTGGATGCTTCCTGGAGTTTAAGGGAAGTAAATGAGGCTGTTAAACAGGACTGAGCTGATTTATATTTTAAGAAAAGAGACGTCTCCAGCAGCAGGGAGGAGATTGACTGGCTCAGGCAGGAAGACCACTCTAGGCAAACAATAATAAGGTAGGTAGTAGTGAAGTAGAGAAAGGGGAGCAAATTAAAAAAAAAAGGGATTATGGAACTCCCATGTTTTACCAAATACAGCCCTTCAGAGACAGAGCGGGGATCATAGGAATTAGGAAGCAGTGATTAGACATGGAGTCAACTGTGCCAAGTAAATGGATGAAGGCTTTGTAATGCAATCCGGGATCTTTATCGTAATAGGATCAAAGTAAGCTGAGACTGGGGGTGAGAGGCAGTGCAGGGAGGTGGGTGAATGTCATGCACAGACCAGATGTGAGCCACTGGAGGTAGGTGATTTGCTGTTGCCATCCTGATAGGGTCTGATTAACTTTTATACTTTGGGCTAGAGATTTTCAATCCTTGTACCGTGAAGGTTTTTTTGTTTTTTTGTTTTTTGTTTCTTTTTTTGTTTTTTACAGAGACAGAGAGAGAAAGTCAGAGAGAGGAATAGACAGACAGAAACGGAGAGAGATGAGAAACATCAATCATTAGTTTCTCGTTGCGACACCTTAGCTGTTCATTGATTGCTTTCTCATATGTGCCTTGACCATGGGGTTACAGCAGATCGAGTAACCCCTTGCTCAAACCAGCGACCTTGGGTCCAAGCTGGTGAGCTTTGCTCAAACCAGATGAGCCTGCACTCAAGACCTCGGGGTCTCGAAACTGGGTCCTCCGCATTCCAGTCCGACACTCTATCCACTGCGCCACTGCCTGGTCAGGCCGTGAAGGTTTTTAAAACATATAATACAAGATTATTTAGTCAGGGGTACTGATGTCTTTTTTCCTTAGACTGAAATATACATAAAAAAAAAAAAAAGATGACAACAACCAACACAATAGCCTTCTGGAGTGAATGAATAAAAAAATACCTTTTTTTTTGTCAGATCGGCAAAATATATATTTTTTGTTGTGATGTAGAATTTTAGTCATTAGTTTATGTGTGCCATGGGATGAAAAGTTTGAAAATCCCTGCTCTGGGACAAAGATCAATTTGGTTTTATCCTCTCTATTTTATCTGGTTCCAGAAGCTTCTCCCAGATAGCCACATGACTTGTTTCTCATTCTCTTCAGGTTCCCACTGAAAATGGGAGGAAAATACTGGTGAAGGCTAGAAGGTTGAAAAACAATAACAAGAACAAACAACCCAAGTTGCTCTTTTGTTTGGTGTTTTTGGGAAACAAGAAAAAGTGGATCAAATCTCTCTGTTTTAAAATATTACGTTTATTATTTCTGTGCATTTATCATTCATTATGTGCCATGTGGTTTTTTTTAAAGACTTTTAAAATTGTTTTTACTGTATACTGAATATGTAAAACTGTAACATTCATGTAAGGCTTAATGAATAACCATGCCATGGGCACCGATATATTCAATATTTAGATTTAAAGTGGACCAGTGTCCTTAGAATCAGGTCCATTCTGTTGCCTCCCTTTCTCTTCTTCCCAGAGGTAATCACAATCCTGAATCTTATCTTTTGCTTATTTTTCTTTATGCTTTTTATCACATGCAATCTCAAATCAAGATACCGTTTAGTTTTCTGTATTTTTGAACTTTTTGTAAGCTCAGTCATACAGAATATAGTCTTCTATGATGTGTTTTTGCTGCTCACAGTATGCTTTTGAAACATAACCAACTTCATTTTTCTTTGCTGTATAATATTCCCTTTAAAGACTAAGCCACAATCTAGCCATTCTCTTACCAATGAATATGTGTAAATTTCATTTTTTGTTATTATAAACATTACTCTTATAAACATCAGTTTCCTAATATTTATGTACAAGACTTTCTTTAAGAAATAAGCCTGGCCTGACCAGGCAGTGGTGCAGTGGATAGAGCATCGGACTGGGATGCGGAGCACCCAGATTCGAGACTCCGAGGTCGCTAGCTTGAGCACGGGCTTATTGGGTTTGAGCAAGGCTGACTAGCTTGAGCCCAAGGTTGCTGGCTTGAGCAAGAGGTCACTTGATTTGCTGTAGCCCCCCGGGTCAAGGCACATATGAGAAATCAATCAGTGAACAACTAAGGAACCGCAACGAAGAATTGATGTTTCTCATCTCTCTCCTTTTCTGTCTGTCTGTCCCTCTCTCTGACTCTCTCTGTCTCTGCCACACACAAAAAGAAATAGGCCTGAAAGTGGAAACTTTAGGAAATCAATGGATCATAGGGCATGTGTATCCTCAAAGGTATTAATTAATATTAAATTGTTTTCCAAATCGGTAGTATTTACTTATACTTTCAGTAGAAGAGTATATGAGAATCTCTTATTCCTCATTTCCAATCACTTGCCATTGTGAGAATTAAATTTTTTTTTTGTAAAATGCCTCATTTTAGTTTTGAACTGTAGTTCCCTGAATAATAATGGTGAGAATCATTTCATGTTTACTTGCCATTGGTTATGTTTTTTTCTTCTCTGACACTCTATTCAAGTTGTTTGCCCATTTAAAACTTGTGTTGTCCTTTCCTTATTGATATTTTGGTATTCTTCATATATTCTGGATAATAGTCCTCTGTCATTTGGATGTATTTTGAATATCTTTTCCCAGTATGTAGTTTGTCTTTTCTTTTTTTTGTGGTATGCTGTTAAACATAAATTGTGCATTTTAATGTATTTGAGTTTAATTAACCTTTTTCTTTTATGGTTTGTGCTTCTTTGTGTCTTGATTCAAAAATATTTTCTTCTTCCCAAGGTCTTCAACATATTATCCTGTTTGTTTCCCAAAATTTTCATAATTTTACTTTCTACATTTAAGCCTTTGATCAATCTGGCATTTATTTTTGTGTTTGAATGAGATAGGGAGTTTAATTACATTTTATTCAATACAGATAACCTATTGTCTAGCTCCTCTACTTCTCACACTAGCCTGGAATTCCAGCTGTTAGATAATCTCTAAGAATGACTATGATCAATCAGTTTTTCCCTCCTTATAGTATGCCACTCCATCCATCAAGAAGTATGGTATATATATCTATTTTTTCACTTGCATCTGGGCTGGTCAGATGTTATCTTTTTTGTGTGTATATGTGACAGAGACAGAGAGAGAGACAGATAGGGACAGACATGCAGGAAGAGAGAGAGATAGGAAACATAAATTTTTTGTTGCGGCTCCTTAGTTGTTCATTGATTGCTTTCTCATATGTGCCTTGACTGGGGAGCTACAGCAGAGTGAGTGACCCCTTGCTCAAGCCAGTGACTTTGGGCTCAAGCCAATGACCTTGGACTTCAAGCCAGCAACCTTTGGGCTCAAGCCAGTGACCATGGGGTCATGTCTATGATCCCACACTCAAACCAGGGACCCCTCGCTCAAGCTGGTGAGCCTCTGCTCCAGCTGGGTGAGCCTGCACTCAAGCTCAAGCTGGCAACCTTGGGGTTTCAAACCTGGATCCTCCTTGTCTTAGTCAGACGTTCTATCCACTGCACCACCACCTGGTCAGGGTATTTAAAATTTTTATTTGTAAATTAATTGCACTGTAGTCAGAGATTGTGTATGCAAATTACCTGCAATTTTTAGAAACCATTTCATGGTTAATACACAAGTCACTTTTCATAACTTATTCCATGGAACTTGTAAAGAATACCTATTTTTCTCTTCTTGGGTTCAATGTACTATATAATTAGAGATTATATCAAGCCTGTTCATGGTTATTCAAATCATCTTTATTTTCACTGATTTCTTTGTCTGCTTGACCATATACTTCTTTCTATGTTTACGCTTAATTTTTTATCTTGCTCTAGGACAGGGGTTGGGAAACTTTTTGGCTGAGAGAGCCATGAACGCCACATATTTTAAAATGTAATTCCATGAGAGCCATGTACGTTACACATTATCCAATAAAAATTTGGTGTTGTTCCGGAGGACAGCTGTGATTGGCTCCAACCACCCGCAACCATGAACATAAGTGGTAGGAAATGAATGGATCATAATACATGAGAATGTCTTATATTTTTAACGTTATTATTATTTTTATTAAAGATTTGTCTGTGAGCCAGATGAAGCCATCAAAAGAGCCACATCTGGCTTGCGAGCCATAGGTTCCCGACTCCTCTAGGAAGTTGTGGCCAGTTTATGTTTGTACTGCATCTTCTTTCAAGCTTCTGTTTGCATCCCATTGAGTGGCTCTGGAACTTGGTGATTTAGTCTATTCTTGCTATGTAATGCAAAATAATAAACAACCCCCAAATCCCAGTGGCTTATAACCACAAAGGCTTGCTTCCTATTCATCTTACGTGTTACTCACTGGTCAGCTGTGTTCCACATCTTCTTCATTCTAGGACCTATGTTAAGAAGAGGAACCCACAGTTGGGATGGGCTGTTTTGTGTCAGAAGGACAAGAGCCATGCATAACTACTAGAAAGCTCTAAAGCCCTGCCTGGATAAGGCATACAATACTTGCACTCACATTGCATTAGGCAAAGCAAACCACTTGGACAAGTCAGCGGGGTGGAGAAGTATAATTGCATCACAGGGAGGGAAGACAGAACAATACAGAACAATAAGACAATCTACAACACCTGCCCTTTTGTACCCTTTGACTAGTCGCTACATAGAATTTCTAAACAAGATCTCTTGGCAACTAATTCAGAGCTGCTCCTGCCTGGCCCCAATTATATGGTTCATCCAGTTCGAAAGCTAGACATGTTTATGGTTTTGTTATATATGTTCTTGGACATTTTGCATGTAGTTTTGTCTCACTTCAACCATTCAACTGTAGATGATTAAGAATCTGCTGAAAACAATGAAAAAGACACACAAACACATTTATCTTGGTTTGCTTACTATTTAAGGGATTACAAAAAAACTCTTCGAATTTCATGCATGAACCATGGGTCCCTGTTAATTTTGCAGTCACCTATTAACACATCTGTCTACACTAGACTACACTCTGAGGCCAGGTTGCATCTGTTTTGTTCACTATTGTGTCCTAGTAACTAGCACAGCATTTGGCATATAATAAACCTTCGACTGAGATGTGTGAAATGAATAAACCAACTAAACTGAAATTAGAATACAAGCCTAGGGTCGCAAATAGAATGAACAAGATCAAGTTAGTAAAGATAAGCTATCGTCGTTAGAAGTCAATGATAAAATGGAGATAATATTTATACTAAATCAACCAAGTGTTTGGGGATTGTCTCCCTCTTTTGTGTAAAGTCTAATTAATAACATAAAGCCTCGACAAATGGAAGCTAGCTTCAAGTTGGTGTGAGTGAACTTTTTTTTTTTGCCCATTTTTGTTGAAGGGTCCACAGCCACAGTGCATCAGGCTGGTCATGATTATTTCCATTTTATGTCAAACCCCTCTTCTGAAAACAGAATCATGTGAGAGCCTCATAAAGGTAGAGATCCTGGATGAATAAATGGGTGCTGGCCCCAGGAGAGTGGGTTACATCTGGAGTTTTTGTTTGTTTGGGAACCAGCCTCTCCTGTATACCTGGAACCACCAGCAGATGTCTTGCCTAATCTCTGTGGTGAGCCTGCTGTCTGCTTTGGGTTAACTGCTTTCATCACACAATGTTTTCCCACATGTGCTGTGCTTCATACCCTGTAGGGCACATTTTCCCTAGCAACTCCCATGATGCAGGACAGCTATGATGTGCTTATTTATTTATTCCTTCAATAAAGATTTATCATGTGCTTACTCTGTGCCTTGTACTGAGACCACAGTGGTGAACAAAACAAACACAGTCCCTACCTTCTGGAAGAATTCTACTGGGAGGACAATTAATTCAATCAGTAATTTCCAAAAATTAAGATTTGGATTATGCGGGTCAAGTGCATGGTACTAGGAAGGCAAGTGAAAGGAAATGGATCAAATGCAGTTTAAAGAAGCAAGGTTTCTACTTGCTTTGAAAGATGGCTGAGTTAAGTAGACCAAGAATCACAGAGAGAGCCTGCATTTGACTTTAAGAGAATCTTTGTTCTTTCATTAAGAGGAGAGAGCAGAAGGTGTCTTGTTAAGCTCAGATACTCTGAGTTATACTTCCTGGGGTCTAATACTCACTGTCATTTACTAATTATGTTCTAGTCTTCTCATCTGTAGAATCAGAAAAGTAACAGTTCTTACTTCATGTGGTTATTGTCAGGATTAAATTAATTAATTCATGTAAGTGTCTGGCATAAAGTAAGTGCTCAGTGCATGTTAGCTCTTTTGTTATTTATTGGAGTATTCAGCAATATCCACTGCAGCTCATTTATTTTTCAGATTCAAAAATCCTCTGTGAATTAGAACCGTGCCAACCCAGTGGGGTTCATTCTGCTAAGCTTTGTTCTGAAGCACAGCCACCTTCCAATTTTGATTGCTGTGCATGTGTCTTGTGTGGATGGCACATGAGAATCTAGCCAAGTTTCACATGATGACGTGAGATGTGCAGCTCCAAACCACACAACGTCGTTATGAGTTGTATAATGTGCAGTTGTCCCCCTTATCTGTGGTTTTGCTTTCTACAGTTCCAATTACCCTCGGGCAACCGTGGTTTGAAGGTATTAAATGGAAAATCTCAGAAATAAACAATTCATAAGTTTTAAATGGTTTGCTGTTTTGAGTGGCATGAAAATGTCATGCCATCCAGCTCCTTCTCACCTGGGACGTGACTCATCCTCTTTGTCCAGGGTCTCCACACTGTATAGGCTCCCTGCACATTAGTCACTCAGTAGCAGCCTTGGTTATCAGATCGATTGTTATGGTATTGCAGTGCTCAAGTAACCCATATTTTACTGTTATAATTGTTCTATTTTATTATTAGTTACTTTTGTTAGTCTCTTTACTGTGCTTAATTTAGATATTAAACTTTATCATAGGTATGTAGGTTTGGGAGAAACACAGTATACATAGGGTTTGGTACTATCTTCGGTTTCAGGCATCCACTGGGGGTCTTGGAATGTATGCCCTTGAGGGTAAGGGGGGACTACTGTAACGTTTTATTTCCCTAATACCACAAAAGACCCCCATAGATAACATGGCCACACTGATAGGACTAGAGTCCTTGAATCTTAAGAAAGCAAATCACAGTCATTTCAAAGTTGACACACACTTCTTTGTAGTGTCTTATAGTCAATCCATTTTAATGCACCTTTTCCTCTCACTTGACAACATAATCCCTTCAGTCTCAGGGCTGCACAGCCTCTTAAGTCATATAACTTTCCTTTACTGTTTAATGAGGATCTTTGTGATTAGATTTCGGGGAGTGCTTTGAAGTTTCTTTTCAATAAAAGGAGCACTAAAAAAGATGTCCGGGGCATAATGAAATGGTCTCAGGTTGCTGTAGAGATTAGAAGCAAAAAACTTCAAAATATACAAATAGACCTGACAGAAATAAAACCCTCTGAGAAGAAGAGCACATCTTTTAAATTGCAAATTATTTTTGTTTTCTGAAATTATACTGTACTCCAGAATTTCAGCCAAATATTCTTGAGTTTTTAATATTACAAATTTTAGTTTTCTAACTGTCCATCATCCCCTCCTTGCCAATCTTTTTGATTTTCAAAGTATACCAGAATGTTTTTATAGATATTAATAAAAAACCAAACCATAGGTTTTATACCAATTTTATTTATATCTACATATGGATACATAGAAAAAATACTGTAAAACTTTACTCATGGTTTTTTAGAGGGGTTCTGGCACTATGTAAAGCTTTTGTTTTTGTTGTTACGGTTTTTCTATTTATAATTTTAATTTTGTAATAAAAATGTGTTGTGTTGGTTTTCTCAGTGGACCTAGAAAATAGTTCTCAGACCTGAGCTATTCCCTTTGGATATAATTCGCCCATTTCAAAACAAAACAAAGCCAATCAAAAAAAGTTAGCTAACAAAAGAAATACTGGTTTTTATTGGAAAATTCCCCAGTTCCAATATGCTTTGCTTGACAAGGGTTAACATATAATATCTACAATTTACCTTTATGTGCTTCTTAAGGGTCTTACCCTTGGGTTGATTCATTAGTGAGACCAAGTTAAAATTTTCTGGCAAAGGGAATTCCACTGCTCAGCAGGCTAGCTGTCTTCAGACTGGTTACATTAACTACCTATCCTCAAGCTAGCCAAAGAGTCAATAAATGATGGTGGCATAAGACAAGTCATAAATTTGATTTCTATTTCTAAAATCACTTCCATTCCGGGCTGACCTCACATTGGCGGTCTGATTTGATTACAAGGTCACTTCCCCACATGTTGTACTCAGCAGTTTGAAAGGTACAATGTGTTGGTTAAAATCTGATCCTTGGGGTATATTTGCTCATTTTACAAGCAGCTCCCCAATTTGACATAATTCAATTCAGTGGGAACCCAATGCACTAAACCTCAGAGTGGCCCCAGCCCTGTTCTCGTGGTGCCCTGACAGAGCCTGCCTGGAGCTCTGCCGAGCTGACCCATTGGTGCTGAGGCTCTGCTCCCCCCCTCATTTCAACTCAAACCTTTTATAACAATCTACAAGGAAGTCTTTGTGCTCCAAAATGTTCTCATATGTATGAGAGCTCTAATGTGGGGGAAAATACTCAACCTAAAGATTTGATTGAAAAATGTTTTCTTAGCCTTAGAATATAGTCATTTTAATAATAATGGCATTATTTCCATTACGCAGAACTTTAAAACCACTTTCAAAGCAACAGATCTCATTGAGTTTAATTCCAGAGGTGAAAAGGACCAGGTACACTAGGGATTTTATTTAGAAAATGAAGAAACTGAGGTTCAGAGAGAACCAACTGGACTAGCTCCAAGTCACTGGGGTGGTTCTAACAGAACTGAGGTTAAAACCTTTGGTCTTCTGAACCCAGTGCTCTATCCACTGCCTCATTCGGCCCTTAATCCCCTTATCAATGACGGCTGAGGGACTTCTGCATTCCATATTATTAATAATGATCACTACCATTTATCGAGCCCTATTCAGTGTCTGATGTTGTGTAGCACCCTCAATCTTGACAACAGCCTGATGAAGTAGGTCCTCTTATTATCGCATTCTATAGCTGAGAAAACTAAGTCCCAGAGAGGATAAGTTACTGTCCCAGCATTTTAAATGACAACGAGGAAAAAGCAAAACTGTGATTTAAACCACAGTTCTTGCTGACCTCAGAACCCAAGCTTTTAACTGTTTAGTACTGTGGCTGGACTTATCGGAACTTTCGTTTCTTGGCAAAGGATATAAAGCCCTTTTCTCTCTAAGTCTAGAGTGATAGTTGCTAAAGACAACATTTAACAAGCCAAGGGGGAGCAGGGAGAGACAAGAGAGCGGGGCCATGTGGCCCGCCCACCAGATCCAGGCGGGTGTAGCACATCGTAAATAACCTCTACACATGCCTCACTGCCAGCTCAGAATGGGTTTTGAGTGTATTTGGTTTGTTTTTAAAGAGAGTGTGAGCTAAAGGCTGTCACTTAAAATTGCCCAGAACCCAGGTCACAAGAACAGGTGGGCCACGATGGAAAACAACATAAAGGAGAGGCTGAACTTACCAAAGCAAACATGTACGAATGATTATTTTGCTTTAGAACAGGGTTACCCTTGAGGCATTTTAAAGCAGTGATCCCCTCCCCACAACTGCAGTTAAAATGTAAATTTCTCTACTCAAATTTGGTTAACACTCATGATTTTTCAGGAAAATGCCTGTTTTATTACGTTTATAAAGGTTTGGTTGCTTTCTTATAAATACTGAAGAAGGCCTGCAAAACTTTATTTCCTTTTCCTTTATGAATGTGAAAGCCGTTACAGAGGCCCCTTTATGGGAGAAATTCTGTTTTTAAATATTACCCGACATTCTTTCCTCAAACTTATTTATTAAACCCCCAAATTAAGAAGAGATAACAAATCCCGGAGAGAGCACATTTATCTGCTGTGGAAAAGCCCTTTATCAGTAGGTGGCGCTCTAAGAATGAGATTACTATACAGTGGGGACAAGGAATTCAAGCAAAAAAGTAACATTCCATCCTTTCTTGAGCGTCTTCCTAAAGATAACAGCTCTGCCCTGCCCCTTAAGAGGGCTGTCTTCCGGAGCCGTCCAGCTCTGCACCTGCTGCTGGAGCATAAGGATGCTCACGTCGTACCCTTAGGATCACAGAATGTGAAGGCTAGAAAGGACCTCTTATGTAATGGCTTGGCGATCAGCCTCTGTCCTGGAATCACAGGGTCTCTAAAGCTTGGAGGATCTGCAATGAAGAACTGAAATAAAGTTGAGATCTGAAATGAAGAATTGGTCACCCAAGGTCACCTGGCTAGGTTGTAGCTCAGCCAGGACAAGACCCTAGTGGGATTTCTCCTAGTGTAGCTTCTCGCTTATGGATGATCATTATGAGGGCATGGTGGAGGGGGGAGAGATACCAGCTGTGTGCATGGAGACAATGGCTTGCTTGGGAGCCAGGATGTGGGCAGAGCTCATTGACCCCACACGTGGGGACGTTAAACAGCTAGGATTTTCTTCCTCTTCCCTTTACACTCATGACTGCCACTCCAGCAGGACTTACTACAAATGTCCAAAGCTGAGTCTTTCTGTCCAAGCTAACACTCTCAGGTATTGTTATTCTGCCAACCCAACCACCATTTCCCCATCACCCAGATTCAAAACCCTAGAGTTCTTAGTGGCCAATCCCTTTAGAATGGATTCAACATGAGCTTGGAAATGTTCTGGGCTCCAGGATACAGAAGTGAACAAAACAGACAAAATCCCTGCTCTCCTGAAGGAAACAGAAAATAAATAGAACAAATAAGGCAATTATATAGCATGTTAGTGATGAGTGCTAAGGAATAAAAAAAAAAGCAGAAAGGAGAGATATCAAGTGTCAGGGAAGGAACAGAAATTGGGTCAAGGAAGCGTCACTGAGAGAGTCGCTTTTCAGGTAAGAATGGAGGAAGGGAAGGAGCCAGTTGTAAAACTGTGGGGAGGAAGAACATTTGAGGCAAAGGGCCCTGAGTCAGGAGCAGGCTTGGTATTTTAAGAATGTTAAAAAGACAGATAGATTATTTCTCAGTTCTTACCAAGTGCAGATTTTTTTCTTTATTAACATATTTCCCTACTCTCTCATTCTCTCTGTTGTCATCTCCTTAGGCTAACCAGATCCCTGAACCTAGATTCTTAAAATTTCCATCTAACTGGTCTCTTCACCCTGGATCTCTTTCTCAGTCTGCCAGAGCTTTAACTAAATGTTGTGTTCGAGACAGGGCAACTAAATGCAATGTCAAACTATGGATTAGGTCCTGAAAGAGATACAGGGCATTAATGAAAAATACTGTTGAAGCTCCAATCGTGTCTGGAGTTTAGTTAACAGTAATGTAGCAATGTTGTTTCTTAGTTGTGATAAGTAAGTCAACAATAGAAAACACCGGGTAAAGGGTATATGGGGACTCTGTATACTACTATCCTTGCAACTTTCTTATAAGTTTAAATTTATTTCTAAATAATTTTAGTTTTAAAAGATTCTATTTTTGGTATTTCACTCCTCTGTTCTAGAAGTTTGACTCATTCCCTAGTGTTTTTGGAATAAAGTCAAAACCCTTTATCCTAGCATGTAAAGAGACCTATAGATTCAACAAATTTTTTTTTGGATTTACCTACAGTGTCCTAGACACTGCTAGGCACTGAGTGGTGAACAAGATTGACTCAGTCTTGCTCAGGCAGCTTATTCACTGGTGGGGGACTCTGGCAAGTAAATAAGCAATGAATGACAAGAATATTGGCATTAAAATGGAGAGAGACAGAACGAAGTGCAATGGGAATCCATGAGAGGAGTTGGGGAAGGCATCGTGGCAGAAATGCTGTCTAAGCCGGCCTGACCAGGCAGTGGTGCAGTGGACAGAGCATTGAACTGGGATGCAGAAGACCCAGATTTAAAACCTGAGGTTGCTGGCTTGAGCGTGGGCTCACCAGCTTGAGTGCAGTGTTGCTGGCTTAAGCATAGGATCATAGACATGATCCCATGATCACTGACTTGAAGCCTAAGGTCGCTGGCTTGAGCAAGGGGTCACTCACTCTACTATAGCCCCCCAGTCAAGGCACATATGAGAAAGCAATCAATGAACAACTAAGGAGCTACAACAAAGAACTGATGCTTCTCATCTCTCTCCCTTTCTGACTGTCTGTCCCCGTCTATCCCTCTCTCTGTCTCTGTCTCTCTCTCAAAAAAGAAAAAAAAATTTTGTCTAAGCCGAAATTGAACAGATGAGTAGGAGTAAGCCAGGTGTGAGGAGTTAGGCAAGGTGTAGAAAGAAGGGATAAGAAGAAAGTTCTAGCATTCAGTGAAGATCCACTGTTCCCAAAGACTCATCTTGAGCCAAACTAGAGGACCTACTGTCTTTGGGATCCACATTGTTCATCCCACTTTTCTGGTCTTGCTGATTATTTCCCTGCTCTACCTGTTGGGTTCCACCTCACTCTTTCCAGGCTTAGCCTTCCAAACCTAGACAATCTCTTAGGGCCTAGGACAATTGCTGTTTCTTTCTTGAAGCCTTGGGCAATATCCCCAACTTCATGTGATCATTCCCACATTTGAGTCCTATAATATTATTATTTTTTGCTGTTTCTTAAAAAAAAATTTAAATTAATTTTAATTTATTGTGTTAACATGGATTCAAGTTTTCCACTCAATATAATACCCTCACTCCCCACTTCCATGTCCCCCTTTATACTCCCTTTGTCTCCCTCCCTTTAACTCTCTCCCCCCTTCCCTCTGGGATTTGCTGTCCTGTTATCTGTATCTCTGTGTTATGTATATATAATTTCACTACTCCCTTCACCTTCTCTAATCCCATTCTCTCATCCCCCTTCCCTCTGAGAGCTGTCCCTGTGCTCCCTGTGACCCTGCCTCTGCCTCTATTCCATTCCTCAGTTCACTTTGTTCATTAGATTCCACATATAAGTGAGATTATATGATATTTGTCTTTCTCTGCTTGGCTTATTTCACTTAGCATAATAATCTCCAGATCCATCCATACTGTCACAAAAGGTAAGATTTCCTTCTTTATCACAGCTGTATAGTATTCCATTGTGTATATGTACCACAGCCCTTTAATCCACTCGTCTGCTGATGGACACTTGGGCTGTTCCCAGATCTTGGCTATTGTAAACAATACTGTAATAAACATGGGAGTGCATATCTTCTTTTGAATCAGTGATTTGGTACCCTTAGGAAAGATTTCTAAAAGTGGGATAGCTGGGCCAAACAGCAGTTTCATTTTTAATTTTTTGAGGAAACCCATACAGTTCTCCACAAGTCTGCATTCCCACCTGCAGTGCAGGAGGGTTCCCTTTTCTCCACATCCTCGCTAGCCCCTATTGTGTGTTGTTTTGTTAATGAGTGCCATTCTGACAGGTGTGAGGTGGTATCTCATTGTGATTTTAATTTGCATTTCTCTGATGATTAGTGATGTTGAACATTTTTTTCATATGCCTATTGGCCATTTGTATGTCCTCTTTGGAAAACTGTCTACTCAGTACTTTGGCCCATTTTTTTTTTTAAAATATTTTATTTATCCATTTTTATTAGAGAGAGAGAGAGAGAGAAGAAAGAGATAGAGAGAACAAGGGGAGGAGCAGGAAGCATCAACTCCCATATGTGCCTTGACCAGGCAAGCCCAGGGTTTTGAACCGGCAACCTCAGTATTCCAGGTCGACACTTTATCCACTGCGCCACCACAGGTCAGGCCCTTTGGCCCATTTTTTAATTGGATTGTTTACCTTCCTGGTGTTGAGTTTTAGAAATTCTTTATAAATTTTGGTTATTAACCCCTATCAGAGAAGATGCTTGATACACTTTCAATCTTCTTAAATTTATTGAGACTTGTTTTGTGTCCTAACATGTGGTCTATCCCAGAGAATGTACCGTGAACTCTTTTTCTTTTTTGTATTTTTCTGAAGCTGGAAATGAATGGGGAGAGACAGTCAGACAGACTCCGCATGCGCCAGACCGGGATCCACCCGGCACGCCCACCAGGGGGCGATGCTCTGCCCACCAGGGGGCGATGCTCTGCCCCTCTGGGGCGTTGCTCTGTTGCGACCAGAGCCACTCCAGCGCCTGGGGTAGAGGTCAAGGAGCCATCCCCAGCGCCCGGGCCATCTTTGCTCCAATGGAGCCTTGCTGCGGGAGGGGAAGAGAGAGACAGAGAGGAAGGAGAAGGGGAGGTGTGGAGAAGCAGATGGGCGCCTCTCCTGTGTGCCCTGGCTGGGAATCGAACCCGGGACCTCTGCACACAAGGCCGACGCTCTACCACTGAGCCAACCGGCCAGGGCTGTACCATGAACTCTTGAAAAGAATGTATATCCTGCTGCTTTGGGGTGAAAGGTTCTGAAGATATCTATTAAATCTAGTTGATCTAGTGTGTCCTTTAAGGCCTCTGTCTCTTTGTTAATTTTCTGTCTGGAGGATCTATCCATTGATGTTAGTGGGGTATTAAAATCCCCTACTATTATAGTATTGCTGTTGATCTCACCCTTTATGTCCATCAAAATCTGCTTTATATATTTAGGTGCTCCTATATTAGGTGCATAAATATTCACAATGGTTATATCCTTCTGTTGGATTGCTCTTTATCATTATGTAGTGACCTTCTTTATTCCTTACTATAGCCTTTGTTTTAAAGTCTATTTTTTCAGATATAAGTATTGTTACCCTAACTTTTTTTTCATTTCCATTTGTGTGAAATACTTTTTTCCTTCCCTTCACTTTTAGTCTATGTGTATCTTTTGTTCTGTAGTGGGTCTCTTGTAGACAGCATATGTTTTCTTATCCATGCAGCTATCCTATGTCTTTTGATTGGAGCATTTAATCCATTTACATTTAAGGTTATTATTGATATGTAGTTGTTTGTTGCCATTTTTTTTTTCTTTAAATCTACAATCCTCTTTTTCTCAAATTTTTTTCCTTTGCTCTTTTTACAGCAGGCCCCTTCACGTTTCTTGCAGTGCTGGTTTGGCTGTAATGAATTCCTTGAGTGTTTTTCTGTCTGGGAAGCTTTTTATTTCTCCTTCAATTTTAAACAGTAGCCTTGCTGGATAAAGAAGTCTTTTTTTTTTTTTTTTTACAGAGACAGAGAGTGAGTCAGAGAGAGGGATAGATAGGGACAGACAGACAGGAACGGAGAGAGATGAGAAGCATCAAACATTAGTTTTTCGTTGTGTGATGCAACACCTTAGTTGTTCATTGATTGCCCTCTCATATGTGCCTTGACCACGGACCTTCAGCACACTGAGTAACCCCTTGCTAGAGCCAGTGACCTTGGGTTCAAGCTGGTGGGCTTTTGCTCAAACCAGATGAGCCCGCGTTCAAGTTGGCGACCTTGGGGTCTCGAACCTGGGTCCTCTGCATCCCAGTCCGACGCTCTATCCACTGCGCCACCGCCTGGTCAGGCTAAAGAAGTCTTGGTTGTAGGTTCTTGCTTTGCATCACTTTGAATATTTCTTGCCAGTCCCTTCTGGCCTCAAGTGTTTCTATTGAGAAGTCAGATGTCATCCTTATAGGGGCTCTTCTGTAGGTAATTAACTGCTTTTCTCTTGCAGCTTTAAGTATTCTTTCTTTGTTTCTTAACTTTGACACTTTAATTATGATGCGTCTTGCTGTAGGCCTCCTTGGGTTCCTCTTTAATGGAACTCTCTGTGCTTCTTGAACTTGTGTGGCTTTTTCCTGCATCAATTTAGGGACATTTTGAGCTATGATTTCTTCAAACAGGTTCTCTATTCCCCTATGATGCAGATGTTCTCTTCATGTTGTCACAGAGCTCTCTTAGAGTTTCGTCAGACTTTTTGAGCCTCGTTTCTTTTCACTGCTCTGCTTTTGTGCTTTTGTTCATCTTGTCCTCTAAATTGCTGATTTGATCCTCTGCTTCATCCAGCCTGCCATTAATTCCTTCTAGAGCAGTCTTCATTTCTGATATTGTATTTGTCATTTCTGACTGGTACTTTATGATTTCAATGTCTTTTTTGATGCTTGCTATCTCTTTATTTAGGTGCTCATTATGTCCATCCATTATTGCTCTAAGATCCTTGAGCATCCTAAAAATCATTGTTTTAAACTCTGCATCTGGTATTTTGGTTACTTCCATCTCATTCAATTATTTTTCTGGAGATTTCTCTTGTTGATTCATTTGGGTAACATTTCTCTGTCTGCCCATTTTGTCTGTGTATTAGGTAGCGCTGTTTGACTTTGTAATTTTTGTGTGGACTTTAAGAGGAAGATGGGCTTAGTGGTACTGACCGACAGGCCACCTGTTTTCCTTGTTCTAAGAATGCTTCTTGAGGGTACTATTTTCCCTCCTGTTGTCTGTGAGTATTTAATGCAGTTGGTCCTTTTGTGGGTATGGTTATCCCTTCAGGCTGGCTGGCTCTAAGGGTCAACCTTGATCATGTGTATTACATACTGTGCAATGTCTGTCCTGTTGGGCATATTTATTCTTCACAGTGTCTGGTGCCTGCTAGACTCCTTCTTTGGGCATGCTGCTTGTGTAGGTAGCTGAGCCTAGAGTTGGTGCTGTCTGCCACCCACTACCAGTTGTGTTGGCTCTACATCTTCTTGGATTGGCATCCACTGTTGTTTGTTACCTGCTGTGGGCTACCTGTCTGCAGCTACTGCTCTTTTTGTTGTTTGTGTCTGCATATTGTGTTCCTGGGTAGTGTGGGAGGGGCCAACCTATGTATAAGGATCAGCTTCCTTCTGCTTAGAGATGACAGCAGCTCTTTAAAAACCCCAAACTCCATAAAACTTGCCTCCACTTTTCAACTGCTCCACCTCCTCTTGCAGCTGCCTGGTCTTCCTACAGAGTCTTCTGTAAAAAGACTATAGTATGGCTCAGACTGGCCTCACCCTACTAACCCCTCTATAGGTTGCTATCTTGTTGGGTTAGGGCAGCTGAGATTGGGAATATAACGTTAGTTGGACCCCCTACTTCAGGGGTCTCTTGGTCAGTAGCTTAGTACAGGGAATGTGGTCCCTATTCCAGAACCTAATCCCTCAGCCACTGCTGGATACTCAAATATTATTTCTCCTCAACAAGGTGAGCAGCAAGTTCAGATCGAGTGGGGTTGACAGTCTCTTTTGCAGAAGTTTTTACAGCTGGTGAGACCCTGGTCTCAGGGAGGAAGACTGAGGGAGTCCTCTCCTGGCACTGATTGTGCCCCCCAGAAAGTGGCTAAGCCCCTTGACCAGATCCAACAATAGACTCACAGGGACCCACACTTTAATGTCCATGCTCCAAGTCCCTCTCCCTTCTCCCTGTGGAATCTACCCCAACAGGGCAGGATATCCAGTGCCCAGGCCAGCTGACTATGAAGCTTCACCCTATCCAATGCACATGAGCCACTGTGCTGGTGCTAATCACAGAGAGCAGAACTTGCCTCAGCTGGGCCAGATGTGAGGATCCCTTCTTTAGGATACCACTCTAGCAGAGTTGTTAGGTTCTGAAATGATGCTTTCTGCAGCTGGTCACTGGATGTGCCAGCCCTGGGCCTCCCTGGCAGGAACCTGACACAGACCAGTGGGAGACACTGTCTGAGATTGGCCCTCAGCAACCTTCTTGGAGCTACAAGCAATCCAGAGTTTGTGGATGTTTCTGCTGGGCCCAGGTGCTCATGGAAATACCAAGCTGCTCACCTAGGCTGGCTTTTACCCACACTGGGCCTAGGGGAAGTTCTGCTTAAAAGGCCAGGGATCCTTGAGTCCCGCCTCCTGCAGCCTCTGGGTGCTGGCTACTTGTTGGGCTTGACCACTGAAAATACCTCTGGTAGAGTCTAGAGCCTGTGGCAATTCAGGGATTAGGAAGGGTGGTGGGTGTGGCTCTGCCCCTAGGCCACTGCTATCAGTCTGTCCAGACATTTTTCACAGACCTCAGTAGAGTGTGGCCTCAGGAGTCTGGTGGGTGTGGCTTCTGAGACCCAGAGGTGTGGTCTGCCTCTACTCCAGACAGTTTCTACTGAGGCTCCCATGAGGTGAAATTACCAGTCTTAGACTCAGGAGTGTGTAGGGCAAAGCTCCAGCCTCAACACCAGAAAACTGAGTCACTGATGTGCCCCCTGCTTTCGAACTTCTCAGAATGACCCAGTCTCTATGACTAGGGCAGGAGAGACTCCCGAGGGCAGAGCAGTTGCTTTTCCCCAGGATGATGCTGCTTAGAGGAGACTGCTCCTCTCAAAAAAAGATGGCTACTATCGTATTGGAGAATGACTCAGCATAGGGATTCCGATGGCCATCTCCCATAGTGTCTCTCCTTGGGCCTCCAACTTTACACTCTCCTCATACAACTCTAGTCCTGTCAGCTCTCCCCCACTGGAGCCCTGGGTAAGTGGATGTGAACAAGATTTTCTGCATGGGCCCTTTAAGACAGAGCCTCTGTCTCTGAGAGCTCTGTCTCTTTGTTGCAGACAGAAACCCAAGCTCTTTTCACCTCTAAATGTTGTGTGGGTGCCTCTTCTAGGCTCTGGAGCTCTAAGCTGGGGTCTGGGACTGAGGCTGAGGACCCTCACCTCTCAGAGTGACCCTCTCCACAATGAGAGTCCCTCCGGACCCTCAGTCACAGCTCACTCCTGGGAGTGGAGCAGCCCTTTCCACGTCTCCGCCCTTCTTACCAGTCTCGGTGTGGCTTTTTCTGTGATCCTTGGTTATAGACTCCTCATTGTTTAGTCCAAAATTGGTTTTTCAAGATGATTGTTTTTAAATTAAGTTGTAATCCAATTTGGTTGGGAGGTGGCAGTAGAAATGTCTGCCATCTTGGAGTTTCCCCTATAACATTATTGACTCTGTGTTTCATTTGCTTTTTAATCACTTCTGCTTTGAATTGTTTCTTAATGTTGACTTTGCTGTGCATTTGGCACAACACTGTTGTGAGCCACAGAAAACAGAAGCTGTGCCTTTCCTACCCACCCACACCTGCTGTTCTGCTGACTGCTGTGCTGGGAATCCACAATGAGAAAGGCAGTTTCCTCATCTGCAAGATGAACTCGGGAAAAATCTGCCTCTTAGGAGAGTTGTGAGGATGACAGGAGACACTGTGACTAAAGACTTCAGAGTTTGACTCCCTTGTAACCAGTTAATAAAAGGTAATAGTGATTTTGTTGTTACTGGAAAGATCTGTGGACTTCAGCTCAGCTTTTGGCTCTGCTACACATTAGTTTTGTGACTTTGGACAAGTCATCAAACAGGGTTTTTGTCTCTCTTTTCTCAGTTGGTAAATGGGATAATAATAACCTACCTCACTGCTAATTTTAAGGCTCAAATTGATAATCATGTGTGTGCAATCAGTTCTGTGAAGGGTCTTGATCCATGTGGGTATGATGATCATGAAGCAGTTCATCTTTCCAGTCATTGCTCACAACCATCTATGTTGTATTCTTCTTTTTACCCCAGGTTGGGCTGCCTTAGTGGGGTCTTGGATAGATTTAGAAACTTTTAGTTTGTGTTTTCCTGATGACATATGATGTGGAACATCTCTATTTTATTTTTTTGCAGGGGACAGACAGGAACAGACAGACAGGAAGGGAGAGAGATGAGAAGCATCAATTCTTCATTGCAGCTCCTTAGTTGTTCATTGATTGCTTCTCATATGTGCCTTGAATGGGGGGGCTCCAGCTGAGCTAGTGACCTTGGGCTTAAGCCAGAGACCTTGGGCTTCAAGCCACTGGCCTTTGTGCTCAAGTCAGTGACCATGGGGTCATGTTTATGATCCCATGCTCAAACCAGCGACCCCATACTGAAGTTGGTGAGCCCGCGCTCAAGTCAGCTACCTTGGGGGTTCAAACCTGGATCTGCAGTGTCCCAGGCCGATGCTCTATTCACTGTGCCAGCACTTGGTCAGGCATGATATGGGGTATTTCTTTATATGCTTATTTGCCATCTGTTTATCTTCTTTCGTGAGCTGCTTGTTAAGGGTTTTGGATCATTTTTTAATTGAGTTGTATGTATTCTCATTGTTGAGTTTTAAGAGTTTTTTGTATATTTTGCATAAGGATTCTTTATCAGATGTGCCTTTTGGAAAATTTTTCTCCCAGTCCATAGCTTAACTTCTCATTCCTTGACATTTTTTTTTTCCAGAGCAGAGCTTTTAATTTTAATGAAGTTCATCTTACCAGTTATTTCTTTCATGAACTGTATCTTTGGTGTTATATCTAAAAAGGCATCACCATTCCCAAAGTGAGCTAGGTTTTTTTCTTATGTTATCTCCTAGGAGTTTTATAGTTTTGCATTTTATATTTAAGTTTGTGATTCATTTTGAGTTAGCTTCTGTGAAGGGTGTAATGTCTGTATCTAGATTCATGTCTATTTGTCTGTGATCTTAGTTTTCCAGCATCATTTGTTTTTTTAAAATTAATTAATTAATTTACTTTTTTAGATTTTATTTATTCATTTTTATTAGAGAGAGAGGGGAGAGAGAGAGAGAGGGATAGATAGAGAGAGAACAGGGGGAGGAGCAGGAAGCATCAACTCCCATATGTGCCTTGACCAGGCAAGCCCAGGGTTTTGAACCGGCGACCTCAGCATTCCAGGTCTATGCTTTATCCACTGCGCCACCACAGGTCAGGCCCAACATCATTTGTTGAAAAGACAATTTGCCCCCTTGTATTGCCTTTGCCTATTTGTCAGAAATCAGTGGACTCTATTGCTATGGGAGTTTATAATTTTCATCACTGCTTTATAGACAAGAAAACCAAAGAACTGGAGAGAGGTTACATAACTTTCTCAATGTCACATAGCTAATAAAGTAGCAGAGCCAAGATTTAATAATAAGAGTTAATAAGAGCTAATAAGTAGCAACCTAATGTCAACATCCCTGCACTTAATCACCGTGCAAAGCCACTTGTCTAGATAAATAGACTCAGTCTGGGTCCTGGTGTCATTTTTGCGTAGTTTTCCTTCTTTGGATTGCCTATATTTGTATTTTTATGTATGAAAAATAAATCTCTATTTACTTCTATTTCTTATTATATGTGAAAAATAAACCTCCATTTATTTAAGTCATTATTACTCAAGTTTTCTGCCATGTGTAGCAGACTAAAATCCTGATTCCCAAGTACCAGGGTAGCTAATACCCTAAGTTCACTTTCATGGACCTTAGTAGTACATCACTTTTCCCACCTTTGAGGGTATTAAATCAGTGAGGAACCTTAGTACGGTGCCTAGTATATATCAGATGCTCAATAAATATGTTGAATAACTGAATGTCAATAAATGATTGATAGCTAAGACTGCTGCCTGACCAGGCGGTGGCACAGTGGATAGAGCATTGGACTGGGATGCAAAGGACCCAGGTTTGAGACTCTGAGGTCGCTATCTTGGGCGCAGGTTCATCTGGTTTGAGCAAAGCTCACCAGCTTGAGCCCAAGGTTGTTGGCTTGAGCAAGAGGTCACTCAGTCTGCTGTAGCCCCACGGTCAAGGCACATATGAGAGAGCAATCAATGAACAACCAAAGCTGCAATGAAGAATTGATGCTTCTCATCTCTCTTCTTTCCTGTCTGTCTGTCCCTATCTATTTCTCTCTCTGTCTGTCAAAAAGAAAAAGAAAAAAAAAGACTGCAATAAATTTTATCTCCTATTCATGCTTTCCTTGGCATCACACTAATTTGCATTCTCTGTATATATGTGAGCAAAGAGAGAGGGCAGGAGTTCTGTACTTCATGGTCATGTCAGTCTAACCCGACATTCAAAACTATACTATGAATAAATCATCAAATCCATGAACTGGTGAAAGGTAAGTGTACTTTTGGGTATTTTATTTCCTTTGCAATTTTTTTGTCTCCTTTCAGCCCTGTCTTTAGCTATCATTTTCTTACCTTTTTTTTTTAATTCCAGGCTACCTCTAACATCAATTTATCCTTTTGATTTATGTATCTCATAGATGCTCTTTTCTTCTTCTTTGTCTCTCTTTATTTCCCTGGACATACTGCACGGTTCCTCTCCATGTCTGATAGAGTGATTTCTCTAAGGTACAAAGAACTGTTTGCTACTCTGGCATGCACCCTGCTTGTGCCATCTTCACCACTCATTTCAATTTCCTGGTGTGATTTATCCAGCAATCAGACCATTGCCCAAAATTGGCTTTGCAGAAAAGCTTAATGCATTTGTCTTACCCCTTCAGGGACTGCTCCTGATTATCATCCAGAGAAGCTCACATCTCCATTTTGCTGATGCCTGGGCCACATCAGCCACATGTGCCATTTTGTGTAATATGAAATTGAGCTATTAATTCCCAGAGTAACGTGCATTATGTGGAAGGAGTCACGTGCTTCCATTGGCAGGAAAGGCTTCTGCTCCTCCCTCATAATACAGCCTGCTTGTTCTCCTGTGATGTAGGGAGGGGATGTTGGAAAACAGGTGAGCGAGAGCCTAGGTTCATCTCACCGAGATGCTGGTCTTGAGCAAGTCATTGATCCTCATTGGGCCTCAGTTTCCTAATCCCTGGAGAGTTAAACCCAATGAACCCTAACATATCACCCAGCCATATCATATAATGTATGATATTATAAATAAAGAAATGGCAACACAGCTTTTAAAAGTCAATATTGCAAAGGCAACCTCAATCAAATGTTACAGGAAAGGCTCAGACTCTTCCCATAAACATTTATTATAAAATTAATCATGTTCAATCTCAAAGGTCAAACTGAGAAAAGTAGACTATAAGAATCAGATAACAAGGAATATCAGAATCCAGGAACAAGGTTAGAGTCAAGGCAGGATGCAAGAGAAAGGGGATCAAGTTCAACCAGTGATGAGTGAGGCACAGGGAAAGAGCTTCCTTGACCAGGCAAGCCCAGGGTTTCGAACCAGCGACCTCAGCATTCCAGGTCGATGCTTTATATACTGTGGCACCACCGGTCAGGCCCTATAAGTATATTTTTATATTTGTTATTTTTGTTATATAGGAAAATGTTTTATTGTAGGAAATTTAAAAAATAAGAAAGCCTGCATTGTTCCCTTGTTTTTCCCAATAATCATATTCAGGTATGTTCAGCCTTTCTGGGCTAGAGCCATCTAATCAGTAGGTAGCTGCAGATGCTGTGGCCCTAGGTCAACAGGTGAGTAAGAACCTGACACTTTCAACTTCATGGTTTCTTCTAGGCAGTGATACCAGCAGGTGGAGCAGGTAGAACATCACAGATATGCAACCATCTGACTTAGGATCTAAATAGACTCCTTCTAAAGTCAGTAAGAGATAGGAGAACATCATTTGGAACCCAGAAGCTTTAAAGTGCACAGGCTAAATTTAAGCCATTTACACTTAACTCACATGTGTTCCCTTTGCTACATGAACCTTTCCTAAGCCCTTTCCCTGACCTTCTCCCAAGATGGTGCCACCCGTGACCCTTTGACTTCACTTCCATGGAGTTGCCCCCCCATGAAGTAGGGATCCCTTACTGAAGTAAGGCTGTTGTGATGGTTTATTTCATGTGCCATGGAGCCCAAATATTTGGTCAAACATTCTGAATGTTTCTGTGAAGATATTATTTATTTTTTTATTTTTGGGGGAAGAGAGTAATGCTTAAATAGGTGGGCTTTGAGTAAAGCAGATTACTCTCCATAAATGTGGTGCACCTCATCCAAACAGTTGAAGGTTTTAATGGAACAAAGACTGACCTCCCCCCAGCGAGAGGGAAGTCTGCCATCTGCCATCAGACAGCCTTCAGTCTTGAACTGCAGTTCTTCCTTGAGTCTCCAGCCTGATGACCTACCCCATCAGATTTGGATTTGCCAAAGCTCCATAATTGTGTGAGCCAAGTCCTTAATCTAAATCTCTCTCTCTCATATACACATTCTGTTTCTCTCGAGAACCCTAATACAGATTTCTGTGGCCATTCTTGTACACAGAATGCCCCTAGGCAAACAGAAACAGGAAACGCTTGGCCTCGAAGCACAGGTGCAGATAGTGGAAGATTACCCCCGTGCAGAATTTCAAAGCTTGGAACCAAGACCTTAAGCTTAGATGACCGGACTGGCTGAAGAAGCAGAATAGTTACCTTATATGGTAATATTAGTGCCTACTTGATGCAAAGGGTGAGGGCATAGAAAGCATCAAACCTGTGGTTCTGCACTCCTCTGATCTGGATGATACCTCACTCTGCTAATTTTAGGTGCACCTCTCTGAGATAAAAGAGAATGGGGCCAAGTCCTTTCATTTGTACCCTTGTTCTATTCATACTCTTTGTGCTACTTCAGGAACAATCCTGAGGAGAAGAAATTTTGAACTGAGTTTCAGGTGTCATGCTTCCGTAGTCTAGAGCTCAGACCCGTTATAGTCTGACCTGGCACAGGTGGCAATGCCAAGTGCTGCACATGTCAGTCTCACTGGGACCTGCTGCTTTATTTGGTCAAACTCCAGCTGCTCTTGGTCATAAAGATGCAAATGTTTTCCAGTTTCCAGTTTCCATCTCCTTCTTTTGCCTGTTTTTCCACCAGGTCTTTGTGTCTTGTACCCATTGCCTTTAAATTCATAAAGTCCACATTTATTTTTTATTTCTGAATCCATTTCCTTCTCTGATATGATTGATTTTTACTCCAATCAATGTTATTTATTCAATAGTGCAAAGAAAAACAGAAAAACCACCTGTAACTCTATTATCCGGGGGGTTCCTATTAGTAAATGGCCCAGGACAACAAAGGGAAGGACAGTGCTCATTTACTGAGATTGAGAGACTGGGGAAAGGACAAATGTCAGAGATGGATATCAGAGTGTAGGGGAAATTAAGAATTCTATTTTGGACAAATCTGAAATGCCTGTTAGATAACCAAGTGCAGAATTAAAGTAAGCAGTTTGATAGAGGAGTCTGGAGCTCAAGGGAGAAATCCATATTGGAGCTAGAACTTAAAAATCATTAGGATGTAGATAAAATCTAAAGCCATGGGGAGGACGAGGTCACCAAGTGAGTATAAAGAAAAGAAAGAGATCTGAGGCCTGAGTTCTGGGGCACTACAGTGTCTAGAAGTAGGGAGGATAAGGAGGAACTACTAAAAAAATTCTAAGAAAGAGTGAACAAGGAGGTAGACTGAGAAAGAGTTGCCAAGTGAAGGAAAAATTTCAAGAAGAAGTAAGCTATTAACTATGTCAAATGCTATTGAGAAGGTCTAGAAAGATGAGGATTGAGAATTGGCCAATGGACCTAAGAACATGAAAGTCATTGGTGACTTTGATGAGACTGATTTTGGTGTAGCAGATCTTGATTAGAGGGGCCTCCGGAAAGAATGGGAAGAGAAAATGTGGATTCAAATACGTCTTTCTAGGAGTTTTGCAGAAAAGGTGGGATGTAAGATGGAGGAGGACATATGGGGTCCAGGGAGTATATCTTTTTAAACAGAAGGTATTACAAAGCATGTCTGAATGTGGGTGGTCATCATCATAATGCTGTATTCCATTACAGGTACACCATAGTTTATTGAACCAGTCCGGCATGAGAACACATTTTATGTTTCAAACTTTTGCTATTATAACTAACATGGAAATAAACTATTTCAAGTGTTAGTGAAACCCAACTTGAAAAATAACTGGCTAACCCTGGACATGTAAATGATGATTAATCAAGGAGGTGAAAACTCTCCTGGCCCAGTTTAGACCAGGCCTGCTTTCTCCAATCAGTGGTGGCCACGGGGCTGGGAGTGGTAAGAAGATGGCATTCCAACCACAGAAGAGGGGCGTTCCCACAAAGGTGAGTGTGTGGAGTGGTTGCTTTGAACAGATTTCCTTCTATACCAATCATTGCTTGCAGTTCTAAATATTTCCTTAGGTTAAAACCCTGAGTGAAATGAGTGGATCAAAGGATTTGAACTTTTACAAGGCTGTTGCCAAGCTGTTCGCCAATCTTCATTTAGACCTGTTGAGTATTAGAAAATCATTGCATGCCCCTTTCCCATCTTAGCATCGACTACTATAAAAACAACTTCAAGTGGCATTTGAAAAGTGGAAAATAGTTTCTCGTTGGTGCTTTGATTTAAAACAAATAAACAAACAAAAAAAGTCAGCAAGCAAAAATGAGCATTCACCAACATGAACCTTAACAGTCCACTCATTGGGCTGCTCACTATGGTGGAACCACAAGGTGCTGACCCCTCACAGTAGCACAGCAAAAATGTGTTTCCAAGTGCAGCCCAGAGGACTGTCTTCTTTCCAGAACCTTCCAGCGTGAATTCTTGGAGACTCAACATGTCCACCTCCATGTCTCAGCAAAGAGGAGAGGCCAAGGGGACACTCGTGGAGAGCTCGCGATGCATGGGAAAGTGAATTCCAGTCTCAGCTCGGGATTCCTTCTGTCTCCTCCGTTCACCCTGGTGACTTTTTCTGTCAGCTGAAAGAGAACATGCCTGAGGCCACAGAGAGCAGCAGCTGATGGTGGCAACTCAGCTCATGGCATGTCCCAGCCCAGTCCCTTCTCCTCTTCCTGAGGTGCTTCTTGTCCTGTCAGCATGATCCATGGGGTCCCTTCTGTTTCCAAGAACCTCCAGCCCCAGCCCCCAGGGTCTTAGCAGGTGCACATTGCTCCCAGACTATCCACTGCAGTGACTGAATTCCTCAGGAGTGAAAAATGAATCTTTCTTCCAAAAGAGGGAGAGGAGGAGGGGAAATAAGTCTCATCTTCACAATGTCCTTTTCCAACCTGAGGGCTCTGGGTCCTGTGAACGCAGACTAACACCCTCTATCTCACCACTAAACCACCGGGACTAGGGTCCTCTCGCACCCCACTGGATATATTTTCATTCCTCTAGTGTATTTGGTAACTCATGTGACCTTGCTGCTTCCCCATTTGTAAAATAAGAAGAATCATGGTAGTCGCCATCTCTCAGGTGTTTTTTTTTTTTTTTCCAGAGACAGAGAGAGAGTCAGAGAGAGGGATAGACAGGGACAGACAGACAGGAACAAAGAGAGATGAGAAGCATCAATCATCAGTTTTTCATTGCGACACCTTAGTTGTTCATTGATTGCTTTCTTATATGTGCCTTGACCGTGGGCCTTCAACAGACTGAGTAACCCCTTGCTCAAGCTGGCGACCTCGGGGTCTCGAACCTGGGTCCTCTGCATCCCAGTCCAATGCTCCATCCACAGTGCTACCACCTGGTCTGGCTCTCAGGTGTTTTTAATGCCTGTGTGCATAGATTTCTATTGTGCTTGCTTCTCACACTGAACAGAACTTTGGATAACTAAGTTGTTCTGCACGATGGGTTTATTTTCTGGCTTTCAGTGGGTTAAAAATTGAGGGGCTTCGAAAAAGTTTAGAAAAAAATAAATGTCTCTCCTCAGCAAACCTCTCCTCAGGTTCACTCACTTTCTAAGCTACCCCAACCATGTGCAAATTCCTTAACCTCTCTTTATCCCAGTTTCCTCATCTACAAAATGAGAGCATGAGTTTTACCTTTTGAGGTTGTTAAAATTAATAGATATAAAATGCTTGGTACATAGGCCCTGGCTGTCTGGCTCAGTGGTAGAGCGTCGGCCCGGCGTGTGGAAGTCCCAGGTTCAATTCCTGGCCAGGGCACACAAGAGAAGCGCCCATCTGCTTCTCTACTCTTCCCCCTCTCTTTCCTCTCTGTCTCTCTCTTCCCCTCCCGCAGCTAAGGGTCCATTGGATCAGGGTTGGCTCAGGCGCTGAGGATGGCTCAGTGGCCTCTGCCTCAGGCGCTAGAATGGCTCAGGTTGCAACAGAGCAATGCCCCAGATGGGCAGAGCATCGGCCCCTAGTGAGTATGCTGGGTAGATCCTGGTCGGACACATGAGGGAGTCTGTCTCTCTGCCTCCCTGCTTCTCACTTTAGAAAAAAAAATGCTTGGCACATAATAACTGCTTGATATATGGTGGTTATTATTATTATTTTAAAAATTATTGTTAGAGCTAAGGCTCTGGCATGATTTTAGGTCTCTTGTTTATTTTCCTTCTCTGTGCCTCAGTTTCTTCATCTGTAAAGTGGGTGTAATAATAATACCACCTCACCTACAGGGTAGTTGTAAAGATTAAATGAAATAATATAAGTGAATTCAGTGCTCTATAAACATTAGTTATTTTATTACTAGTCCCTCACCTAGGCCCACCCTAATGCAAACTTATGCAGCTGGTGAAATGTGTCATCTGGGCCCTACTGCCTTCCTACCTGGTTTTGCCATGAGTTCCTGTCCCTTTGATACCCTTCTCCCCCCAGGTATTCATCCATGTCATGCTGCTTGTCCACCCTGATCAAAACTCAGGACTAGCTTAGGGGACAAATTTTATTGTGTTTGCAATGTAAGCCGTCTCCTGGGTGGTAAAACAAGGCTCTGGCCACTATCCCAGGAATTTTAGGCATCAGCAACCAGGTAAGTATATTTCTTAAGTGGCTGGATTTTTCAGTGCTCTTCATATTGCAGTATTTTTGTGGTTACTTTTGGAGAAGGCCAGACCTGAACAGAATAATAATTCAAAGTCCTGTGTATAAGGTAACATGATAGTTAGGAATTGTGTGTTCAGCTGCTAATAGCAGAGAACCAACTAAAACCAAGTAGGAGTTATTCTTTCACAAACAAGAAGCCTCTAAGCAAACAGTTTAGGGAAGAGATGGTATCTCTGAGAGCATTAGGGACTTGAGTGTATTTTCTGCTATGCCATGCTCGGCATGTTACTTCCATCTTCAAAGTAGTTCCAATATGGCAACTGAAAGGTCAGACATCACATCTTTCCAGAAAGTAAGAAGAGGAAGGGCAAGGGTTGAAGGAGAAACTCTACTCTGGTGAGTTAGTCTTTTAGGAGCTTTCCCGAAAGTCCAACCCAAGATTTGTACTTACATCTTACTACCTTCAAGAGAGGATTGGAGGCCCTAGTGGGTTGGTTCAATGGATAGAGTGTCATCCTAGAGTGCCAAGGTCATGGGTTCAATTCCTGGTCAAGACATATATGAGCAGCAATCAATGAATGTACAACTAAGTGAAACAAGCAAGTGGAGCAATGAGTTGATGCTTCTCATTCTCTCTCTCTCTCTCTCTCTTTCTCTCAAATCAATGAAAAAAAAAAAAGAATGGGAGAAGTAGACTTTTAGCTGAATATATTGCTATCTCAAATAAAACCAGAGTTGTGTTACTGATAAAGAAGATGAGAAAAGCTGGTGGGTAGACAAATGCTGCCTCTACCACACATAATATTTCTTTGAAGCTAGCTATCTTCTTTATTTTGTTTTGTTTTCAGGGCTGAGTAGGTAGACATATGCTAACTGACTTGGCACATAATGGTGGCTTGGACAGGATGGTTGTAATGAAGATGGTGAGAAGTGGTCAGATTCTGGATGTAATCTAAAGATAGAGCAGACAGGATTGCTGAGGAACTAGATGTGGGGTGTGAGAAGAGGGAGGGATGACTCAAAACTTGTGGCATATCAGCCAAATGGAACAATTTGGCACCATATTTATGAAGACTGTTGAAATATAGACGAATACTTATGATAAAATATTAAGTGTGAAAACAGTAGAATTCAAAATAGTGTGTTTCTAATGATTACAAGTCCGCAAATTGCCAACAAATGATAATAGGCCAAATTAACAATAATTCTATGATAAAAACAACCTTAAAATTTATCAGCCTTAAATTTTAGGGTAACATCAGCAAAAGGTTAGCATGCCTTTTCAGGATTTGGCCATCATGTAACTTCACAAGTTTGCTCTCTTGATCTCAGTGCAAAACAAAAGGAATCACGGAATTAAGACACACACAGGGCCTTGAAGATCACCTGCTACAATCCTCTCCTCTTACAGATGACAGAACTGATGACCCTAAATGTTAGAGGGTTCCATAAGGTCACACCACCAATTACAAGCAAAGCCCAACCTAAAATGCAACCAACTAACTCCTGATCCACTAGTCCATGTAAATTCCTCCCATCTAAGCTTTACCCATTTCATATAATTTTATTTTCTGCTTTTAAAATGATCCTGAAATGTATTTCTTATAGTTTACGGAAATCTTGTTTCTTGGTGATTTATTCAAAATCACTATACTCACAGGGACTTTTTGCATGCAAAGTATACCCTATTTTCAAAGTCAAGAGGATTTGAAATGTCTTTTCCTCTGCAAAGCCTTGCACAACACGTGAATCCTAATATTATACCTTCAAATGCAGAAACTTGGTAAATCCCATATGTGCATAACAAATGCTTACTCTACATTTTTTCAGGGTCTCTGATTTATTCAGCAGGGCAAGTTATTAATAACTCTGTAGTGTTGAGTGAGATAGAGTTACCTGTCATAATAAATTTGAGTCTGGAAGTAAGTCAAGTAAAAAACTGGGAAAATACCATAAAACCCACCAAGATCTTACATTTATTAGATTCTCATCAATGTCATATTCCTATTATTAAGGTTTTTGGGCAAATACTGCAGAGGAATTGGAGAGCAAACCCCCAATAATAAGATTGGTTACGTTTCTTTTAGAGGAATCAAATACTGTACTGCAGAAAGAACTATGACTCTTGAAAAGATGTGGAACCAAATATTCATATTACTGGATTTAAGAGACTGAGGTGGTACTAGAAAGAGCTCTGGGCTGAAACTCAGCATACCTAAATCCTAGCTCCTGTTCTATTCCTAGGATGAACTTGGACAGTTGACTCATTCAATCTTGCATACCTAGTGCTGACATTCAATCTACAAATGTTTATTGGCCTTGATTATGTCATGGGCTGCAGCAGACCCTGTAAGTGGAAACTCAGTATCCATCTCCCCTTCTTCTGTGTTCTCAGAACCGTGACTTTTTTGTGGGGGAGGTAGTGTGCTCAGCTAAAAACTTTCTATGTGACATAGTTTTGGCCAATAGAAGCAGAAGATGGCTAGAGATCATCATGGTGATAAGAGAAGACTAGGACTCAGAGAAGACTTGGTTCCTTCCTATAAAGAGTTCAGAGTCTGGTTCTATCACCAATAAGTTCTATGATGGAGGAGGGGTACCCTACTTAGCCTACAAGGAGAAGGAAAAATTGGGAAAGTTTATTGGAGGAGGTGATACTTAAACTGGGTCATAACATATCTCTGGGCTTCTGTTTCTTCATTTATAAAACAAGAGGATTGAACTAGATCCACTACTTATGCTTTGAGTTTAAAAGAAAGCAGTGATTTTTTAAAAATCCTACATATATACAGAGGAAATTTAAAACAATAAAAGTCACATTCTATTTGGAATAATAAACAGGGCATTTGGATATGTGTGTGTTTACACACACACACACACACACACACACACACACACACACACACACACACCATGAGAAATTCAACAACTTCAATGTGAAACTATAGCCCGCGGCAAAGAATAAGCTTTATTGTAAACCCGTGGCCCTAAAATGCACAGAAGTTATTTCTATTAATTTGTTTTTGGACCCATTTTTTAAAAAATCATTCTTCTGTGGGCAAAACTCAAATTGCAAAAATTCTAAACTGGAAAAAGAACAACTTTCCTGTTAATAGAGGTGAGAGAGAGCAGGAGGATGTGAGCCTGACCATCTGAGAGAAAAGGAAGGGGGAATTCACTTGACAACACCATGACCAGAGAGAACAAACTTAAAAGGCAAATGTAACTTGACTCTCTGTTCCTAGAGATAAGAACTAATTTTGTCTAAAGCTTTATTGTGAACATTATGTTCACATATCCCTTATCTTATTTGATCCTCACAACAACCTGATAGAGAGGCATTATTAATATACTTGTTTGACAGGAAGGGAGCTGATGGGATCTGTTCAAGGTCAGGAGACATGAGTAATAGTAGAACTTGGACTCAGATATTCCAAACATCATATTCTTTATATGATTCCAGAATTGCATCAAACTGCAATTTAACAAAAAGAAATAATTTGGATGTCCTTTAACAACAGAAGACATCAGAATGCAAATATGTCTTGCACAAAATGGTCACAGCAAGTCTTGCAGAGGCAGCTAGTAGATGATTTTCTAGTCCAGTTTTTTATTCTGCTTACTATAATTTGAAGCCATGAGCAGGGAATTTGAAAGTGGGATCGCAGAAAGTGATTCCAGAGTAAAGGGCCTTGTATTAGGGCGGGCTAACTGCTGAAACAAAGAACCAACCACTCTTAAAATAAAAACTTACTCGTCACTTTTAAAATGTGGATATTCCTGGTTAGGTGACTCCCCTGAGCAGTTTTCATGTAAGTGGTGACTTAGGGAGTAGGGCCTTTCCTTGTTGTGACATCACAAGCTTCACAAATGACCTCCCATGTCACTAAGGAAAGGAAGTTAGCATGAGTTCACATCACATCAAGGCCTTGGTTCTGCAGACATGCATCACCTTTGCTTTTCTCCCATTGGTCAGAACTAGTTACCTGACCTCCATCTAGAAGAAAGTGAGTCTGGGTAATGTAGTCTTTGGCTGGGTGACTGCTTCCCAGTACTAAAATCATGTAATGGAAGAGAACCCTGGATCTTAGGCATCAGCTGTCTCGGCTACAGGTTTCAAAGTAATCAGACATGCAGTTCTTCTCACCATATTAAAACCTTGAGAGGTCTAAAAACATTGTTCCATCATAGCAGTCTAGAAAGAAGGCATTTTGTACCAGGATGTTGGCAGAATTGGAGGAGAGTTGCATTGTCGACATTACGTTGGATATAAGGAATAGGCAAAGGAAACAAAAATAGTGAGAGCCAGAGAACTATTGGGAAGATTCTGTGCCTTAACGATGTCTTGCTGGTTACTATTTGGTGCCTACTCGATGTGGTGGTTTTAGAAGCAGAGTCACTGAGTCGGGGACCAGCTATCTTCTATGGAGCCCCTAGATTCCCCTTTACCCTTGTGTGCTCTGCTATCAGTCCTAGGAGCTTCCTGCCTGCCCTACATTAAAGACCTCCTTTGCCCTCTGGATCTCCACTGAGTTTAGCAAATGGGAACCCCTGCAGGAGACTGAAGAGTGGGAGGAGAGAATGGCAGTAATGTACATCCCCAGCTTTCTTCCTGCTTGTTAGACTCGGGTTTGCTATGTCCCTCTATTAAAGGTTCCTGCTCCACCCAAGGCTCCCTGCTCGACCTGACGCTCTCTCCTTCCAGGTTCTGGTAAACCTGCCCCCTTGAGTTGCTTCAGTCTTAGGGTGGGGACAGCTCTTCTGTTACTAGTCCAGGACGATCTCTTGTGGTTCCCCCTAGTTCCTACTCACATTTACAATCTTAGCTTCTTTGTAAACAAATTATTCTAATTTGATTTTGCCATTTGTTTAAATTTGTTGCTATTACTTTTTTTTCTAAATAAGTAAACATTATGTTTTCAGCCCAAGCAACAGGCCTATTCTCTGTATAAGCTATTAAGAATCCTTTTTTATTGTTCTTAGCATTTTTAAATAAGCCTTAGAGTTTGGGGCTTTAATGCCCTGGACATTATTCATAGGGGGCTTTGCGAGTCCCGGTGCTTTCAGTCCTGATTATGTGCTCTCCTTCTCTCCTCTTGTGCATGCCCTTTGAAAATCTGAGCTCATCAGCACACTCTCCACCCAATCACATGTCCCTCATCATCGCTCCCTTGATCTTCTAAAAGAAGAAATTGCTAGCAAGGCAAGTGGAAGATTCATCAAATGTTTTGCTTTTTGCAGAATGAGAGTTCCATCAAATCTAAAAAAAAAAAAAGCTGAATTAGGGAGAAATCAGTATGAGATGAAAACCTTGTTTTGAGAATTCCTGTGTTACCAGAGAAATTCTGATACACTGGATACCTGAATTCACTGTTCTTTGTCCAATTCTCTTTCTTTCTGATAAATTTATTTATTTATTTTAGAGAAGATGGGGGGGGAGAGAGAGAGAGAGAGAGAGAGAGAGAGAGAGAGAGAGAAAGAGAAACATCGATTTGTTGTTTCAGGTTTATGCATTCACTGGTTGAGTCTTGCACATGCCCTGACTGGGTATCAAACCTGTAACCTTGGTGCATCAGAATGACTTTCTAACCAACTAAGCTAATGGGCCAGGGCTTTATGATTATTTTAAAAGTCTGTATTTTATTTTTTCCTTTTTAGTTTTACTTGCTTCTACCCCAGCTCCAAGCTGAGTCATCTCCCTCCCCCTATTCTCTCAAACCTCTGAGAAAGATTTTGTTCGATTTTCTGTTCTTACTCCTAGTCTGCACTTCTTTGATCCTGCCTATCTGAGAAGCAAATTTCTTCTAGGCTTGATTATCACAGAACCCACTCTTCCTTTTCATTTCCCTCTTTTTGTCTTCCTTATAGAGAGTCAGTGTAGAGTAGTGGTATAACAATAGGATTTTTAAGTCAGCACTGAACTTGAGTCCTGTTTCTGTTGCTTTCTAGACTGAGTGAACTTTGTGGGGTTACTTAACCCAATTTTCAGTTTCTTCTATTTAAAATGGAGATAATAAAGGTTCCTAGTTTAAGGAGTTATTATAAGGATTAATAGAGAAAATGAATGTACAATGCATGGCACATAGTGAACACTCAATAAACATTGGTCATTTTTATTGTAACCCTCTGTACATCACCCAAATTCAGGGGTGTAAATTTGACCTATTTTTCAAAGTGAGACCTGAGGTCTTTATGTCCCTTCCAGGAGACCCCTTGGAGACCCCAA
Organism: Saccopteryx leptura; assembly: GCF_036850995.1. Classification (NCBI taxonomy): domain Eukaryota; kingdom Metazoa; phylum Chordata; class Mammalia; order Chiroptera; family Emballonuridae; genus Saccopteryx; species Saccopteryx leptura. The sequence continues at coordinate 305,131,088 of NC_089503.1, forward strand.
AAGTATTCTTGTTTGTTCATTGCCAACTGATGCCCATCAATTAGTTCTGTTTATTACTCTAGGTAGAAAATAGTCACTTAAAAATACTTTGTGCAAAATGAGATCAACTGGTATTGATGAAGTATCTTATTATACTCATAGATTTTCTACCAAAAAGGTTAATGTCACTATAGAATCAGATGCAGGCAGTGAATAAAATGTTTTGTGTAGGACTGTAGACATCTTCAACTCTTTTATTCCTTATTGGATTGACTTTTCAACTGTTCTAACCATCTGGCGATAGGCCATCTTTTCTGGAAAGATCGCTGTTATAAAAAGCAACAATAGACATATACAATTGAGATGGGAAAGGATCATTTTGAAGTCTCTTGTTTTTAGTACTCTTTTACTTGTCAAAAAGACAGCACTCACATTGATTGAATATAATTTCAAAAGGCTTTTTAATGGTCATTTTTTTTTCTTATTAAAGCTGGGCATTTATTCTAGTTATATTTACTCTCTAATTCTGTTCCTGTAGATTTGTACCAGCTCTTTTCCCTCCTCCATAGGGACCTGGCCCAATTTTCTTTTTCTATGGACATGTCAGTTTGCACTTTAGCTCTTTATGCTAAGCTTGTCAGATATGTCTAAGTTTAACCATCTTCAATAGTTTCTTCTCTTTTTTAAACTTTTTCTAACCCTTCATTTATTCCAGGATAGTCACCTTATTTTTCCCTTTTGAGATATTGTTTAACATTCTGACAATTTTGGACCTGGAAAGATCTCTAAAAGTTACCCACTTTGTTAGTTAGGAGTGTTCTTAGCTGCAAGTAACAGTGTCTATGCAATCAAGTGGTTCGGACAATAAGGGTGCACATTTTTCAAATAACACTAATACTAGAACTAGGTTGTCCCAGGGTGTTTCAAAGTGTCAACAGTGCCAGTGGAGACCCTGGCTCTTCCAATATTCCTGTGCTGGATCTCCAGTGTGTTTTCAATGTCTCCTTTCAAGGTCCTAGGTGAGTTGCTGCAGCCCCAAGTATCACAATTCACATTCAGCATCCCAAGAAGAAGGAAATGAATAAGGCCAAAAGGTCCTCTTTCTTGGGTAGCTTTTCCCTTAATTAAAGAGGACAAACTTTTTCCAAAGGCTTCTAGCACATTTCCCCCTGATCTCATTGGCCACAACCTGATCACAAACTTACCTTTATACTAGTTAATGTTAAAAAAAAAGAAAAAGAAAAAAGAATTGCCATTGTTGGCTAACACCAGTCAGAATTAATCCCCTGAGGGTGCACATTGACAGGAGAACAAATGGGGTTCTGTTAACAAAGAAGAAGGTGGAAGAACTGTTGGTTTGACACCTATTTCTTCTCCCGCATTCATTTGTAGATGAGGAATTTGAGGGCCATTGAAGTGAAGGGCTTATTAAAAACCACATACTTAGAAAATGTCAAAGCCAAGACCAATCCTTTGGTTTATTTGTTCTAGAATTAATCTCTTCATTCTATGTTCTCTAAAGTAATCTTTTAACCATGAAAGTTCTGGGGGAAGAAATGCAAGTTGGTGTGGAGCCAAGTCAAGAGGAATTTTTGTCTGTATCCCAGACTTTACAGACTGATGAGCTTGTCATGTCCATATTTGTGAGGTTCATTCATTGATCTATCAAATATTTACTGTCCTCCTACACTATGTTAGAAATAGTGTCAGGTGCTAGGGATACAGTTCATTTTGTTCATTGTCATAATTTCCTCCTCAAGTACGAAATGGAAATAAATCTAGGGGTAGAATTATAGAAATCATTGTAATTGGGAATAGAGATAATCTATACATTTCTCAAAGCTTGTTTTATTTTCCTTTTCTTAATCACCTTGGAAGACAACATTTCCTGGTCTCCTCTGCAATTAGGTTGGACCATGTGACTGACATCTGGCTAATGGGATGTGAGCAGAAATAATGTATGCCATTTTCAGGCCTAGCCATGCACTCTTAACAGGGGTCTCAAGGGTAAAGTGAGACAATCTCTGCTAGTCATTTTGCCTGTAGTTTGGATCGTCAGAGTGTACCTCTGCCTTTCCCCCTTTCAGCTTTCTATAGTTTAGAAAACTTATTGTTTTGGGGGTAGTTTTGAAATTCATGGCTTTTTGACTCTTTCCCATGGATTCCTTTTAATTAATAGCTTCATCTTGTTTTACTTCAGCTTTTTAAAAATGAGGATAGGTTTTCCTTTTCATAATCCGAAACATAATTCAACTTCTACATCCAGAGAGGAAGGTCTAGAAGTCGACCTTGTTAGAAGATGTTCCAGCCCAGTCAGAGGAAGTGGTGAAATACGTTAAGGCTCCTATCAAGGGTTGGACTTAGTTATTATCTAATTCCCTTCCAGTCTTAAGAGTCTGTGTTTTCAAGTATTTGCCCTATTTCTGTTTCCTAGCACAACACCTCAATGGGGAGAGAAAATAAAGCAGAAACAAGTAAGATAAACCTAAGCCCAATAAAATATTAAACTCCTCTCTTTTAAAATGGCAATAGAAAACCCAACTTCATTGGGCTGCTGGAAAGATTAAATGAGATCAGATTAAATAGTCTCACAGTAAGTCCTAGCACATAGTAAAATCTTAAAATGACGTTATTTAAATTGACAGAGATACACCAGAGGGCAATGGTTAAGAATCGAAACTTTGAAGCCAGATTGCTTGAATTCCAATCCCTGCTAAGCCATTTCCTTCTGTCATTTTGTATGATTCAGTCAGTCTCACGTCACATGTTGACTCCATCTCCAAAATGACAATAATAATACTATCTGCTTCACAAAGTCATTGTGAAGATGGAGTTAAGTGCCTCAAAATATTAGCTATTAGAGTGGTAGTTTTAAGTTCCCTTGGCCTAATTTAATCTCTTTCTCAAAAGAGACAGGATGCCACCAAATAGCCATGGTGACTTGAGATAGGTCAAGTGAGAATGGCTCTTTTGTATTATCCATGTTGAAAAATGGGAAAATCTCTTTCAGTTTTTCATATGCAATATACTTATGCTGTGTCTTAGAACTCTCTGTCTAGTATTTGGTATAAATAATAGGTCCATAAACAACTATGCATTAAAGTTATATGCCTGCCCTTCTTGAGTGTGTGTATATATTTATAGAGATATAGATATTTAATATATTAATATGAAATGATTGATTTTGTGACTATTTTACATGTTCTAGTATCAAAAAGTATAAAATAATTTGTAAAACTTCTCTATTACTTATATGAATAAAAACCGCATTCTCAGAAAAGTTGAGAAAAATACAAATTGTTAGCTTTTGAAAACTTAATGCACTGTGAAGCACTTCGAGTTTTCACGTTTTTCTATTTATGCTATGATTTCTGAGTTAGTGGTTCAGTGTTAGCTATTGGCTACATATAAAACATCTTATAAGTAAGACTAGAGATTGACTAATCAATGTGTCTTAATCAATATGTCATTAAAATGCATGGGGACATTGAAAAGCTAACCCATGATAACCAGTGACCTACACAGTATATGGAAAGGTTATCCAACTTCTAGGTATTTATAACTGTTTTGAATAGACAATAAAAATCAATTTCATAGGGTTTTGCAATCTGTTTTAGTAACACAATATCAAGCTAATCTGCTATACCTTTCCTTAAAAGTGATCTATTTGTAAGGGAGATTAAAAACCAAGGACAGAGAAAAGCAATAGATTGATTCTCGTTCTACCTCCTCAATTTAATAGGGGCCAAGTCCAAGAGGACACAAGAACAGCAAAGTTTGTGAAAGGACCCCCTAGAAACCAATTATTCATGAGCTCTTGTGTTGCTCTTATCTACTTAGCCCAGGAGGATGGGAGACCAATATTGGTTGTATAACACAACGAGTTTATATGACCTTGGCAAACTGTGTAGGGTTGTGGCTGTAACATAAAACTAGATCTAGATTTGAGTCCTGGCTCTATTATATCCTGGTCGCATGGCTTTAGACCCACTATTTCACCTTGGTAGCATCACATTTTCCTCATTGTAAAATGGGACTAACACTGTTATTTTTGTGAATAAGTGTGAGAATTATAAAGAAATTTGCAATGGACCTGACACATAGTCAATGCAAAATAAAAATCTATACCATCATTATGTTTAATTTTTGTTAGGTAAGTTACTTTGGTTCTCTGGGACTCAGTCTGCCTCATAAGTAAAAAGGATTATGACTACTTGTACTCATCTGAGGGCACTAGGCTTCATTAGATAGACATATAATATGTATCTATATATCTTTCACAGTCTTCAACTATATATGTAAAATCTTCAGCCTTAATTCTATGTTCTTCTCAAGACAAGTAGATAAGAGAATATATATATGTATGTATGTATATATTATGGCATCAAGTCCTGTGAGCTGTATCTTCAAACTGGCTCTCAAATCATGCTTACTGCCTCTCCTGCTACCACTGTACAAGTCACCATTGTTTCTGGCCTTGGTTACTGAACTAGCCTTTTAACTGGCTGGCCTGGGTGCACCTCTGTATCCTTACCCAACAACGTGTGTGAATATCACATCATATTGCTCTCTTACTCAAAACCCACAGATGGCTTCCCATCACACTGGAAAACAAAACAAAAGCCAATCTTTCCTGTATAATCTAGCCCCTTTGCTATCTCATCAATACCTTCTTACCACTCACCCCTTCTCCCCATTCAAAGAACACTGACTGTTCTTCCTTGAACATGCCAAGCGTGCTGCTGACTTGGGGTCTCTGCACTTCCTGTCCCCTCCACCTGGGGAACACTTCCTATACCTTTCTCCTTTACCTTATTTGGGTCTCAGCTCTTCAGAAAGGTCTTCGCAACTACCTCTTTAAATATTAGCTCTCTAACCCATCTCTCTTTAGCCCCTTATCCCGCTTTGTTTATCTTCAGAGAGCTTACAATCCCACGGCATTCTGTGGGTGTTGGTTTGCTTGTTAGCTGCTGTCTCCCTGCAGTGGAATGTCATGACCAAGAAGATGGGGCTTTGGAGCACTGCTCAACGCCAATCTCTAGCACCGTGCCTGGTCCACTGTGGGACCCAGGGACAGGTGGAGAGCACAGGTTCTGGAGCTGGATGGCCCCGGTTTGCAGCTCAGCTTCCCACCCACCAGCTGTGAAATCTTAGGCAAGGCCCTCAACCTCTTCTCATCTTACAATAGGGATAATAATAGGCATGTAGGTATGGGGATGTTATTATGAGGATTAAGTTGGTTAATAGTTGTAAAGTGCTTAGAACAGTGCTTAATGTGTAGTGAGCTTATGGAAATATCTGCTTAATTAAAAAAATCTGTGAAATGAATAAGGACAGAAGGGCTGCCTGTCTAAACTCATCTTCTTGAATGTCTTGAATCCTACCATTATTGATGAAGTAATGAATTTACTTGTTTTATGGCTTACTGACTATTCACCATAGCCTGCTTTTTTGTTGCCTAAATCTTCCCGAGTGATATGCCTTATTTCTGTTGCTAGATTACCAATGGCTAGAGGACAGGGACTTTTTGTTATACTTCTAAGCTTTCATTCTCCTTCTAGCCTCTCCCCTGACTCTCCCACTCATGCCCCTCCTCTTCCCTGGACCCCCCCACACAGCACTTAGTCTTTAGAGCTATTCCTAAAAGCATAGCACTTTAGGGATGGAAGGTTCCTTACAGCCCATCAAGTTACCAAATTTTGATTTGATTCATGTGCCCCTTCATTTCTCTGTTTTATGATTCCAGTTACAAGAAACTCACCTACTCTTTCTTCATCTTCTTTTTTTGTTTATTTATTGATTTTAGTGAGAGAGGAAGGGAGAGAGAGAGAGAGAGAGAGAGAGAGAGAGAGACAGGAGCATTGATCTGTTCCTGTATGTGCCTTGACCAGGGATTGAACCAGCAACCTCGGTGCTTCATGACAATGCTCTAACCAACTGAGCTACCTGGCCAGTGTTTATTTTCTAACTGACATCTTATTTTACCACAATTTATTAAGCTCTTACTACATGCCAAGCACTGCAATAAGTGTTTGATGCACATTATCTTCTCTAATCCTCAACAGCTCAGGGTATCAATGTGGACATTATCCCATTTTGCAGCTGCAGGAGCTGAGTAAGGGATCTGGGATGTGAACCCAGGCTGTCTGACAGTCTGACTCCCACATATATATTACACTGTCCCTAGAAAGGTCCTCCTTCCTATGGTTCCTTTACTAGAAGTCCTTTTTTTTGGGGGGGGGCCTTATTTTAATCTTCCCTATGTATGTAAGAGGGTTTATTCTGACATGTCAGTTTACCCCATCCTTATGAGCCTTCAAAGATATAGATGAAGCCTTCGTTTTGGCATCTCCATCAATTAGCAGCATCCTGCAAGTAATAAGCATTTAGTAAAATGCCAGTGACCCGGCCTCTATGAACATGTGGACAATGCAGAGAGGGGTCTTCCAGGCAGAGTCCAGCCTCAGCTGCTTCTCCCCTCTCCTTCCTCTGGGCCAGCCTCCCTCCTGCTTGTCAATGCCTTGTCAATGCCACAGTGTTCAAAAGTGTTCCAGGATGTGGGTTTTTTAAACTAAAGATTATAAATAATAGTCACAGAAACGGGTTTTATTTGGCTCTGCTTTTGTCTGTGAGAGGAGTTCGGAGCAGCAGTGGGTGGGTGGCCTGCCCAGGAGTGGCACCGATTTGTAAGTTAGGTGGACTGGAAAGTATGTGTACACTGTGTATGCACACTCACACGCATGCACACATTTTCTATACAGACAGAAACGAACCACAAAGGCTCTTCACATTTCTCCTGCTCTACCCACAGTATGTTTAGTTTACTGGAGTGAGTGATTATCCACTCCACAGAAAATGACTATTTTGGTTTTTCCTAAAGGGTGGTTTGTTCTGCAGCAGAAAAGTACAAAAAGACTAACTTTCCTAAAGAAGTATTTTTGTCATCTAGCAGAGCAGCAGGGTGTGGAAGAAAGTGCTGGCTCAGGGGTCAGTAATCCTGCATGTATCCCCCTTGCTACCCTGGACAAACTGTTGGACTGAGGTCAAGTCCCATTTATGAATTTCACAGTCTTTCTTGAGCTGATTGTTCATTTGTAAAAGAGATAGAAAGAAGTAATCCTTCCCTTCCCTTTTCTACCCTGTAATCCAACCCTTGTAAACTGAGAGTGCAGGTTTGGGGGCAGATGGAGCCAGGTTAAAACTCAGCTTGGCTACTTCCAGCCAGAGAGCCAGCCTCCGAAATCCCGGGCTCCCTCCTCTATAGCATGGGCTTAGTGGTTATGCCCACTCTCTAGGGTTGCTGTGAGGACTAATAAAGGGATGCATGTGAACATCTGGCTCAGTGCTTGACACATGCTATGTCCTTGACAAGTATTAACTATAAGAATAGTAGCAATAACAATAATGACCAAAATAACAAAACACCAAAAACTATCAAAATACATCAATAATGATCAAAATAGCAATAATTATCTGCCGTGGACCAGTGCGGTTTTTAATTCTGGGTCTTGAGTGAGAATGGTGTGGAATTAAGAAAACGGACTCATTAAGAAAAAAGGATGGGATTGGGAAGCCTCTTAAAATGCTGATGACAATATTCGAGTTCCCCATAGCCCCAGTTTGCTTTATTATATAGCCATATGCAAATCAAGAAAGTCCTTGTTACAAAGTTACACATCCGAGGCTAAAACAGGAACTCTCCCAAGGCATAAACAGGAATCCCCCCACCATGCATAAGCAAAATCAACCAATATCTGAACAAACAAAGAGTGAGAAGAAGGGCATGTAAATTGCTTCCAGCAACTTAAGCAAGCAAGTGAGGTGGAGGCGGGAGAACTTAGCCTTTTGCTAAGCCTCGAATTTACAAAGGCTTTTTGCCGCTTGCAGTCTACAACAATTATCACATCAATGAGCTGGAAAAGAGTACCAGGGAGGTGTAAAGAGAAGTGATGTCAGTATTCAGAGCGGTGAGAGCCCCTCAGACTGACATGGTCAACAGGTGCTTCCCCGAGGAGGTGGTGGACAAGCTGGGCTTTGTATCTGGTGGCAGGAAAGGAGATGGGGAGAGTTCCAGGAGGGGGGTGTATAGGCTTTCAGAGGTCAGAACACAGCTCTGCTGGAGTGGAGGGTTTTTAATAAAATATAAGTGGGGCAAAGACTTGTCTAGTTTCTTCCTCAGGGAACACAAATCAATAGTCATTGTTTTCTTTGCACACAAAATTCTAAATCTGAAATTTACCTCAGGGAAAGGCTGCTTTGTACTGGGGACCATGTTGGTGCAGCTTGAGCAACAAGATGTTTGCATTCTCCTGGTGCATGTTTGTAACTTAGGGACACAGCCCAGAGAGGGCTGGGGACCAGGGGCAGTAGATGTGTTCACAAGAGCCAATGGCAGCTGTCCAGCTGGGCAGGGCTTCCAGGTGTGGGGAGAATTTGGCTGGACAGAAATGGAAGGTGGTCCCCCAGTTTTGTCTCTTTAATTAGCTTGCTTTGTTATCTGTGGTTTGGGTCCCCTAAGATAAATTTATTTTTTTTTAAACTGATAAAAGACTAGCTAAGTTAGCATCTGTGCCCCCCCCCCCCCAAGGAAACAAAGTTAACAATAGATTTCTAAAGACCCACTGAGGGAAATTGTGGTGAAGGGAAGAGCTTTGGGAAAGGGAAGGTGGGAATAGTCATTCAAGAATGGGGAGAAGTGTGGTGATAAATTCCTGGTGACTAATGACCTGAGGAGGACCCCAGATTGTAAAACAGCTGCAGTAGGTCATGTCTTTGCACCAGGGAGACCACTCCTGGGAGGGTCCATCTGGGCCCACCTGCAGAGCAATGTCCATGAGATGAATGGGGAAGACCAGTGCTCAGCAGACACAGTGTGAAGAGGCAGTGGTAAAAAGTTGGTGACCACCAAGGTACAATGGTTGCCTTCTACCCTAGTTTTCTGGTCTCACTAATTTCAAAATTCTTGAATTACCCAATTGAAAGGAAGAGAGAGGTTTACTCCCCACACCAATATGAGTTCTTAATTGGTCTCCCACCAGCCAGGAGAAGGTTGGGGAGCTTGGAGCAGATGATTTTGATTTTGAGAAAAGTATTGTGACCTATCTTGTAACCTAGGTTTATTGACAAAATCCTTTGCCCACTACACTGCAAAGTTACTGTGAGCAACTGGGTAAAGAAGTAAATTGATTTGATTGCTAGGATCCCACTGACTGTTTCTTCATGTGGAAAGCCCAGGTTGTCTCAGGAACATCTGTGGCTCACTTTTCCAGAGGGCAGCAGAGTTTTCCATGTTTCTCCCCTAAAAGCAGAAGTGAGCAGTGGCTTGGACCCAGAAGTCTATGAGCCAATTGAGTTAACCATGCATATGTGCCTATCATGTAGCTACTGGGTGCCAAGTACTATGTTTCAGTGAAATTATGATTATATCTACATTGTTTTACCTAATAATCACACACACAAGGTGGCTATCATTATCCCATTTTTTAAATTAAATTTTTATTGAATTTATTGAGGATGACATTGGTTAATAGAATCATACAGGTTTCAGTGTTCACCACCCCAATTCAAGTCTCCCTTCATCACCGTCTATCTCCCCTCTCCCTACCTCCATCATCCTCATTATCCCATTTTACAAATGATGGATTAGTTTTGCAAGCCTCAAAAAGAATCCTTCTATGGAGTGGGGTTTGTGTTAAAATGGCCCCCAAACAACAACAGAAAGTCAAGATATGTAGTGTATGCCAATTTACATGGTGTAGATATTCCTATCACAGCAGATTTCAAGATTTCACATCACTTTAACAACCAGCTCACAAAATTCCTGAATATTTAACAATTAGCTCTCAAAAACCAGTATTAGCAACCTCAGAACATCTCTGCTCCTATGCCTTTGAGTTTTACAACCATTGCTGTTAGGTTTCAGAGTCTGACTGCCAAACTTCTAGGACAACATGAGTGTTCTGGTTAGTTGAGGGCTTTAACCTGTAATACTAACCCAAGAAGTCATTTTGAGGGGAGGAAGACGTGCTTGTGAAACCTGAAGTTTTCATGACTCATGGAAATAGAGGTAAAGTCATATTAAAGACATGCACTAGATTTGTATGCATTGTCCTCTTTTACCTCTAACTAATAGTTAACATATTTTTAGGCTTATTCCAGAAATGTCAGTAATAAGCCAGTGACCATGTGATCAAAGCTAAAGAGGACAGAAACCAGACCTTCTTCAACACGTGTTTTTTAAATGAATTCTGAGTGTTTTACCAGAATTTACAGAATATAGTACATGTTTTCCATGGTAAGCTGTAAAGACTTTATTATAAAGATGAAACTTCTCTTTGTGCGTGATTCATAGACATTTAGCATAAATGTTTAGTTTCTCATGGGAAATGAATTCTTTGTTGGGTGAGGGCGATAATATTTTTTCCCTTTAAAATGAATGGGTGTGTATATTCCTTATGGATGGGAAACCCTGCCCCATCCCTTAGAATCTGATCACCTTTTTAAAAAAATTACCTTTCCACATTGTTTCCTGATTTTTACAGATTCTTTTCAGCTTTACTCAGCTTCTTTTTGTTTTCACACAAACAGGCTACTGGTGACAAGCCCCAGCCCTTGCTTTCTATGCGACAGACAGATGAGGGAGGGCAGGATAAATCGTCAATCTGTAATCTTCCATCCAATTTCATGTGGTTCGCCAGAGCAGGATCTGCAGGAATGGTACTCGCTGCTAATGACCAGCTTCATTATCACGCTGCCTTGAGCTAACATTTTGCCTTTGGCTTATAATGGGAGTCATTAGATTCTAGAAAATTTCCTCTCTGTCCTGATTTTAAATCTGATTTCCCCGGAATCAGAGAGAATACAAATTCTCCTGAGCTTCGTGTATAACAGGTGCACATGTGAATGGAATAAGAACCTGCTTCACCTTGGTGCTGCCGGACATGGCTCCTGATCTACCAGGAAGAAGCCAAGCTCCAGATGGACACTGCAGCTCCAGCTCACTGGTGTGGCATGCTTGGAGTTTTCTGCAGGAAATTAACTAAATAACACTAACATTCCTTCCCGCCTCTCCTTTCCACTCTTCACTTCCCCCTGTAATGAAACCACTTAAGCTCAGCACTTTAGCTCTCTCATGAGGGCAAAAGTGTTTGACAATTTTATTCTCTTGTGACCTTCCAATCAATAAGGAAAAGTCTCTTCTCTCCTTCATTTGCTTATTCTCAAAAGTGCTTCTCATCAAGGCTATTATATTTCACTGAAGACGCAACTTTCTGAAACAAGATGTCCCGAAATAATAGTTCGAAGGTGCATCCTTAAAAAATGGCAGAAGTGTCCATTTTAGAGAGAACCCAATCGCACTGTAAGAGGATCCAATCCTGCATTCAACAAAACAAGTATGGCATGGTCAAACTGCAGGTTGCTAATACCATGCACAAAATCAGCCAATAAATCAAAATGCAGGTCAAATCTTCCCCCAGTGGTCATTCTTTTGTTTAATGTGTGTGTTCTTTCTTCCTAATGAACCCACTAATGGAAGGTTTAAATGGAAATGTTCAGTAGCAATTTAAAAATATTGATGGAGTGGTTTGTAGGTGCATAGCTGTTATCATCTACTTTACAGACACAATTCCATCGACTTTAAAACATTCATAGCCGACAATGCACAAAGCTCTGTGATAGGTGATATGGGACATAAATAGGTGGTTCCTGCCTCAGAGAGTTTGTAATTTAGAGCAGAAGAGAAGCAAGTATAGAAATAACAAGAATACAGGCAATTACCCATGCCATATATATTCCCCGAATGCCTCTCACAGGCTGGGCACTTGGCTAAGATGACTGAGACACAGGGATGAGCCAAGGTACCTCCCTTAATAAGGGAGAATGCAAGTATTAAAATTCCTTTCTGTCTGCCTGACCAGGTGGTGGCAAGTGGATAGAGTATTGGCCTGGGATGCTGAGGACCCAGATTTGAAACCCTGAGGTCACTGGCTTGAGCACGGGCTCACCAGCTTGAGGGTGTGGTTTCCAGCTTGAGCATAGGATCATAGACATGACCCCATGGTCGCTGGCTTGAGCCCAAAGGTCGCTGGCTTGAAACCCAGGGTCGCTAGTGTGAGTCCAAGGTTGCTGGCTTTAGCAAGGGTTACTTGCTATGCTGGAGCCCCCCGGTCAAGGCACATATGAGAAAGCAATCAATGAACAGCTAAGGTACTGCAACTATGAGTTGATGCTTCTCATCTCTCTCCCTTCTTGTCTGTCTGTCCCTGTCTGTTCCCTGCCCTCATTAAAAAAATAATAAAATTAAAATAAAATTTCTTTCTTCAACAAAATTCTACTGAGCAATTAATATGTGCCAGATGCTGCTCTTAGAGCTGTGGCTACAGCAGTAAGCAAAGTCTTTACTCTCAGGGAGATTCTGTTCTACTGGGGACATAAAAAACAAACAAATAAAGAAACACATAGTTTCAGATAGGGGTAGATACTATGAAGAACATAGGAAGGGGTAAGAGGATTTAAAGTAATGAAGGGTGCTATTTGAGATAGGTGGCCAGGAATGGCCTCTCTGGAAAAACATCTGAGCAGAGACCTGGTTGTGGGAGAAAAAAACATGCAAATCTCTTAAGTAGAGGGAATGATAGATCCAAAGACCCTCAGGTGAGATGGAGCTTGGGGTGCTGGCAGAAAAGCAAAGAGGCCAGTGTGCTGGAGGAGAGCGAGCCCGGGGAGAGGAGAAGCCCAGAGGTAGACAGAGATAAGACTGTGAGATCTTGAAGGCCACGGTAAGCTCTTTAGATGTTGTTCTGAGTGTGACAGGAAACCAGTGGAGGGTCTTAAGCTTAAGTAGATGGTGTGTTCGGGGAAGGCAAGGGTGGAGGGCAGGAGGAAGCTAACCCTCCTCCAAGTAAGAGAGAATTCCTCCCACTTGACTGCTTTTGAGCTGGTACACCAGCTTTTCTTGCCTTCAAACTCCAACTGAAACACTGGCTCTTCTTGAGTCTTGAGCTTGCTGACTCATCCAATAGATCTTGGGGCATATACATCTCCATAGTCAAGTGAGCCTTTCTGTTCTATTAGAGAACAACTGATTGGATGAGGCCCACCACAGTAGGGGGGTCAATTCAATCTGCTTTATTCAGCCTAGTGATTTCAACATTAAACTCATACAAAAACACCCCCATAGAAACTTTGAGAGTAATGCTTGACCAAATGTCTGGACACCACATGGCCTAGTCATATGGACACACAAAATTACCTATTACACTGCCATTGGGGTGCAGCTGACTTTTTTCCAGCCCCACCTCTCAATTGCTTTTCTACATACACTATACCCCAGATAGACTGGACTCCCAACTGCTTTATACTCATGCCCAGCACTTCTCATCTACCTGCCTTGGTTCCAGTTTACTGCACAGCAGTGCCAGTCTCTCCTGCATCCCGCTGCCCCCTGGCCTCTCTCTCACCCCCATCCCCACCCCATGTAGTAGCCTGTCTGCCACTCTCTGAGAGTGAGCTTCATTCTCCCCTGTTTACAACCTGGCTGTCTTTCTCTCTAAGTAACAGCAGAAGATGACCACTCACTGCTTCCAAATTACAAGTCCTCAGTTTAAGTGATCAGCAAAACTTGATGAACATTCCTGAAACACTATTCCAAAGGAGAGGGACAACAACTCTCACCCAACTTGAGACAGTTGTCCACCTCTTACCCCACCTGTTATGACCCGATGGCAGGACCACTGTTCCACATCGTTGCCAGGTCCTATTCCTGTAGATCAGAAGCATCAGTGTTCAGAGACATGAGAGCCAGGTTGAATGGTCTATGGTTAGCTGTAACATAAAATATCTGCATCCTGGAAACCTCTTGCTATACTCTTTCCTCTTTCATTAGACCACAAACTCCTTTTGGGTATATTTGCCTGGCACATTGTGAGCACCCAGCAAAGACTGCTTGAACGAAGATGACTTTATTCACTTACTTTCATATGTAAATGATAATGAAGGCCCCTGTATACAAATCTCTCAATAAAACACTACAAAACACAGTAAGTAAACAATAGCTGCAGGTAGAGTCTTGAGGCCCAACATTGAAAAGGGCATACTTTCATTGAATAAAAAGAAAAAAAGCCTGAAAAATGCGTGCCTAGAAAGTTGCTGAGAGTAGAAATGTTTCCTTCTAAGGCTACCACAGTCAGTCATGGGCATTACTTTATTACATAGGATAATACTGGTGTCAAATCTCAATATAGAAGACATTTAAAAAACCACTTGGCATTTCTTTCCATATTCTAAAATCAAGACTTCTTTATATAAAAGAAAGAAGGAAGGAAAGAAAGAAAGAAAGAAGAGAAAAGAAAGAAAAGACCACAGGCACTGTGACCTGGGAGACAGTCTCTATGTTCGAGCTGCCTGCCAACGATCTCCTTGGCTCAGGCTTTACTGTTAAAAACTTGCTTGTGCAAACATCTCCTATGTTGAGGAGGTCAGTGACCATAGAAGTTAAAAATGATCATTAAATCACTGTTATGGACTGAACTGAGTCCCCCCCAAATTTGTATATTGAAGCCCTAGTCCCTAGTACCTCAGAATATGATTGTATTTGAATATAGGTTCTTTAACACAGTTAAAATGAGGTTGTTAGAGTGGGCTCTAAGGCCATCTGACTGGTGCGCTTATGAGAAAATGAGATTAGGATATTTGGGGACACACCAGGGATGTGCATGCACAGAGGGAAGACTATGTGAGGTCACAGGAAGAAAGAAGGTGGCCATTGCAAACCAAGGAGAGGGACCTCAGAAGACACCAACCCTGTCAACACCTTGACCTTGAGCTTCCAGTCTCCAGGAACAAGAGCAAATAAATTTCTGTTGTTTAAGCCCCCAATCTGTGGTATTTTGTTATGGCAGCCCTAGCAAACTAATACAATCACTTTCTCTGATGGATTTCCATCTTTTCAAGTATAAGGACTTTTATTTTACTATTTTTTTATTATTGCATAGAAGTTTACTTCATGGAAAGAGCAAATGAAAGCACAGAAAATCCAACTCTGGAGCAAGTGTATCATATATCCCCCAAACAAAGGCTTTTCTGAAAAACCAAGGATGAGGACTCATCTTAATCCAAGAAGACCCCATCTTAACTTGATTACATCTGCAAAGATCCTGTGTCAAAATAAGGTCTCATTCACAGGCTGCAGGGGTGAGGATTTATTTTATTTTATTTTATTATTTTTTTTACAGAGACAGCGGGAGTCAGAGAGAGGGGCAGACAGGAACAGGAGAGAGACGAGAAGCATCAATCATCAGGGTTTTTTTTTTGTTTTGTTTTTTTAATTTTTTTCTTTTTCCTTTGCATCTTTCTGAAGCTGGAAATGGGGAGAGACAGTCAGACAGACTCCCACACGCGCCCGACCGGGATCCACCCGGCAAGCCCACTAGGGGCGATGCTCTGCCCCTCTGGGGCATCGCCCTGCTGCGACCAGAGCCACTCCAGCCCCTGGGGCAGAGGCCAAGGAGCCATCCCCAGCACCTGGGCCATCCCTGCTCCAATGGAGCCCCAGCTGCGGGAGGGGAAGAGAGAGACAGAGAGGAAGGCGGGGGGGGGGGGTGTGGAGAAGCAAATGGGCGCCCCCCCTATGTGCCCTGGCTGGGAATCGAACCCGGGTTCCCCGCACGCCAGGTCGACGCTCCACCGCCGAGCCAACTGGCCAGGGCCAATCATCAGTTTTTTGTTGCAACACCTTAGTTGTTCATTGATTGCTTTCTCATATGTGCCTTGACCGCGGGCCTTCAGCAGTCGGAGTAGCCCCTTGCTGGAGCCAGTAACCTTGGGTCCAAGCTGGTGAGCTTTGCTCAAACCAGATGAGCCCGTGCTCAAGCTGGCAACCTCGGGGTCTCGAACCTGGGTCTTCTGCATCCCAGTCCATCACTCTATCCACTGCGCCACCGCCTGGTCAGGCCAGGGGTGAGGATTTAAACGTATCTCTTTGGGAGATACAACTCTACCCATTAAAAATGGCTATGCTTGAGGGGCGTTGGGTAGTAATTGCAGGAGCATGACCAATCTTCTGGGGTGCTAGTGATGTTCTGGTTTTTGATGAGGGTGCTGGTTGAATTGTGGTTTCAGTCTATGAAAATTCATCTAGCAATTGCTCTATGATATGTATTTTTCTATGGATGGTACACTTCAATGCAACAAATTTTTAAAAGTCACCTTTGTTTAGAATTTGCACTTGTTTATTCTTTTGATTTATGTTTCTCTAAAACATTAGGGAAAAGCAAATCTATCAGTGTCTCAAAATAAGGCAAAAGAAGACTGTAATTGGATATATTACTCTGGGCTTTGATGTCTCCCTTGCATCTGTGATCAAACTATATAATGAGTAAAAGCCATAATATATTTAATATTTTTAAATTGAATTGATAT
Source organism: Saccopteryx leptura (assembly GCF_036850995.1). NCBI lineage: Eukaryota > Metazoa > Chordata > Mammalia > Chiroptera > Emballonuridae > Saccopteryx > Saccopteryx leptura. Next base: position 305,147,486 of record NC_089503.1, read on the forward strand.
TTTTCTTCTTCACAGACTCATCTGTATACATTTGAAAAATCCTTGTACATAAATGTCTCAGGCAGTATACATTTTTTTACAGATTATGCTTGCCTGCCATATGGATTCACAGGCACCATGTGACAGTTTAGAGACACCTTGGAGCCACAAGGTGGGGATCACCTGTCTAATCCTTTCAGGGAGTAATGGATGGTGGTGAAGAGCATGGACTTTGGAGTCAGACTGTCTGGGATGGATTCCCAGATTCTGCCATTTTCCTGGCATAAGAAATCAAATGTATCTCAGTTTTCCCACCTGTAAAATGGAGTGATAATAATAGTATTTATCTCATAGAATTGTTGGGAGTATTAAGACAAATTAATACTCAGAAATTGTCATTTTCTGTTATATTGTAATTGGGCCAGATTTTATATAAATATTAGTCATTATTATTATTATTACATTATCAGAGTTTGCAAGTCTCTGATTGTTGCCAGAGTGAGGGTTCAAGGCAGGTGACTGCCCTGCTCCTGATTGGAGTAGATATTAACAGTACATATTATATTTTTTTGGGGGGGAATCTTATCTTTTGGCTGTTGTGAATAATGCTGCTACAAACATGGGTGTTCAAATAGCTGTTCCAGTCCTTGATTTCCATCCATTTGTATATATACTCAGAAGTGTAATTGCTAATTAAATGATAATTCTGTTTAATGTTTGAGGAACTTCCAGGTAATTTTCCACAGCAGCAACACCATCTTATATTCCTACCAGCAGTGCACTGGATCCCAATTTCTCCACAGCTTTGCCAATGCTTGTTGTCTTCTGTATTTTTGTTTTTGTTTTTTCTTAATAAAAGCTGTGATGGTTAACCTTTTGAGTAGTCGAACGTTCATGTACATCCTCACTCAAAGGGTTAGCAAAAAACTCACTACTCAAAGGGTTAATTTTATGTATTAATGTAGCTGGGCCATGGTGTCCAGATAGTTGGTCAAACATTATTCTGGCTGTTTCTGTGAGGATGTTTTGCATGAGATTAAACTTTGAGTTAATGGACTTAAAGTAAAGCAGATTTCCCTCCATAATGAAGGTGGGCCTTATCCAATCGGTTGAAGGTCTGACTAGAACAAAAAGACTCACCGACTCCCGAGTAGGGAGAATTCTCTGGCAGTTGGCTTTGGACTAGAACTGGAACATTGGTTCTCCCTGGTTCTCTGGTCTGACAGTCTTTGGACTAGAACTGCTGCATCAGCTCTCCTGGGTCTCACCTGCTGGCCCACGCTGCAGGTTTCAGTCTTGCCAGCCTCTATAATCATGTTACTCACTTCCTTACAATAAATAAATGTATAATGATCTATGAATAATGAATATTTTAATCACACACAACTTTTGGTTCTGTTTCTCTGGAGAAACCTTGTACAATAGTCATCCTGATAGGTGTGAAGATCTCATTAATATTTGAATATATATTATACATAAATATGTACCATATATACCCTGTGTATAAAACTTTTATTGAGGCCCTGGCCGGTTGGCTCAGTGGTAGAGAGTCAGCCTGGTGTGCGGGAGTCCCGGGTTCAATTTCCGGTCAGGGCACACAGGAGAAGCGCCCATCTGCTTCTCCACCCCTTCCCCTCTCCTTCCTCTCTGTCTCTCTCTTCCCCTCCCGCAGCCAAGGCTCCATTGGAGCAAAGATGGCTTTCAACAGAGCGACGCCCCCTGGTGGGCGTGCCGGGTGGATCCCGGTCTGGCGCACGCGGGAGTCTGTCTGACTGCCTCCCCGTTTCCAACTTCAGAAAAATACAAAAAAAACCCCAAAACTTTTACTGAGACTTACTATAAGTCAGGTGTCACCCTAAGAACCTTATATGTCTCAATTTATGTGATGTGCACAAAAGCCCCCTGAGGCAGGCATTATTATGACCCCCACTTTATAGATGAGAAAGCAGGAACATAGAGGAGAGTAACACTTGCCTAAAGTCATGCAGCTGGCCTGTGCTGATTTGAACTCAGCAGTGAGGTTCCAGAATCCTTGCACTTGCCAAATGGTGTACAGATACCTGCTGTTCTAGTAGCTTCACTTAATTGTCATCATCTTGGTGACTTCTTATGCACTAGCTTCCCTTTCTGTCACCTCCCCTCTTCCTAAAAGTCCTTCTGTACCTTTGTTCCCTAAAATAGTCAAGGCTGGGTACTGCAACATTCCCTTTTGTGACATATGGCGTGAAGGAGAGGAATAACGGTTTCTGATTGTAACAGAACCCTGATAATATGCCCTTGAGAAATAAAATTAGGAACTGCTAAATCCTTTGCACTGGGAGTGGAAAAATTGAATTGCTTAAAAATGAAAATGATTTCTGTAATGTATTTCAGCCAAATAATTAAAGTGTACTCATATATTAATTATACTTCAAGGCTCTCCTTGCCCTGCTCTGCGGGGCTCTCCTTTTCCTCGGGGCTAAGTGAGGACAAGCTTTCTGAGGTAGCACAGACTTTCATTTCAAGAAAAGTTTCACAAGACTGGTTTGGTGAAGGTTCCTATCTGAAATAACTGCCCCATCAAGCAATTAAGTCACTTTCAGAAGTTACCAATTTCCAGCTAACCTTTGTGGAAGCTGGAGCCACAGTTATAACACATAGGTTTGGTGTGGTTTTTGTGTGTTTTTTTTAAATATCAAACTCTCCCTCCAGGACAGATTATATGCAGCATTTGAAACTTGGTAACTACTAAGCTAGGTCCTTCTTTTTAGAATTGCTGCAAATACTTTTACAGCTGGTTGACTTTACTGTGTCCCATCTTTCAAAAGCAAAGCCTAAATAATTTCATCAGAGCTGTTTGCTTTGACCTTGATGCCTTCCCAGGATAACTGTCTTCCGCAGTGTGTCTTGGAAATGTGGACTCCCCCAGGTTGTCAAGTGTTAGCTACTGCGAGAAGGTGGCTTAGCAGGGCAAGCCACAGCTCAAATAGTTTCAAAGACTTTTAAATCAGAGCGGTATCTCAAGGACCATCAGATCATATTCACTTTTACTGATGAGGAGTTGAAAACTCAGAAGGGTTGTGGAAAGACCCTGAAGGATTTTAATCAGGGATGGGACAACAAGGTCTCCTGCTGAACTCACTTAGTAAATCTATAGAGGGTACAAAGCAGAGGATCAGAGAGACCACCATAGGTTGGGAAATTGGGCCCAAACAAGCGTGATGAAGTTTAAGAAATAATAATAATACAGCACTGTCTTTAGCTACAGAATCAGGCTATCTAAGAACATGAAGGTGAAGGACAGGCAGCTTTGGCTAACTGCAATCTTTTTAAAAAATTTTTTATTATTTTTTTAAAGACTTTATTTTAGACAGGAGAGAGAGAGAGAGAGAGAGAGAGAGAGAGAGAGAGAGATAGAGAGAGAAGGGAGGAGCAGGAAGCATCAACTCCCATATGTGCCTTGACCAGGCAAACTCAGGGTTTTGAACCGGCGACCTCAGCATTCCAGGTCGACGCTTTATCCACTGCGCCACCACAGGTCAGGCGCAATCTTTGTATGAGCCTGCAGACTGTGTTAGCCAGATGTATACAGACTTAATTAAATTCTATTAATGGCACAATCACATGTATTTGTATATGGATACATTTTAGAAGGACACACAAAATTGTTCATGCTCCTTACCTTTGGACAGTAGAGCTAGAAGGAAGAGAGGGCTACACTTTCTATATATTGTATTACTTGACTTATTTTACAATGAGCATTTTATTAATTTTGTAATAATGAATCTTAAAAACTTAAAAAAAATAGTGATTAACAAAAGCTGAGGCTGAAGGAGAGTGTCCAGATGAAGAGTGAGAATGTTCTAGAGTAGCGATTTTCAACCGGTGTGCCACAAGAATTTTTAAAACATGCAGTACCTAACTATTTAGTCAGGGGCACCAATTTCTTTTCCTTTAGATTGTCAAATAAAAAAGTGACAACTGTCAATGCAACAATAGTTGTCCAGTGTGAATGGATAAAAATTATACTTATTTTTTGTCAGATCAGCAAAAAAGATATCTCTTTCGGTATGCCGCAGAATTTTAGTAATTAGTTCATATGTGCCATGAGATAAGAAAGGTTGAAAATCATTGAGCTAGATAGATATTATGTCTATTGTCTAGCCTTGGGCATCAAAGGGATGTCAGTAAGTTAAAGTACTATATTCAGGAGGAGAGAAATCAAGACAGTGGCAGGAACTGTAAATCAGGTCAGTGAGGATTTTTTTTTTTTTTTTTTTTTTTTTTTAGTGAATTTAGCTAACTTCAAACTTGTGAAAGCTCAGCATGTAAAACAGGGACTTATCATCTATCTCATTATGGAGAATGAGTACATGGGCATTCATTCATTTATAAAATATCGTAAACAAAGTGTAACTTCCTTAAAAAGACATTTGAGAAAGTATTTCCTCTCGCAAAGAATTAGACTACTTTCAGAAGATGAGCTGCTTGTGCTGGGATGTATTCAAGGGATGATTAACTGATCAATTTGTAGTGATGAACATCTGCATTTTTAAGGCTAGACTAGGGAATGTCTAATGAGTCTTACCAGTTCATATTTATAGAGCATTCTTCTGCTGAAATATACCATGAAGGCTCCAAATTACCAACAATATAAAGGAAGGCTGAATGATTCATTGTGATGTTCAAGGTCCTTCAGAATGTTGCTCTGATGGCCTCTCCCAGTTGATCTCCTACCGGCCCCATGAGGCACCCACTTCCCAGGCTCACTGTCAGCCATTTGCCAGGAGCCTTTCCTTTGTCCATGCTGTTCTTTCCTAGAATGCCCTTTTGGCTCCTCCTGACCTACCAAATGCAATTCGTTTTTCAATTTGAACCATCAGACACTCCCTTGCTTTGAGGCTTTCTTTTCCACTCTCCTGGAGATTACTTTTCAAAGCTGACATTCACTGAAGAAATTCATGATCATACTAGCAGTGAGGGTCCACTCTACTTTGTTGGTCAGTGCCCATGTCATATTAAGAGATTAAAACCATAAAACATCACCTTGCTCTCACTATGACACATCTAATACTGTTATGCTTTGTTTTCTGTGCTCCTACATCTGTTATTAGACCATGAGCCCCTTGAGGTTGGGACCATATCCAGTCGTATTCAGATCCCCAGGGCTTAGTAAAAGATCTGTCACCTCCATAGCTACCTGGAAACCCAAGTTGAATGAATTAATGAATTTTAAACATCTCTTGTTCTAATCTTTACCAGTCAGTTAAATCTTTTAACTTCAGTAGGCAATTATCATCTTCATGCTTAGAGACTTCTGCTGAGATTGGTATAATAAACAAATGTGGTGTCTGTTACTACCTGAGAGGTCTTTGGGAGCATTCTGAGAATACACCTGGCTGATGTACTATAGTTAAACTTTTGAAGCAGCTGGGATACTTATAACCCTCATTCTCAGAGGGGGCACTTTAGAGTCTATTATCCAACTTAAGAATTCAACAGATCTGACTTTGAATTCTAGCTATGCCAAGTGCTGGCCATGTCAGATGAGCATGTTATTACTATATCTAAGCCTCAACTTCCTCATCTATTAAAAGAGGATAAAAGTGGCACCTTCCTACAGGATTATGGGAAGGAAGATTCTTTAAGATTCTGCATAAAGAGTATTAAACCCAATGCCTGGCATAAAAGTCAGTATCATTATTGCTGAGTGTTACAGGTTTGGTAGCTGTAAACCCCCCGGGGTTCATGAACAACTTTTACCCATTGTCACTTCTCCTGACTGCTCACAATGTACATATACATATTTCTAGTGCCCGGTTCCTAAACGGCATTGTAAGATGCTGAATCCACTCAAACATATTCCAATGTTTGGAGCATGTGGATTCCAAAAGAAATATGTGCTTTTACATTTATGTTTAATATTGCTGTTTTTGCCTTCAATCCACTTGACCCATTTGTATTAAGCCCTTTACATGAGCAGAGCATTGTGGCTTGCACTTACTCAAATCCAAATTAAGGTCTAAATCTGAAAGAAATAAAATCATCTTTTTAAAAAACCAAACTCCATGAGGAGAGAAAGTAGGCCAAATACCTACTGGACAAGCTGTTGGAAGGGATACACCATTTCTTTTCATTTGTGTTACTTGCTACTGGCACTAAAATAAACCCGTTTGTGCCAACACCTATTATTTCCGAAGAAGGTCAGCACACAAATAATACAGAAGATGCTGGATATGACCTCGTAACCAGGATGACTTCTCAGGACAAGTTCAGACTCTGGTTCTGCATCTTTCTGGCTGTGCGATTTTGCTGTACCTTATTTAACCTTTCTGGTGCTCAGTTCTTGTTTTCCGCTCTCTAAAATGGAGATAATAATGTAACTTTATCCCTTAACCTGTGACTCAGTTTTCTTTCCAAACTTGTATCATTCCAAACAATAGGAATAATAATATCTACCCCAGAGTGCATACGTATGTGTGTGAGAAGTGCCACAGATTTTTTTTGCTCTTGCCCAAAGTTCAGTAGTTTTTCATGAATAGTTTTCAACTTCCTGTTTGCCTTTGGCCAATTTCCAGACCTCTGAAATGATCATTCTTTAACAATTTTGTTCAGTTTTATTTGTTGGGGGTGGGGGTGGCTCTTTCCTCTTCTCTCTGCCCTAGCCAGAAATTTCTCTTGTTCATACATTTTTAATACTTTTTATACAGATAGACAGATTTCCCTTTAGAAAGATGATCCCAATATATGTTCCTATTTTTAGTATATGAGGGTGCCAATTTCCTAATAATTTTTACAGGATTAAATAGTAGCATTAAACAAATCTGTCATAATTTATAGGCAAAAATCTTGCCATGCTATTTGTTTAATTTTTTTTATTTTTTTATTTATTTTATTTTTTTTTTATTTTTCTGAAGCTGGAAACGGGGACAGTCAGACAGACTCCCGCATGCACCTGACCGGGATCCACCTGGCACGCCCACCAGGGGTCGACGCTCTAGGGGGCGATGCTCTGCCCCTCCGGGGTATCGCTCTGCTGCGAACAGAGCCACTCTAGCGCCTGGGGCAGAGGCCAAGGAGCCATCCCCAGCGCCCGGGCCATCTTTGCTCCAATGGAGCCTCGCTGCGGGAGGGGAAGAGAGAGACAGAGAGGAAGGAGGGGGGGGGGGGTGGAGAAGCAGATGGGCGCTTCTCCTGTGTGCCCTGGCCGGGAATCGAACCCAGGACTTCTGCACGCCAGGCCGACCGGCCAGGGCCAATTTGTTTAATTTAAATTTCCCTAATTACTATTACTTCAAGGACCTTCCTTGAGAATAGGATGAGATGACATTATATGTGTTAAAATCCTCTGGATGTAAATATTTCTATAGAAATGAAAGGCATGTATTCCTGTCTTGCAGTACTTAAAGTCTGACCACAAACCAAGATAGTTCTCACAAATCCGTATGCCCAAGATGCTTGGGGTAAGCCCAGAATGACCCCTGCCTCATGTGTGGAGAACTCAGGCTTTAATGCATGCATCATATCCCTTTTGAGGAATATTAGTGATAATCTTTCAGAAAATCAAGGTTAGAATTATGTCCCAGTAAATGCAGGAATGGCAGGATTTGGCAGGAAATTGAAGCAGGAGGGGCAAACCACAACTTCAGCTGACAGCAGGGTGTTTGAAGACCTGTTCTGATATGGATTTAATATCTGAGAGTGTCAAGACAACATTTCTATGACAGTGTCCTAAGAATTTCCAGGAATAATGTTTGAAATGCCAAAGTTCAGTCAGCATTTACTCTGAAGTGAACAAGGGAATGAAAGGAAAATCTGTGGAAAGTCCATGAAACTCAGGAGATAGGACATGTGTATTTTCTTTCATAATACATGCTTATTATAGAAAATATAAAAAATTCAGATATGCAGAAGAATACAACTTTTACTCTTGGTCTCATCACTCAAAGATAACCATTGTTATAAGTTTGTGTATATCTTTTTTGATTTCATATATGGGAAGGGGAAAGAGGAGAGATATTTTTTAATCTATGTGAATTTTTTGTTAGTTTGTTTTTTTTAACTCTGGTACTTCTTTTTAACTCTGAGCTCAGTTGAGAGAGGAGGCTGCCAGGAAGTCAGAACTGTGGGACATGAGCAAAGATATCAGAATTTATTTTTAAAGGCCAAGAGGTAAGAAACTGATGAAAAATGCACCTGCAATTAGAAAATGTGACTTTGGCCCTGGCCGGTTGGCTCAGTGGTAGAGTGTCGGCCTGGCGTGCAGGAGTCCCGGGTTCGATTCCCTGCCAGGGCACACAGGAGAAGCGCCCACCTGCTTCTCCACCCCTCCCCCTTTCCTTCCTCTCTGTCTCTCTCTTCCCCTCCCGCAGCCAAGGCTCCACTGGAGCAAAGTTTGCCCGGGCGCTGAGGATGGCTTTGTAGCCTCTGCCTCAGGCACTAGAATGGCTCTGATTGCGGAAGAGTGACGCCCCAAGATGGGCAGAGCATCGCCCCCTGGTGGGCGTGCCGGGTGGATCCCGGTCAGGCGCATGTGGGAGTCTGTCTGACTGCCTCCCCGTTTCCAGCTTCGGAAAAATACCGCCCCCCAAAAAAGAAAATGTGACTTTTAAAACCTGGGAAGACAATCTTAATACCTATTGTAGGAGGGGAGAAATGTAGAACAAAGAACAATGTGAGTAGGTTAAAGAGGTATTTCTCAAACCACCTGTCATGATGGATCAGTTTTAAAATGTCAATCTGTCCTAGACTGATGCTTTTATGAAATATTAATATATATAATACATTTGTATGTCACAGCAATTCCAAATTGCTAGAAATTACTCTAAACTTCTGTATTTATTGCAGACTGATAATAAACCGTTTGAAGGCCATCATAGGTCCACGGATGCCTCGCTAGGCAGGAGTGAACTAAAATCCTTGTCTTGCTGCAATGATAATTTAGATACCAGTAGGGATAAAGACAGTGGTGTGCTAGTAAATGTCTAACAACTACTTCTGGGGAGGGAGGATCACTGATTTGTGGCATTTGACAGTTTCCATGTTGTAAGTATTCCCATCACGACAGATCCCAAGCTCCTAAGGTGAATAAAGCCAATGAACACAGAGTTAAGTACAGATGTGCGCAAGTTGTCTGCAGCACATCATTGTAAAAAGAAACCTACAAATGGGTCTTAAAGTTAATGCAACCATCATAACAAAAATAAAATATATGACCTTTTAACCAGCAGAAAACAACCTATCCAACAGAAAGCAGGAAAGAAGGATAAAAAGAAACACACTTCCTTGGATTGAAGTATTTCTCACATTCTACAACCTGGACCTTAAAACAGAAGCCAGAATTCACATTCCCAGCATCCTCTGCAACATAGGTGCATACATGTGACCTAGGCTCAGCCAATAAGGTGGCTTCCCTCTAGCCTTCTTTTTACAATGTGACCTAGGCTCAGCCAATAAGGTGGCTTCCCTCTAGCCTTCTTTTTACAAGAGCTTCATGAGGAAGCTTCGTGTAAGCACTGATGAAAAAGATGTTCAGATCTTGGTGATTAGCAGTGCGGGGGCGTTAGCACCAGTTCCAAACCTCATCAATGAGAGCTGTAGAGTCTGTGGTGCATGATGGCTTGACAGGAGGAGTTCCCCAAGGTATAGTTTGGGACTGACGCCCTAACTCACCTGTAGAGTCTGTGACATTCCCAATAGCCTTAATAGATTCCCTTCCTGCTTAAACTCTCAACACTAGATTCTGTTGTTTGCAGCAAAGAACAATGATTGATACAGCACCTGCACCTCATCTCTAAAATAATATCTTTATTGAGACATAATTCACATATCATGCAACTTATGTATTTAAACTTTCAGTGGTTCATGCAACTTATGTTTTTAAACTTTCAGTGTATTTAAACTCACAGAGTATGCTAAATAGTCAATTTTATACTTTCATCACTCTCAAAAGAAAATGTGTAATCATTAACGATTATTCCTGATTTCCTCTCAACACTCTCTCTTTACCCACCAAACCCTAGGCAACCACTATTCTTCTCTCAGTATTTGCCTATCCTGGACATTTTATATAAACAGAAGCAAACATTATGTGTTTTTTTGTGACTGGCTTCTTTTTTTCCCCACTTAGTTTCAGTTTTCAACATCATTACATGTTATAGTATATTTTGGTACATTGTTCCTTTTTATTTACTGAATAATATTCCATTATATAAATGTACCTCATTTTATTTATTCATCAGCTGATGGATATTCAGGTGGTTTTTACTATCATGAATGATGGTGCTATAAACATTTGTGTACAAGTTTTCTGGTGGTGTGTGTATGTGTACATATGTTTTTTTGCATGGGTACACACCTAGGAGTAGAATTGCTGGTTAATACAACTTGATGTTTAACCTTTTGAGGAAGTGTTAGATTGTTTTCAGCCATTTTACAGTTCCTCAGCAGTATCTGAGGCTTTTAGTTTCTCTGTCTCCTTGCAACACTTGTTATTATTTGTCTTTTTTATTATAGCCATCTTAGTGAGTGTAAAATTATATCTCATTATAGTTTTAATTTGCACTTTATGATGGCTAATGATGTTGAGTATCTTTTGTATGCTTGTTGGCCATTTGTAAATCTTCTTTGAAGAAATGTTTATTCAGCTCCTTAATCCATTTTAAAATGTGTTACTTATCTTTTTTATTATTAAGTTGTAAAGTTTTTTATACATTCTAAATACAAATCTCTTATCAGCTATATGATTTACAAATATTTTCACTCTTTCTGTGGGTTGTCTTCTCACTTTCTTGCTATAAATGTCATTTGTTATTGACAAAATAGAGTTAGTTAAGTCTTGAATTGAGTACTGGCAGAATCACAAACACAGATGGTTTGTGAGTACTCAGAAAATATTAAAGAGATTACTTGAAGGGAATATGAGTTCACTGAGAATAAGAACTAACATCATTCCATTTTGTTCTTATACTTTTACTTTCCTTTTGTTGCCTTTTTAAAATAAAAAGTATTGCCTCTTCTTGCTATTAATAAAGAAACAGATATCAACTATAAGCTACAATATTCTACAGTGAAGCTGGAATGGATGATCTTATCGGGTGGTGAGCTTCTAATCACTGCAAAATCAAGATCAGGCAGTTGGGCTGACCATCTGCTTATGATGTTGCATGGGAGACACCTGAATTGAATTTTACATGGTTTCTAAGATCCTCTTCTATGATTCTAGCCAGTCATTCACTTCTTTGCTCATCCATTTATTCACTCTTGTCCAAAAGAAAATTTAAGTGTATGATGAAAACTCATAAAATACTACAAGTGAACAAATATTTGTAGCGACAAAGAGAAAAACTAAGCCACGTTAGGAGATATCAAAGTCAGAAGTGAGGCGGATACAAAAGGGCCGTGTTGTTAGATGTAAAGCCACACATTTGGCTTCCAGTTTGGCATCAGTCAAGGCCAAGAAGGAGACTTGATCAGCAACACAATTTACAGTGCCCATTAGGTGCAATTCTTCTTTATTCTGGGGCCAAAGAAATGACACCTGAGCCCAGTCCTACAAAAGTCTCTCCTTTGTATTACAATATTTCCTTCCCCAGTTCCCTGTTGAGCCTTTAATCACTTTGCTAACTGCCTTTTTTATCAGGGCACACTTAGGAGCGATGACAGCTCTAAAACTGAGACCTATTGTCCCACAAACAAAAATAAGAAAGATCACTTGTTTTCCTTAGACTCTCAACACTTGAGTCTTCCTTGAATTGGCTCTTATAATGATGTCTTTTGAATAATAGCAACAAGTCGCATTTATTGAGCACCCAGGCACTCTACCACCTTGACCTCTATTTTTCACAATAATCCTAAACTGGATACAGGCATACCTTGTTTTACTGTGTTTCACTTTATTGCACTCCACAGCTGTTGCGTTTGCTTGTTTACAGGCTGGAAGCAAGACCCTCCACCAGCAGAAAGACTATGCTTGGCTGTATGGTCATCCTCACGTTGTTGTGGTGGTCTGGAACCAAACCTGCAACATCTCTAAGGTATGCCTGTAGCATTTTCCTAGTTTATGGGTGGGGAAACAGACTTGGGAAATGGTCTATTTAAGGTCGTAGAGGTGGTAATCAACAGAGCAGGGTGTGAGGGGCAGGGTGTACAAAGGATGTGGGCATTGTGTGTGTGTGTGTGTGTGTGTGTGTGTGTGTGTGAATTGTATGGAAGAGAGAAAGAGGAAAATAAAAGGAAGAGGGTAGAGGGTAGGATAGTAAATCATGGAGGGAAAGAGGGAAAGCGGTGGGGGCAAAGGGAGTATTAAGGATAACACGGGGGGGGAGGAGGGAGATATATTCGGGGGAACACTTGTAAGTCTATAAACACAACAAATTAAAAACAATAAAAAAAAAGAAAAAAGGAAGAGGGTAAAGATAAAGAGGGAGAATTCTAGAATGTGTGCTAGCAGAAAGAAGGTCAAGGAGAACACAGAGAGGGAGTAAAAGTGAGAGAACATGCTAGAGTGTATGTGAGGAGCAGGGAGAATAAAGCACAGGTGGGAACTCGTGGTGTGGAGAGGTGTGATTTAAGAGCAAATGCTCCTCATTTAGCTGGGTGGCCATCAGTCTGTCCCTTCATTCGTCTGCCAGTTGCTGGCTGTGTGGTAGGAATTTCAGATGTCTAGAGGTCATGGTCCCACCCACAAGGAGCTGGTAAGGGGATCGGGAGACACGGGAGAAAGACCTTAGAGCCCAGTGCAGGGGGAAAGTCAGAACCAGTGACAGATGTGCGAAGAAAGTTGCTTCTTGTTAGTTTGCAGGTGGTGGGGTGGGGAGGGAAGAGGACTCTAGTCCACACTGAGTTTAACAAGAGGGGCTGTTAAATAAATGATGTAGACTACCATATAAGATACCACCAAGGATAGTGATGTAGATGTGTATTGATTGGCATGGAAAGAGATCCACCATTTATTATGAAGTAAAAAAAAACTGCAGGTTGTAAAACCGTACATATAGTGTGATGCAATTTTACTTTAAAAATTATACATTTTGATATATGAAAAATATCTGGAAGCACAAATACTGCTCACAAAACTTAGGGGATATTTCAAAATGAATATGAAGCAATAAATATCTCCTAATTTTTGTGAGCAGTGTATATAAAATTGCTGACAGTGATTACTTTTGGATGGAAGGATCTCAGTTTCCTTATTTATGTTCTTTATTTCCCCCCAGTAAGCATGTATTTCTTTGAGAGTCAGGAAAATAGGAACGAGAGAATGTATATAAAAGAGTGAGGGAATGTGAATGAGATTAAGAGCACGTGCCTGTTTATCGGTTCTGTCTTGGAGGGTGCAACAGGCTCTGCTTGGATGAACAGAATCAACCAATGACCACATGGCTGACCAGTGGCTATACTGTCATGCCTCCTATGTCCCTCGCCCTCCATTCCTACCCTCCCTGATACCCCTCTCCCCGCCAGCATCTTGCCATGTGGGACAATCCAGCTGATTCTTGGGAAGGTACCTCCCGACCCTTTGCTGAGCTGTTGCCCAGAGGAGGAGGAGAAGGGAGGAACAGTGGGGTTTCTATTCAGGTTTCCAGACTCTGGTTCCCAGAGCAGAGCTGAGTCAGGCTTCGGATCAAGAACAGGCACGTTCTCCTGCTCAGATGGACTGGGAAGCCGACTTTGTCCTGTCGCGTGTAACACCCAGATTGTTAATTCTTGTGGAGAAAACCTAGGGAGCACATTTTTGACAGCTGACCAATGTGATTCATGGCTTTGATGAATTGCTTAAAGTTTGGGTCTGAGATTGGCTCACACTGCCAAGGAGGCCATCTGCCACACGAACAGGGGTAGTTCAAAACGTAGCAACAGGGAGGCAGGAATAAGGGAGACTGTGATAAATACCCAATGGGGCTAATGCACCACGGCGGACTTAACATGGACTGTTCTTATTCAAGCCCATCACTGGACTTGCTCTTTTATAAAAGTGAGTTTTTTTAAAACTATGCCTACCAAACAGAAAAATATACCCTACCATTTAAAACACAATTGCTGACATCTGCTTCCTGCTCACAAAAGGTGATACAATTTTTCTCTCAAGGATGTGGCTTTTTGTTTAGCAAAATTCAATTTAATTAGGTGCTCGAGCAAATAACCCTTCCTGTGCCCTCTTCCACTCCCAACCAGTGAATGGTTGAGAAAGTGACAAGAAAGCAGAGTGGGGTAAACTCTCTGATAGGAAGTGAACAGAAGCTTAGGGGCGGGCTATGGAGAAGGAAGAGCTTCCAAGTAAGGTGGTGGGCAGAAACTATGGAGCACACGCCTAGAAAGGTCCCAGTGTCTAAGGTGGCTTAAGGACATCTAAAACAGAGATTGTTATATTTAGTGGTTTTGTTTTTGTTAGATCTATTCTGAGGTGCGGTAATGCCCTTAATAATTAACCCATTATAAAGAGTATTGTTCAATTGACAGAAATTGGGCTCTGGGTCAGGCTGCCCAGTTTGAGACTCAGGTGTGATGCCTGGGCGCGCTATAACTTTGAATAAGTTCCTTGACTTCTCAAAGCCTCTGTTCCTTCACCTGGAAAGAGAAAGTAATGGTATATGTGAGATAAGCTGTGTAAAGCACGTAGTACCGTGCTGGGCTCCTGGTAAATGCTTAGTGTCAGTGATGGTGCTGATGGAGATGAAGAAGACAAGGATGATGATGACTACAAGGATGACACAACAGCTGCAGCTGTGTATCTAGCCTGTCACCTGTGAGTATTGGAGAAACCACAGAAAGGAAGACCTAGCTGAACACCAGACTTAGAGGAATTACTACAGTGGTTCTCAATGTGTGTTCCCTGGACAGCAGCAGCCGCTCAAAGCCCTCACCGAAGATCCACTGAATCAGAATCTCTGGGTGTGGGCCCAGCAGTCACTATTCTAATGATTTTTCCAGATGGTTCTGATGCATGCTTTAGATTTGAGAACTACCGAGTGAGTGAATGCTGTTTTAGTATCTTGCAAGAAAGGAGCCACATGGCTGGTGCTTTAATATTTTTCATGCTTGTTTAGATGTGGGTACTGTATAATCATTGCAGTTTCACTGCATATGATCATAAGTAAATAAAATTTACTCAGGTGTGAAACACAGTACTTTAGTTTTCTGAAAATCATCTCATTTTACTCTGGAATTCTCATTTTCTGGGGAAATTCTGTCAGTTTATCTCACCAGTTTGCTTCATCAATTAGGAGCTTAAACTTCTGTTGTGGGTGATACCCTTCTCCCCCCACCCCCTCCTAGGATGACATCTGGGAGCAAGAAGGAGCTGAGGCAGCCTCATGGCAGCAGGGGAGAGGTCTCTACGCTGCTCAGTGTCCTCCCACCGCTCACAGACGTGACTCGGCTCTGGGCTCTAGCTGTGCCCACTGGTCTTTTGGTGTCTCATGCTGGCATCTGCTGCTGGAGGCTGTGGTCCCTGTCACAGCTTCCCCCTCTGCAGCCTTCTCATTGTACTTCTGTTACCTAGACCTCCTTGGATCCTAGGATAGCAGACAAGATCCAGACTGCTCCAAACCAGGGGAGAAATGTCATTTGTAAGAAAGAACAGAGCACCAATTTATCCCATAACCATTCACTTCACTGCCCTCCCCTCCTCTTTCCTCCCTTTCCCTCCCTCCCTCCCTCCCTTCCTTCCTTCCTTCCTTCCTTCCTTCCTTCCTTCCTTCCTTCCTTCCTTCCTTCCTTCCTTCCTTCCTTCCTTCATGAAAGTCCAAATGGAAGACATCTGTCTTGGATATGAAGATTTAATAAAAGCAGGTAATAGTCTGGGAGGCCCTGGTTGCTATAATTGCTTAAGTTTTTAATTGAAGATTCTTCCCAAGAACTCAAGGTCTAGATTATATGACAAGACACATCAGGAATTAAATTCCTTTTTACTTTAGATAGAACAAAAATTAAAGTCTCAGTAAATTTGGGTTTTATAAAACCAGACGTTTCCTAATTATTGTAGGCCACAATCTCTTTCTCTTCGCTGCCTTCTAGAATACACAGTATATGGATAATTTTCACTTATTTTGCACTTCTAATAGGCAGTGAAAGCTTGTTATTTAATATTTCATTTTCTTAAGTTGTGCTTCTGTTCTACATGAACTGTAAGCCACTGATGGACAAGGATTATAATAATCATAGCTGGTAGTAATTTGAGAGGCTGCTATATACAAGGTATATTAGGCAGGGTGGCCTAGGTTGTGCTGCAATAACAAATGACCTCAAAATCTTGGTGCCTTAACAGAACAAAAGTTTTCCCTGTTGTTCATTGTACGTGTCCATTAGGGTCATTGGGCAGTCTCTGCTCCACATAGAGTCTCAGGGTCTAGATTGACAGAGGCTCCATCATGACCTGTGCTTCTGCAGTCTTCTCAGCAGAGTGAGGGGATGTGGCAGATTGCACCCCATATCTTAAAACTTCTGCCCAGAAGTGCCATGCCGGTGTTCCTCACATTCCACCAGCC
Source organism: Saccopteryx leptura (assembly GCF_036850995.1). Taxonomy (NCBI): domain Eukaryota; kingdom Metazoa; phylum Chordata; class Mammalia; order Chiroptera; family Emballonuridae; genus Saccopteryx; species Saccopteryx leptura. The sequence goes on from NC_089503.1 coordinate 305,163,931, forward strand.
AAAGCAAGTTATGTGGGCACAACTAACTTTAAATTGGGATCGTACAGTTCTATTATGTGCCTTGAAGGAGGAGAGCCAGAGACATTTGGGGAGTAGCACTGATGATTACACAGGCATTGTGTTAAGCTTTTGACTCACGTGTCTCCATCCTTACAATTTCACGATAGAGGACTATGCTAATCCCATTTTTTAGAGTGTGAGAAACCAAGTTCACACAATTTGTATTTGGTGGAACAGGATTTGAGACCAGATCTCTTGGATTCCAACATCCGCGCTTATAACCTAAAGGCTACCCACTCTTTCAAGATTGTGCATTTACTTTGGCTGAGCTCACAGACTATGGAGGCATAAAGGGTGTTTTGCGTGCTTTATCTCATTTATTCCTCACAACAACTTGGTGAGGTGGCTCCAATGATTGGCCCATGCTAAGGGGACCCAAAGCTTAGAGAAGTGAAGATCTTTCACAAAGAAGTTGATCCTGGAGATGATGTCAGAGTAATGGCGGGGTAGGAAGCGATACCGATAAGTCTTCCCCAAACCTCAACAAGATCTTCAACCAGAAACAGAAAAACCTATCCTTGGAGCCTCCAGATGTTTCACAATACACCCAAAGGTATGATTGAGTGAAAAATTGGCTAAATATATAACCAAACCCCGAAGGAAATAGGGAGTAAGAAATGCTCCACCTTCATCACTAACCTAAACAAGTCGGTTTTCACTGGAAACTGAGCATATAGAAACTAAGGCAGGCAAAGGGGGTGAATAGATCCAGGCCGCGGCACAAACGGCCGAACCAGGCTGTGGCACGGAGATCCAAGCCGAGGAAAAACTGTTCCTGTGACAACCCGGGCAATACAGCTAACACTTGCGCCAAACCCAGACAAAGAAAGACAAGCTGGGCAGCCATTTTATCTGATCCCCTGGTCGGCACATAGTGGGCGAGAGATTCCTTCCAAAGCCCCGGGAGGGTGCGCCCGTGTTACTCCACAGAGAGGCAGAGTCAGAGGCCTTTGTGTGGGCTGAAAGCCTCCGGGCTGCCCCAGCACCCTGGGAGAGCCGCACACGGGGAGGGAGCGAGAGCTAATTCCAACACTGGAACTTTTCAGTGAGGGCGGGAGGTTTCACTCAGAGGGCAAGACTCCGGCCTCACATCCTGGTCTGCACTCACGGAGAGTGGGCAGGAGACTCCTCCCAGCACCTCGGGAGTGGGAGCCCGTGTTGTCCCACGGAGGGGCAGAGTCGGGGGCCTTTGTGTGGGCCGAGGGCGGAGTCTCAGGCCGCCCCAGCGCCTTGAAAAAGCCGCACACAGGGACGGAGCGAGAGCCAATTCCAACACTGGAACTTTTCAGTGCGGGCGGGGGTTTTCACTCAGACGGCGAGACTTCCGGTCTAACATCCTGGTCTGCGCTCGCAGATAGTGAACAAGAGTTTCCTCCAAGCACCCCGGGAGTGGGTGCCCGCCCGTGTTACCGGACAGAGTGGCAGAGCCAGAGGTCTTTGAGTAGGCGGAAGCCCCGGCTGATTATGCTAGCGGCTCTGACTGACTGAGCCTTACCCAGAGCCCTGTGCTGAGTGGGAATAGAGTGGGGAGTTGCCAGCTCTTTGAGCCTTTTACTATCCAGGCAGAGGCAGCAGCAACCCCATAGCTGGATTATCAGGCTACTAATTGAGGAAGGAAAGACTAGGAGAGAGGCTCCAGGAACACGGACTCTCTCACTGTCGGAGCCTATAAATGCTAATGAGCCTCGACTGCCAACGAGACTGAAGCACAATACATGACATCGCCATAGAGACTTATCAACTGCAAACCTCTACCTGAGCGTGCCAAAGGGGCAGAACCCGGGGTACAGAGTCACCGACCAGGAAGAGGGAGAGAAAAGAAAAAGCAAGAAGATAACCTCTCAAAATCAGAATAATCCGCAGTCTTTATAACCTATCCCATTTTATTATATTTGTTCGTTTGTTTCTCTTATCTTCATCCTTGATTTTTTTTTTCTTTTTTTTCCTCCTCCTCCAATTTGGTCGTTTAACTCTCTACCGGTCTTACTCTCTCCTCTCCTTGAACTACACTACCCATAAGTGTTACATCTCCCATTATCTTTTCTTTCCTCTTCCTTTCTCTCTATGAGGGTTGCACTCCAAAACCCTTAACTCTCTCTCTCTCTCTCCTCTTTTTTCTTTTTTCTTCTTTCAGTGGTTCCCTCTTTTTTTTCTCTCTCTCTCTTTTTCTCCCTCTATGATAGTTTCTTCCTTTCTCCTTTACATCTCCTCTCATTCAAACTGCAATAACAAACAAATTATTTTATCTGGGACTCAAACTTATGTTTGTGGCATTTTGGGGGTTTTTAACTTCACCTTTTTAACTCACTAGCAGTGCTCCCATCCCTGGCTCTCCATTTTATCAAGCTCTTGTTCCACTAAATACAATAGTAATTTTTTAATTTGTCCCCCCATTTTCCTGTTTCCCTCTTACTCCTCTCATCATAACTCTTAGTCAACCAACACCTAAACGCAAATCATTTTATTCTTGATCCAAATTTTTTCATTATTTGCTTTTTGTGGGTCCATACCCCCCCTTTTTTATTTTTTATTTTATTTTATTTTTTTATTATTATTTTTCTTGCCCCTTTATTACTTTTCCCCAATTCAGGCCCTCCATTACAGGCATTGTTTGTTCTATTAAATACAATATAATTCACAGTTCACCACAAGATTTTCTCAAGAAAGAGGGGAGAGGAGAGGAGAGGAAAAAAGGAGGGGGGGAATAATTTCATTTTTTTAAATTTTTATTTTATTTTATTTTTCTTTATTTAATTATTAATTTTTTTTAAAAAAACAACTTTTTTCGATTTTTTATTTTTTTAACTTTTTATTTTTTATTAAATCTCATTAATACTATCAACAAAACCACCCTCAGATGCCATTAAGGAAGAGAAAATCGAATATCATGGATACAAAAGAAAGAGAGGTAACACAGATAGATGAGGAAAAATCTATGGAGAAAAAATTTAATATATTGGAAACCTTGGAGTTAAATGACAGAGAATTCAAGATAGAAATCCTAAAAATACTCAGAGATATACAAGAAAACACAGAAAGGCAATTTAGGGAGCTCAGAAAACAACTCAATGATCACAAAGAATATATGTCCAAGGAAATTGAAACTATAAAAACAAATCAAACAGAGATGAAAAACTCAATTCACGAGCTGAAAAACGAGGTAACAAGCTTGGCTAATAGAACAGGCCATATAGAAGAGAGGATTAGTGAAATAGAAGACAAGCAACTTGAGGCACAACAGAGAGAGGAAGAAAGAGACTCAAAAATAAAAAAAAATGAGATAGCCCTACAAGAATTATCTGACTCCATCAGAAAGAATAACATAAGAATAATAGGTATATCAGAGGGAGAAGAGAGAGAAAATGGAATGGAGATCATACTCAAACAAATAATAGATGAGAACTTCCCAAACCTGTGGAAAGAACTAAAGCCTCAAATTCATGAAGCAAACAGAACTCTGAGTTTTCTTAACCCCAACAAACCTACTCCAAGGCACATCATAATGAAATTGGCACAAACCAACGGCAAAGAAAAAATTCTCAAGGCAGCCAGGGAAAAGAAGAATACAACATATAAAGGAAGGCCGATTAGGTTATCATCAGATTTCTCAGCAGAAACTCTACAAGCTAGAAGAGAGTGGACTCCAATATTTAAAGTCCTGAAAGAGAGGAACTTTCAGCCACGAATACTATACCCATCAAAGCTATCCTTCAAATATGAAGGAGAAATAAAAACATTCACAGATACAGAAAAGATGAGGGAATTTATCATCAGAAAACCCCTACTCCAGGAATTACTAAAGGGGGTTCTCCAATCAGATACAAAGAACAAAAAAAAATAAAGCCACAAGTAAAAGCTCCAAGAAGAACACAATAAAACCAAATTTAAACTGTGACAACAACAAAAAGAAAGGGGGGAGAGGATGGAGATTAACAGTAGCAAAGGACGATGGAGTGCAAAAGTACTCACAAAATAGTTCGCTACAATGAACAGGGTAGGAACCCTTTTCATTACCTAAAGGTAACCACCATTGAAAAAACCACCACAGAAGCACATGAAATAAAAAAGATAGCAACAGTAGAAAGATGTATGGAATACAACCAAATAAAAACAAAAGATAGAAAAACGAAAGAGAAGGATCAAACAAGACACAAAACTAACAGAAAGCAATCTATAAAATGGCAATAGGGGACTCACAAGTGTCAATAATTACACTAAATGTAAACGGATTAAACTCACCAATAAAAAGACACAGAGTAGCAGAATGGATTAAAAAAGAAAATCCAACTGTATGCTGCCTCCAGGAAACTCATCTAAGTAACAAGGATAAAAACAAATTCAAAGTGAAAGGCTGGAAAACAATACTCCAAGCAAATAACATCCAAAAAAAAGCAGGCGTAGCAATACTCATATCTGATAATGCTGACTACAAGTCAACAAAAGTACTCAGAGACAAAAATGGCCATTTCATAATGGCTAAGGGGACACTGAATCAAGAAGACATAACAATTCTTAATATATATGCACCAAACCAAGGAGCACCAAAATATATAAGACAGCTACTTATTGACCTTAAAACAAAAACTGAAAAAAATACAATCATACTTGGAGACCTCAATACACCGCTGAAGGCTCTAGATCGGTCATCCAAACAGAGAATCAACAAAGATATAGTGGCCTTAAACAAAACACTAGAGCACCTGGATATGATAGACATCTACAGGACATTTCATCCCAAAGTGACTGAGTATACATTTTTCTCCAGTGTACATGGATCATTCTCAAGAATTGACCATATGTTGGGCCACAAAAACAACATCAGCAAATTCAGAAAAATCGAAGTTGTACCAAGCATATTTTCTGATCATAAAGCCTTGAAACTAGAATTCAACTGCAAAAAAGAGGAAAAAAATCCCACAAAAATGTGGAAACTAAACAACATACTTTTAAAAAATGAATGGGTCAAAGAAGAAATAAGTGCAGAGATCAAAAGATATATACAGACTAATGAAAATGACAATACGACATATCAGAATCTATGGGATGCAGCAAAAGCAGTGATAAGAGAGAAGTTCATATCACTTCAGGCATATATGAACAAACAAGAGAGAGCCCAAGTGAACCACTTAACTTCACACCTTAAGGAACTAGAAAAAGAACAAAGACAACCCAAAACCAGCCGAAGAAAGGAGATAATAAAAATCAGAGCAGAAATAAATGAAATAGAGAACAGTAAAACTATAGAAAAAATTAATAGAACAAAGAGCTGGTTCTTTGAAAAGATCAATAAAATTGATAAACCTTTGGCAAGACTTACCAAGGAAAAAAGAGAAAGAACTCATATAAACAAAATCCAAAATGAAAGAGGAGAAATCACCACGGACACCATAGATATACAAAGAATTATTGTAGAATACTATGAAAAACTTTATGCCACTAAATTCAACAATCTAGAAGAAATGGATAAATTCCTAGAACAATACAACCTTCCTAGACTGAGTCAAGAAGAAGCAGAAAGCCTAAACAGACCTATTAGTAGAGAAGAAATAGAAAAAAACATTAAAAACCTCCCCAAAAATAAAAGTCCAGGCCCTGACGGCTATACCAGCGAATTTTATCAAACATTCAAAGAAGACTTGGTTCCTATTCTACTCAAAGTCTTCCAAAAAATCAAAGAAGAAGCAATACTTCCAAACACATTTTATGAGGCCAACATAACCCTCATACCAAAACCAGGCAAGGATGGCACAAAAAAAGAAAACTACAGACCAATATCTCTAATGAATACAGATGCTAAAATACTAAACAAAATACTAGCAAATCGAATACAACAACATATTAAAAAATAATACATCATGATCAAGTGGGATTCATCCCAGAATCTCAAGGATGGTTCAACATACGTAAAACGGTAAACGTAATACACCATATCAACAAAACAAAGAACAAAAACCACATGATCTTATCAATAGATGCAGAAAAGGCTTTCGATAAAATACAACACAATTTTATGTTTAAGACTCTCAACAAAATGGGTATAGAAGGAAAATACCTCAACATGATAAAGGCCATATATGATAAACCATCAGCTAACATCATATTAAATGGCACCAAACTGAAGGCTTTCCCCCTTAAATCAGGAACAAGACAGGGGTGTCTACTCTCTCCACTCTTATTTAATGTGGTACTAGAGGTTCTAGCCAGAGCAATCAGACAAGACAAAGAAAAAAAGGCATCCATATCGGAAAAGAAGAAGTAAAGGTATCACTTTTTGCAGATGATATGATCCTATACATCGAAAACCCCAAAGAATCCACAAAAAGACTACTAGAAACAATAAGCCAATACAGTAAGGTCGCAGGATACAAAATTAACATACAAAAGTCCATAGCCTTTCTATATGCCAACAATGAAACAACTGAGAACGAACTCAAAAGAATAATCCCCTTCACAATTGCACAAAAAAAATAAAATACTTAGGAATAAACATAACAAAGAATGTAAAGGACTTATATAATGAAAACTATAAACCACTGTTAAGAGAAATCGAGAAAGATATAATGAGATAGAAGAATATTCCTTGTTCTTGGTTAGGAAGAATAAATATAATCAAGATGGCTATATTACCCAAAGCAATATACAAATTTAATGCAATTCCCATCAAAATTCCAATGACATTTTTTAAAGAAATAGAGCAAAAAATCATCAGATTTATATGGAACTATAAAAAACCCCGAATAGCCAAAGCAATCCTAAAGAAAAAGAATGAAGCTGGGGGCATTACAATACCTGAGTTCAAACTCTATTATAGGGCCACGACAATCAAAACAGCATGGTATTGGCAGAAAAATAGACACTCAGACCAATGGAACAGAATAGAAAGTCCAGAAATAAAACCACATATATATAGTCAAATAATTTTTGATAAAGGGGCCAAGAACATACAATGGAGAAAAGAAAGCCTCTTCAATAAATGGTGCTGGGAAAACTGGAAAGCCACATGCAAAAGAATGAAACTGGACTACAGTTTGTCCCCCTGTACTAAAATTAACTCAAAATGGATCAAAGATCTAAACATAAGACCTGAAACAATAAAGTACATAGAAGAAGACATAGGTACTAAACTCATGGACCTGGGTTTTAAAGAGCATTTTATGAATTTGACTCCAATGGCAAGAGAAGTGAAGGCAAAAATTAATGAATGGGATTACATCAGACTAAGAAGTTTTTGCTCAGCAAGAGAAACTGATAACAAAATAAACAGAAAGCCAACTAAATGGGAAATGATATTTTCAAACAACAGCTCAGATAAGGGCCTAATATCCAAAATATACAAAGAACTCATAAAACTCAACAACAAACAAACAAACAATCCAATAAAAAAATGGGAAGAGGACATGAACAGACACTTCTCCCAGGAGGAAGTACAAATGGCCAACAGATATATGAAAAGATGCTCATCTTCTTTAGTTATTAGAGAAATGCAAATCAAAACTGCAATGAGATACCACCTCACACCTGTTAGATTAGCTATTATTAACAAGACAGGTAATAGCAAATGTTGGAGAGGCTGTGGAGAAAAAGGAACCCTCATACACTGTTGGTGGGAATGTAAAGTAGTACAACCATTATGGAAGAAAGTATGGTGGTTCCTCAAAAAACTGAAAATAGAACTACCTTATGACCCAGCAATCCCTCTACTGGTTATATATTCCAAAAACTCAGAAACATTGATACGTAAAGACACATGCAGCCCCATGTTCATTGCAGCATTGTTCACAGTGGCCAGGACATGGAAACAACCAAAAAGCCCGTCAATAGACGACTGGATAAAGAAGATGTGGCACATATACACTATGGAATACTACTCAGCCATAAGAAATGATGACATCGGATCATTTACAGCAAAATGGTGGGATCTTGATAACATTATACGAAGTGAAATAAGTAAATCAGAAAAAACCAGGAACTGCATTATTCCATACGTAGGTGGGACATAAAAGTGAAACTAAGAGACATTGATAAGAGTGTGGTGGTTACAGGGGGAGGGGGGAAAGGGAGAGGGAAAGGGGGAGGGGGAGGGGCACAAAGAAAACTAGATAGAAGGTGACAGAGGACAATCTGACTTTGGGTGATGGGTATGCAACATAATTGAAAGACAAGATAACCTGGACTTGTTGATCTTTGAATATATGTAACCTGATTTATTGATGTCGCCCCATTAAAAAAATAAAATTATAATTAAAAAAAAAAAAAAAGAAGTTGATCCTTATCTAATTCCAAAAACTGTTCTCTGACTCTACAATATACTACTGGGTTTCTTTGTATGAACATTCTTCATGAAAATCACTTGGGGTGCTTATCCAAATACTATCTCCTAGACCTTATACTCGCCTATGGAATCAGCTTATGGGGAGCAGGTGAGGAATGAAAACTCTGTTGCTCACCAGAACTTAATATCCACAACCTTGTTGTCACTCTCACACATGGTTGTCACACTGCCCCTGGCACAGCACCCTGCTTCTGGTGGCAAGTCAGCGAATTAAAAACACATGACAAAGCCCCAGCCCACCACCAGACCAAAAAGAGATAATTTTTTGCCACTTTGCTGGCACTTACAGGAAAAGGGGAAGAAATGAATATGTTCAGTACTAGTTTCCAGGGTAGAATCCCTACCATCAACATTTTTTAAGACTTAAGGCAATAAGGGAGAGGAAAAGTCAAAATTATTGCTCACTGGAATTAACTTCATATTTAAGTCATAATCACGGAACTCATTATTGACCTGAAGCAGAATCCAAAGACATTAAGATTCTGTGAGTACAGCCTTTTGTGGGTGGGAGCGACTGTGGAGAGATTGCTGTGGGGGCCTCAGCATGCTGCCTAGCACGAGTGGGGGGTACTGCCTGCCCACCTCCACGTGCTCAGCACTCTTCTACCAAGAGTGTGTCTTTGTACCTAACCATGCTATGGCCAAATCCCACTTCTGGAACTTTGTGTGTCAAGTGAAGAAGATGAGGGAATCTTCAGGGGAAATCATCTACTGTGGGCAGGTATTTGAAAAATCTCCCCTCCGGGTAAAGAACTTGGGCATCTGGCTGCACTGTGACTCCCGCAATGACACCTGCAACATAACCTGGAGTGTTGGGACCTGACCACCCCTGCCACCTCCACCCAGTGCTCCTGAGACACGGGGGCCTGGCACTGCGCCTGCGCCCACTCAATCCAGATCACAAAGGTGGAGGGAGGAGATCGCTCCCAGCAAATGCTGCTGACTGACTGGCTGTCAAGTGGTTCCATGGTTCCAAGATCAAGTTCCTGCTGCCCCACTGGGTCCTTCGTCCCCAGTATAAGCAGTTACTTCACCACCAAGAGCCCAACACCTTCCTTTAGATGCAGGGACTCCCTGATTCCTGGTCAGCCCAAATAAACTCCTTGGGGAAACAAACAAAAGATTCTGTGAGTAGGGACAGTGGGCCCCCCTTCTCCCTCCACACCCCACACGTAGGCAGCTGGATTCTGGTGCTCTGAACATGGAAAGGACTGGTCTGCCCTCGACAGCTGTGCATGTAGAGCAGCGCTCAGTGAATGTCTTGTTCACTTAGCCTGTGATGTACCTGCTGTCAGGAAGGAACCCCGGGCCTGAGCGAAGGGGCCTGGTTTCTGAGCCACTCTCTGGCTTCCACCTCTCTAGCTGGTGTGGCTTGAGCACATCTCTTAACCTTTCTAAACATCTAAAACATCATGATTTTGTAGGGTTCATCATATGGAAATTTTACTGATTATCATATTTAATGAATATTTTATATGCTCCAAGACCTAGTCTAGTGCTTTAAGTCATGCAAATTTCAAAATGACTCTATGGCGTAGGTACTATTATTATCTCATTTTATAGATGAGGAAATGGGAGCAAAAAGGTTAAATGACTTGTGCAAGGCCAGCCAGCTGCTACACTGTGGGTACAGGACTCAACTGCAGGCCGCCTGGCTCCTTAGCTCAATTTTTAGCCATTATATACTATTGACTCTATTCTGTGGTTTAAAAGTGAGCATCCAGAATGAACTAATCCAATTTTCTCTGGGCTGGCTAGAACACAGTCAAAGGTAGTGGTTGATCTATTGTACTTTAAATGAATTGGAGGCAATTCAGAGAAGGCTGGTTAGTACAGTGAGGAGGCTGACGCCCTGTCATCAGTAATAACCTCATACTTATTTAGTGCCTGACTGTATAAGGTGCTTTACATGGATTGTTTTTTTTAAGCCTTTAAAATATACCTATGGAGTAAGCCCTAAAATTATCCCATTTGCTAGAAAAAGAAACTGAGGCACAGCGAGGTGAACTAATCTGCCTGTGCACAGCTAATAAGTATGAGGGTCAGAGTATGAAACCTGGTGGTGCGACTCCAGTCTGCCTGTGCTTTAAACCAGCACTGTGCATGAATCATGGGTGGAGGGAGAGTGGTTAGGAAGAGGACCCTGTTAAAATGCAGACTCATTCAGTACATCTGGGGTGAGTTGGAGATCCTACATTTCTCCCAGCTCCCAGGTCCACAGAGCACACTTTGCGGGACAAGGCTTTCAACCACAAGGCTCAACTGCCCCCCACGTGGGCAGTGATGGGAGGAACCAAGGCTGCATAGCCTCCAGGCAGCTCAGTGGGGTGGAGCTGAAGGATGTCATAGCTCATGGCTGCCTTTAGTATTTAAAGGACCCCCACATGAAAAGCAAATCAGATTTGACTTACAGAGCCCCAAGGGACAAAATGACATGGACATGTGTCTATTTCCAGCCCTGAACTTTCCCCTAACTTCAGACTTCCATATCTAACTGCCTGTAGAGCTGGGTGTGCCCTTCAGGAAATTGAAACTGGATATGTCCAAATACGCTCATTGCCTTTCCCAATTTTCCACATCAGTCACCCACATCGGGAGCTTGGAACCATCCTAGACCACATTCAGTCATCCCAACATCCATTCAGTCATCAAGACCTGCTCATTTTGCCTCCTATTTATATATTTTAAAATTTGAAATGGAGATAAAATTGGCATATTACATTGTATTAGTTGTAGTTGTGCAACATAATGATTTGATACATATATTCATTGTGAAATGATTAGCACAGTAAGTTTAGTTGACATCCATCGCCTCACATAGTTACTTTTTTTTTTTTATGATGAGAACTTTTAATATCTCTCTTATCAACTTCCCAGGATACAATACGGCATTGTTAGCTACAGTCACCGTGCTGTGTGTACATTGCTCCTCAGGACTTATTTCTCTTATATCTGGAAGTTTGAACCTTTTGACCACCTTTACCCTTTCCCCCATCCTCCACTCCTCACAATTTGGTAACTACCTATCTGTTCTCTATGTTTATGTAAGTTTGGTTTTTTTCTTCTTTAGATTCTACTTAGAAGTGATATCATACAGTATTTGTTTTTCTCTGTCTTACTTCACTTAGAATAATGCCCTCAAGGCTTATTCTGCTTTTGTATTTTTAAAAAACTCATCTTTCCTAAAAAAAACAAAAACAAAACCAAAACATACCTTTGCCTCTATCTACAGTTACTTCAGTCTCTTAGCACTTTTTCCCTGGACTGCTGTTCTGGCCTCCACACTAGCCTCTGGGCCTCCAGTCTGACCTTGACCCCTCTCTCTGCACTTGGCCTGCCAGGATCTCTTTCTGAGGCTCACATCTCACCCAGATCTCCTCAGGTTCATTCCACCTCTGGCCATCACTGCCTTCAGGGTCAAACCCAACCACCTGACAGAGGCCAGGACCCTTCTCAGCCCGGTGTCTGTGGTCTTGTTCCTCCTTGTTTCCTTCCATGTTTCCCTTGACCTTCCTCAAATTTCTGCTTCCGGCCCCAGGCAGGCTGGTTCCAGTGCCAGGAAACATCTTCACCTGCCAGCCCTTCCTCACCCAAGTCTCATACAGGTGTTTCTCCTCTAGAAGCCCTTACTGCCCCTTTCCCCAAGTTCATTTTAACATTTAGCCTAACTACAGTGTCTAGTGTATGAGGCCCTAATATGTTAAAATGGTCTGCGAATGTGCCTGTCTTTCTTTCAGGGGAGTTCAGGAACCAACTGTGTTTAATTCAAAGGTGTGTTCCTACCATCTCATACAACTATTTGTTGACATAAGGTTGTTTGTTTCATAGAGACTCTGAGTATCTCAGACTCCCCTCTCACTTTCACACTCACATCTAATCGAACAAGTTCTGTTGGTCTGCCTATAAAAGACCCCCAGAACACAGCTGCTTCTAACCCATCTGCTGCCTGGACAAGGACAGCAACCTCCCGCCTGACCTCCCTTCTCCTCTCTTCTCCATCCCCCTCTGTTCTCACACTGTGGCAGCAGGGCAGCAGTGGGTGAAGCTTTAAGAACATCAATCAGCTGGCTCACATCACCCTTCTGCTTAGAAGCCTCCAGCGGTTTGCCAGTACACTTAGAATACAATCCAGAGTGCTCAGTGTGGCCCTCAAGGCCTCTGTGACCTGCCTCTCCTGCCTTTCTCTCCCGCATTCATCACTCTCCAGCCCCCTAGGCCTTTGTGCTATTACTCAGGTATGACAAGCAGGTGCCTGCTCCAGGACTTCCCCCTTGATGCCCCTTCATCTGGAATGTTCTTCCTTCAGATATTCACAAGGTGCCCTCTGTTTCTTCAGTTAGGTCTCAAAGGTCACCTCCCTAGGGTGGCCCTCCTGGACTACCCTTTTTAAAAACCTTACTCCCCTCACCCTCAACTTCTTACCTGGATTTATTTTCTTCAGAGTAGTCAGTCCTCTCTGTCTTTATATTATGTATAGTAGCTGTGTGCCTCCCCCACTATGACTCTAGCTCCTTGGCAATAGGACTTCGACTGTCTTGTTCTCCGTTACATCCCAGGGCCTAGAACAGTGTACGGCTCATAGCAGGCACTGCTGAAGGCTTCAGGAATCGTTCATGAATAGGACCAATGAGGGGGAAGCTCCAGGGAGACACTTTTCAGTTCATTTGAAGGAAAGACTTCCTGTTGTCGGAGCCTAAAGGTGGAGGGAACTGGCTCTAGATGGGGCAGATGCCGTCATGGAGACATTTAGCTCACAGAAAAGCTGGACAACAGCTGTTTCATGGGCATGCCTACAGAAGATTTAGAGCAGCTGTGGGCTGGACTGGATAGTCTAGCAGGGGTCCCCAAACTTTTTACACAGGGGACCAGTTCACTGTCCCTCAGACCATTGGAGGGCTGCCACATACAGTGCTCCTCTCACTGACCACCAATGAAAGAGGTGCCCCTTCTGGAAGTGTGGTGGGGGGCCGGATAAATGGCCTCAGGGGGCCGCATGTGGCCCGCGGGCCGTAGTTTGGGGAAGCCTGGCAGCAACCCTCAAGGTTTTAGCTCTATTTGGTTTCATGCACCCACACATGATCCTCAAAAAACCCTGGTAGGAACCCTTGAACTTGATTGAAGGAACCTGGATGCCAAAAAGTCACCATGAAATGGTTTTCAACAGGGAATTTATTTTTCAGTTTTTTAAGGAAATTAATGATCATTCCAAAACTTTAGAAAGAAGGAAAAGGAAGAAAACACACATAATCCCACCCCAGATGATCACTCTGAATATTTTGGGAGCATTGTTTTCTTTATATGTATTTTTTGCTTTTACTTTATATAGTTACATATTTTATAAACTTATATCTTAGTTCTCTATTGCTGTAAAGAAATCACACCAAAACTTGGTGCCAGAAAATGACAGGAATCATTTGTCATCTGTGGGTCAGGAATTGGGGAGCAGCTCAGCTGGTAGTTCTGGATGGGCTCGTTCACATGGTTGCAGTTGGGCTGGACTGGGGCTGGGGCTGTCTGTACTCAGCTGGGCAGCTTCTACACTTGTGAGCCTGCTGCCTGGGCCTAAAGACTCAAGTAGCGGTGACTCCAGAGGCATCTTCCTCCCTCTCTTTGTGGTCTGGCCACAGAGTCTTTCCAGTGTGGGCTTCAGGGGTAGGGTAGACATGGTGGTTCAGGATTCCAAAGCCATCTGTCTCAAAAGAGCCAGGCAAGAGTCTTTTAGGAGCTATTACAAGGAGCCAATAGCATTTCTGTCACTTTTATTGGTAGGGGCAGTTACTAAACTCTACCAAGAGAGGAGGGTCTATGTCATGTTGTAGGAAAAGTATCTATTCATTCATTCATCCACCTATCATTCTCTTCTCCCTCTGGAAAAATCCAATGTACCATAAGTTACAATTGTAAAATGTTTCTTCCTATCTTGAAAGAAATTGATTATAGCATAAGCCTTGCCTCAAGACTTTTAAAACATTTTAATTGCCATTGATATTTTGCTCTAATTAATTTTACCTGGCTCTGGACCCCTGTTCAGTTTCTAGGGTTTCCCCCACCCTCTGTTATAAATAATGGTGCAATAAACATATTTATTAGTTATAAAGATTTTCACTCTTTATTTTATATCTGGAACTATTCTATTAAATTTCTGGTTTAAAAACTACAGACATAATGTGTCCCTCTTCTAAATAGTATAGAATTTTTTTTAAAAAATATTTTTGCTACGTATACAAAATTGCCTTCCAAAAGTGTTGTATCTATCAATTTACATTTACTGTTACAAAGCATGCAAGTGTCTGTTTCACCTAACCTTAGAAACTACCATTAAAATAAAGTTGTTGCTAATTCAACAGGCCAAAATCTATATTCCCTTCCATTTTTTGAATTACTAGTAAGAGTGAGCATTTTTGCCTCTGTTTGATAACCTACACAACATTGAAACATTTTCTTTAAAAAAACTTTGTAATTGAGACTATAAAGCATTCATTCACACAAGTAGAGAGAATAATGTAGTGAACCTCCACATACCCATCATCCAGCTCCATGACACCCAAGCCACGATGGATGGGTTTCATCTATCACCTGCTTACTCTGCCTCCCACATTAGATTAGTTTTAAGGAGATCCCAGACATCATATCATTTCTTCATAAATATTTCAGTATGTCTCTAAAAGATAAACACTTTTATAAAACAGAACCATAAAACCACTATGACACTTAAAATATTCTTTCATGTGAAATAAAAATTCTTAAATATTAAATATCCAGTCTGTGTTCAAGTTTCCTAACTTATCTCATAATTTTTTTAAAAATTGGTTTATTTGAAATAGAATCTGAAGATCTACAAATGGAACTTGCAAAAAGTGTACCTTAAGTCTTTTGTAATCTACAGATTTATTCTCTTGTTTTTCAGTTTTTGCAATTTATTTTTTTGAGGAAAAACAGAACAAACCACATTTGTCCGATGGAATTTCTCATATCTTGGATTTTGCTGATTACATACCTCTGCTGTTTTTCAGGATGTTCCTTTGTCCCTTGTGTTTTCTGTGAATTAGTAGTTAGGTCTAGAGAACTGGCCTGGTTTAGATTTGAGTTTGGTAAAATGTTATATACAGATGGCATCATATACTTCCATAAGGAGCCATGAGGTTAAATTGTCCTTTTTTTGTGATGGTAGCTACTATCGATGGCATTACTTAGAACCACTATACCTGAAATTAAGGTTTTGCAAGGTAGTGATTAAAATTTTTTTTCATCCAGCTTGACCAGGCAATGGTGCAGTGGATAGAGCATCAGCCTGGGATACTGAGGACCCAGGTTCGAAACCCTGAGGTTGCTTGCTTGATTGCTTGAGTGGGGGCTCTGCAGCTTGAGCACAGGGTCGTTGATTTGAGTGTGGGATTATAGACATGACCCCATGGTTGCTGGCTTGAGCCCAAAGGTCACTGGCTTGAAGGCCAAAGTCACTGGCTTGAGCTCAACATTGCTGGCTTGAGCAAGGGATCACTGGCTCAGCTGGAGCCACCCCCCGACCTCCCCAGTCAAGGCACATATGAGAAAGCAATTAATGAACAACTAAGGTGCCGCAACTATGAGTTGATGCTTCTCATCTTTCTCCCTTCCTGTCTGTCTGTCCCTCTCTCTCTCATAAAAGAAAAATTCTGTCATCCATTCTTATCCATAAAGAGAAACTTATTCTCAAGTATTTGGTCTATATAAGAAAGACAAGTTAAATGCTCTTTTCTTTTGCTTACCAAATTTCAGAACGATGAATTGGTGTACTAGTTTTCCAGGGCTGTTACAGCAAGTATCACAGACTGAGGGGGGGTGCTTAGCAACATAAATCAATTTTCTCTCAATTCTGGAGGCTGGAAATCCAATACTGTATCTTAGTGTCAGCAGGGTTGGTTTCTCCTGAAGCCTCTCTCCTTGGCTTGTAGATGGTAGTCTTCTCCCTGTATCTTCATGTGGTCTTCCCTCTGTGTGTGTCTGAGTCCTAATCTCTTCTTATAAGAACAGGAGTCATATTGGATTATGATCCAACCCAATGAATTCATTTAACTTTACCTCTTTAAAGGCCCTATCTTCAAATACAGCCACATTCTGAGATACTGAGGGTTAGGATTACAACATGAATTTTAGGGGGACAGAATTCAGCCCTTCACAATTGGTTCCCTAGAACAGTGGTCCCCAACCTTTTTTGGGCCATGGACCAGTTTAATGTCAGAAAATATTTTCATGGACCGGCCTTTAGGGTGGGACGGATAAATGTATCACGTGACCGAGACAAGCATTAAGAGCGAATCTTAGACGCAT
This sequence comes from Saccopteryx leptura, assembly GCF_036850995.1. Lineage (NCBI taxonomy): Eukaryota > Metazoa > Chordata > Mammalia > Chiroptera > Emballonuridae > Saccopteryx > Saccopteryx leptura. The sequence continues at coordinate 305,180,633 of NC_089503.1, forward strand.
GTAACAAAGGGAATCTGGTCACTTAAAAAAAATAAAATATCGTTCAGACTTAAATATAAATAAAACGGAAATAATGTAAGTTATTTATTCTTTCTCTGTGGACCGGTACCAAATGGCCCCCAGACTGCTAGCGGTCCCTGGCCCGGGGGTTGGGGACCACTGTCCTAGAACTCTCCAAAGGTGACGAATGAGAGTTTACCCCCTCCATAGTATCATTATAAATTCATGAATTTTAACATATTTGATATACAAGGTAGGGCAAAGTAAGTTTATAGTTCATATGGAAAATAATACAATAACAACTAAGTCATAATAAAAGAATAAATTCTTGCATACTCACTGTATACCTATGTTTGCCCCACTCTGTATTTTAATATATTTTACTGTAGTTATTGTTATTGATGCTTACATTGTCCCATTTTTGACTAGTGGGAAATTCTTAAAGTTGGCTTCTGAATCCTTTAGATATGACTCAATTGTCTTTGATAGATTTTTTGATTTTTGGCATAGCAAAATGTTCCAGTCTCATCTACATATTTATTTGATCTAGAATCAGCCATTTCTGTAAGAAACCTTGTTCTTTTTCACGGGAAATGGTAATTCAGGCCCACAGTAGAGGTACTGGGGATGCTCAATACTGCTGGGTTGGTTATAAAATATTTATATTTCTTTAAAAGTAAATTAGAAAATATTGATGGGAGGTGATGGGGTTATACAGTAAAATCAACCTCCTAGCAAGGGTAGGAGGCAGTCCCTGCCCTTTCCTTGCTCTTCCCTTGATATCAGGGAACTACATTTCCTGGGCGCCCTGAACTTATTGCTCCCAGGGAGGTCCAAACATGGGAGGTTCTGGTAGAAAACTGGAAGACAGGATTGGGGAGAGGCCAGAGTGTTTCTTCCCTATTCTTGCTGCATTCTGTAGCATCTTCTCCATGATTCCAGCTCAGCCCCTGCCGTGATTTTCAGCCCCTGCAAGACAGGCTATTACTGCCCGTCCAGCCCTAACAGTGTGCCACTGTTCCTAATCACTAAGCAAGGCATCTATTATATTTGGTGTCTCAGATTTGTGGTATCCTGTATCATCTATGTCCTGTATTAAATTCCTGTTCATTGAAGGACCTGGAGTGGTTTTCTAGCTAGAGGACTAGCTAATATTAATATTAATATCTCATTTAACTGTTTAATAACTCTATCAGGTAGGTAATTGAGGAATCAGAGGCAGAGGAAAGTTAAATAACTTGTTTCTGGTCACATACTTAGTAAGTGGTGGAGCTGGGATATGAACCCAGAAGTATCTGTTATTCTATTTTTTTTTTAATTTTTAAAATTTTATTTTTAGCGAGAGAGACAGATGGGGACAGACAGGAAGGAAGGGAGAGAGATGAGAAGCATCAATTCTTTTTTGCGGCACGTTAGTCGTTCATTAATTGCTTTCTCATATGTGCCTTACCTGGGGCGGTGCGGGTTCCAGCAGAGCGAGTGACCCTTGCTTAAGCCAGTGACCTTGGGCTCAAGCCAGTGCCTGTGGGTGTCTATGATCCCACACTCAAGCTAGCAACCCCACACTCAAGCCGGTGAGCCCGTGCTCAACCTGGTGAGCCTGTGCTCAAGCCAGCGACCTTGGGATTATGAACCTGGGTCTTCTGCATCCCAGTCTGATGCTCTGTCCACTGCGCCACCGGCTGGTCAGGCATGAGGAGTATCTGTCTTCAGTCTGGTTCTTTTTTTTTATTTTATTTTTTTAATTTCATTTTTATTTCTTCATTTTTAGAGAGGACAGAAAGAGGGAGAGAGAGAGACAGAGAGGGAGAGAGAGGAGAGAGAGACAGAGAGAGAGAGAAGGGGGCAGGAGCTGGAAGCATCAACTCCCATATGTGCCTTGACCAGGCAAGCCCTGGGTTTCGAACCACCGACGTCAAGTCTGGTTCTTGACATACATGATTTAAGACAACCATCTTATCTACCCACTCTGCTTTGAGAAGTCTCTTTTTAGACTTAATGGCCTGTTCCTAAACTAAGAAGGGGTGCTTCTTGATATTCTGGGGTTATTTCCCTTCTAGAAATTTTTCCGGACCATTTTCTCATGAAGCTCCACTCCTTGGGAATTCATGAATGACTAAAATGTCTGTGGTTCATTTCTGCACTGCTTTATTCTATTGATTTATTAATGATTTAGAAAGCTTTACTGTCTAATGTACAGACACATAATGGACAGTTGATTAAGTGCAGAGTATGTGGTCATGTCTATAAAACACTGAGTACTGGTCCTTGGAAGGAATGTAACTCCATACAATGAAATTGTTTCTCTGGTGTAGCTAGAGTTAACCAACAGTATCTTTTTCTAAAAAGCCATCATGCTAGCCCAAGGAACCTTGTGTTATACAAAAGACACTCAAAATTTAGAACAGCTGCCTTTGAGTGGGATGAAAGTGAGAGAAATTTTACAATGTGGAAAATTACTATTGTTTTCTAGACTTTGGTATGAGAAATGGAACATCAGATTAACTCAGACACGAAATAAAAAATATTAAAAATCCCTGTCATGCCAGAAAGGCATTAAACGTGGACGTTGACGAGAGGTTATTTTGGTGCAGAGAACTGGGGCTTTTTCCTTACAACAGATATGATTGTTATCACCTAAAAAACATTTCACCTTTTTAATCACGAGTCCATTTTCAGGTTTTGCCTATTAGGTGAGGACTATATTTGGGTGAGTTGATCATTCAGGGCTTGTGTGTTCTGTCACCTTGGTGAGTCTGGTAGAGCTGGTTATGTAACAGGGTTGCTGGCTTTGTGGACTCTGCCTTTCTCAGCTCCAGCCATGAAAATCATTTCTGTCCAGCACCTTGGGTGATCTGAAGATTGGTTACATCCTCCCTAGTTTGGAGTTTCTACTGTAAACAATACCAGAGTGAGATTCTTTAATGAGGACTTTTGAAAGAGGATCTAGTTTCAACAGGATGCTAGAGAGTGTCAGGAGAAAGACACCATGTCCCTACATCACACTCCTGCTCCCTGCCCCAGGAAACCACTAAATTCTTTCTTTCTGCTCTTTACCTTTTTCTCAATTCAAAGCATCCTCTGTCCACAAGTACACTGAAGCTGATAGGGCTCAAGGTCACGTCTAGGCAGTAAGTATCTAGAAACCATTCCTTGGTTTTAATCCTTAGCATTTTTTTTTCTGACTGCTATTCATGAGTGCAAGACACTGTAGCCAATTAATTTTAATTTTATACAGTGAGAGCTCACCTGATAAGTCTGCGGAGTTCTTTTCTCTGGGAATTAAAAGGACCAAAGCAAAACCAGGTCAAGCTCAAGATAGTCTCATTAAATCCCAAACTTGCCAAACTAGAATCATGGGGCCAGGTGTGGTGTGCAAGCCCGTGCTTGAGTGAGGCATTAGAGGCAGGCTCACTGGGTTGACCTTTTAGATCCTCTGCCTCCTTATCAATAATGCAAACAGCAGTTCTCACAGCTGAGAGCAGCCACACATACAGCAGAGAACTCCCAGGGATCAGGATACATCACTACTGGTGTTTCAGAGAATAAATGTGGAAAAAGGGACCAGCATGTATCCAGAGAGTGGGCTGCAGCCAGCACCTTGACCAAGGGCCCGGGCCAACCCAGACAAGGGCTAAGGAATGAATGGTGAAGAACAAAAGGAAGTTCTCAGCCTATTTATACACTTCACAGTAGGGTCCCATGTCAATTTTAGCAGGAGGCAGAGAACTTTCCAACGTATGACCATCAAATTCAGAAAAGAAGACAATGGCTGCCTGCTTCCAGTCCCATGACACCCAGGGAACAGAGTTTTTGAGGCCGTTGTGGGACCAAACTTTGCCAGAAATAATCAGTGATAGTCAATAACTGTAAATCTCCTCCTTTCAAGAGAGGACTGATTCAGAATGAACTAGAATCATCTAGTCCCAATTCCAAACACCTAGGATATGGCTTCTAATTAGCTCAGCCTGAGTCACATATTCATAGTTGGCCTAATTAACTCTCAGTAAGGTGACAGAGACCTCATAGAACACATAAAACTGCCTGGGACCCATCCCAGTAAGTAAGGAGGTCAAACTAGGATCCTTGTGAGCTGAGCATAACCTGCAAGTAGTATGTATTACAATTGTCTTGCAAAGAAAGAAGGGTAGGTTGTATTTCCTGTTCTTAGAATAGAAAGTCACTACTCTAACACTATATCCCCTTTCTTTAAATTCTCCACTTTCTGATGTAATGGTCTTTCCGAACTCAGGACATCTTCTGTTAGATGGACACAATGCTAACGATCCCAGAGCCTAGTTTTTGAATTTTGCAACATGGCTGTACATTTCTCTAGGATCAATATTAACTTGATCCACCAACATGGAAGTCACATTAGATGAATTGCCAAACTGTAATGCTCAGTTACTAAGATATGCCAGACATTTTCAATCTTTCATCCTTTGTTCTTGCTGTCTTTTGAGCCTGAAATAGTCTTAAATAATCCAACTATTGAAATTCTACTCATTATCCCTTAAGGCACAGTTCAAATGCCAATTCCTTCTGAAGTCTCCCTTGATCTTCCCGAGTTAAGAGTTGCCAGATTCAGCAGATAAAAACATAGGCTACCTGGTTAAATTTAATTTCAGATATACAATAAGTAATTCATAATATTTCTCAAATAGTTTATAGGACATGCTAAAATTTAATTTGTTGTTTATCTGAAAATAAAATTTAACTGGATGGTCTGTATTTTTATCTAGCTGGATTTTGGTGAATCCTCTTCTTGCTCCCAACATTTTGCTTACACTCCTTTTTCAGATGTATTTTATTCTGCCATGGATATGTTGGTTGTTCCTGTTTGCTTCTTTCTCAATAAAATGTAAGATATTTGAGTGAAATACTCTTCCTTAAAAAAACCAGGCAACTTTTGTTTTTTAAAGAGTTTTAGGTTTGCAATAAAACGAAGAGGAAGAAACAGAGACTTGCCATATATCCATTTCTCCCACGCATGCACAGCCTTCCTCAATAGCAACATCACTCACAAGAACGGTACATTTTATGCCAAAGATAAACTGACACTGACACATTATGGTCACACAAAGTTAATAGTTCACCTTAGGGTTCACTCTTGGTGTTGTACGTTGTATGAGTTTGGACTAATGCATAATGCATGTATACAATATCAGACTCTCTTACAGAGTGTTTTTACTGCCCTAAAAATCCTCTGTGCCCTGCCTATGCATCACCTTACCCTCCAGAAGACTGCTGATCATTTGATTGTTTTTATAGTTTTAACTTTTCCAAACTATCACATAGTTGGAATCACACAGGACACTCCTGATTGGCTTTTTTTGCTTAGTTGATTGTTAATATGTATTTATGGTTCCTCTATGTCCTTTCATGGCATGGTAGCTTGTTTATTGTTAGTGCTGAATAATATCCTTTTGTTTGGGTAATCATCAGAGTAAAAGAGGCAGAACAGATGTTAGTATAGGAGAATATGAATTCAGGGAACTGGAGAGCCAGGGAAGTGAGAATAGGGAGAAAGTCGCAGATGAATGGCCCAGTCACAGGCTATGCTGGATGTTCACACCTCCCTGATGTCTACCATAAAGATAGGTGTAGTGGACATTTGCCATTTTTCCTGGCCACACAATTACTTTAACATCCTTTCTATGTTTGAGAAATTCTCCACTTAGTAAATCAACTTCTCCATTTCCATCCTAGGTAGAAGCCAGATACTTGCTTTTCCAGCTCCTCAGTGGCCAGAATAAAGTCAATGGGATGAACTTGCTTTGTGTAAGTAATGAACTGAAAACTAATGAAGCAGAAAAACAGTTTCTGGGTAGAGTCCATTCTATTTAGGAGGCTGGCAAACACCTCCATTTACAAGAGGCAGATAGGAACCGAGGTTCCAGCAGTAGCATCTGGTGCCCAGCGTTAGTGTTGTAAATTGAAAGAGTTGTGTCCAGATGGGGCATTAGTGGATTTATGGTTGTCTGGATAACTGTCTCCACTCTTTACTCTGTTCTTATAATAGAACCCATATTTTAGACATGTGACTTACAGTGCCCTTCCCCCCATTAAACTAGACAAAGTCTACATTGATCCATGTATCTTGAGCTTGGCTGTATGACTTATTTTGAGCCATGGTGTCCTAGCTCTATCTAGGCTGAGGGTCTAAGAAGCATGGTTAATTTTCATCATCTGACAGGAGCCTTCACCCTTGCTATGAGAAGAACATGCTGTGTGTAGTCATTGTCACCTCAGCCTAGGTCCTAGAATCAAGATAACTGACACAGGCTTGAACCTGACCCAGCTCTGGACCCAAATTCCAACTACGCTCAGCTGAGCCCCATCAGGTTAGCCAAACCACAACTGACCCATGAAGACAAAATAAAGTGCTTGTTGTTGAGATTGGAGAATAATTTGTTATGTGGCATTATCATAGAAGAAATCTGACTAATACAGTATTCCTAATGGAGAGGTTCCAAGGCATGATTTGTGCAGGGCTGATATTATGCGATTATATTATGGAACAGCAGTGGAGATTACTTACCATCTTCCACTATTCTGATTAACTGTAGCTTGTGTCACATGGTTGTCCAATATTTGACAATTATCTCTAGGTTTGGTTGTCCCTGGCTATGTGACTACCAAGTCCAGTTCTTCAGCCTTTTTGGAGATTCTGTGATATAATGAATATCCTTGAATAAATTAATTTCCTATAAGAAAAGAGTAAGTATGTTTCAATGTACAACTTAAAATCCTAACTAAAAGAAATGGGGGTGCCAACCAAGGTCAGGACACATTGACCTTGGCAGGGGGTCCTTCCTCAGGGAACACAGTACGTTTTCAAATTTGCTTTATGGAAGCATTTGAGCACTTTCTATTTTGGGGTAAAAATGTAAACAGCCTAAGAACTCTGCTCCTACATTTTACGAATTTGGCACCATTACTTAAGACTCTTCTCCTTGGTGTCCCTGGGGCAGGTTTCTTTTTCAGTTCAGTGGAAAGAGGACTTGGCCATGACCCAAGAGACCTAGGCTCCAATCCCAGTTGTGCCAATAATCTTCATGACCTTGAGAAAGTGAATTTACTTCTTTGGACTTAGTTTTCCTGTATGCAGAATCCCAGGACACTAGCATCTGCTCTCCCTTGTTAGGATGGTGGCCAGGGGAAAAAGAAATGATGGGAACTTGTCATGAAAAGTCGCAAGATCTAAATATATGCAAAGCATATGGCAAACATTTCTTTAATATGTAATGTGACATTAATTATGTATAAATGTATATAGAAGCATATATAACAGTCTGGAAGGAAATGTGCAAAAATGCTAGTTGTGATTTTCTCAGAGCTCTGTGATTATGGGTGATTTAAATATTCTTTTAAAAACGCCACATTTTCTATAATGAACATTTATTACCTTTGTAATTAGAGGATTATTTTTTTAAAAGAAAAAGAAAAGGCACTAATGTACTATATTAATGTAAGGGAAGTTCTCCCGAAAGTATTTGGCTCAAAATGGGACCTGTTTTCAAGTAAAGGAAAATATAAGAAAAGGCAGGAAAAATGGAGAGAACAAGAAAGGGTAGGAAGGTGGTACCCCCTTGCTGTCAGGGCTGTGGCCCCAGATGGGGAGGGAGATGAGGAATAGGGTGTGGAATAAGGGTCTCCCTTCAAGCCCAGGGAACTTTGCTGTAATGCGGCACTCTGAGTCACAGAATCGTTCATCAGCAGTTAAGCTATGACCACCAAATGTGCAGGAAGTCAAGTAGAAACCTGACCTCCAGCATTAGCCTATAGGTGAATGTTCCGGTCCCCCAGCACAGAGCAGTAAAGGATCTGATTACACACATCCTCAGGAAATCCTCAGGAAGTAATCCGGGGCATGACCCTGGGAAAGAGAGGCCAAAATTTTTCTCTGGGCCCTGGGTTTTTTTGAGTTGTTTACAGCAATCATCTTTGAAAAAGGTTTCCCCATTATGAATGCAATGGAGATAAGGGAAAGTGAGGCTTGCAGGCAGAGGAAGGGCACAGAGGCCACAGGGTTTGGTTGCTACCTCACCTTCATCATTAATATTTCATCCCAACAAGACAAGTCTCTGGCTCTGCCCACAATGGGAGAGAGAGAGAGAGAGAGAGAGAGAGAGAGAGAGAGAAAGAGAGATGGGAGAGAGAAGCAGACAGAGAGAAAGAAGAATCAGTTAGGATCCTATTGCTTCTGTACGGAGCACATAGTCTGTTCCAGGGACAGTCAAGGCTAGGTACAAGGCTGTATCCCAGGATTACAGTCTAGTGAGAGAAACAAATAGACACACAGTTTTCAATGCTGACTGGTATTCTTTGAGAAAGACAGGAAAATGATAATTATTAATATTTTGGAAGTTTCCCCAGGCATGTGCTAGGTACTTTACATGTGTTATCTCATTTAAGCTTCACCCCACCACAATGAGATAGGTATTATTATTATCCCCATTTCACAGATGGGAAAACTGCAGTTTGGGGAGTTTAAGAAACTTGCTGAGGTCCTGGCGGGTTGGCTCAGTAGTAGAGCGTGCAGGGGTCCTGGGTTCGATTCCCGGCCAGGGCACACAGGAGACGTGCCCATCTGCTTCTCCACCCCTCCCCCTCTCCTTCCTCTCTGTCTCTCTCTTCCTCTCCTGCAGCCGAGGCTCCACTGGAGCAAGGATGGCCCGGGCGCTGGGGGTGGCTCCTTGGCCTCTGCGCCAGGCGCTAGAGTGGCTCTGGTCGCGATAGAGTGACGCCCCGGAGGGGCAAAGCATCACCCCCTGGTGGGCAGAGCGTCGCCCCCTGGGGGGCGTGCTGGGTGAATCCCGGTTGGGCGCATGCGGGAGTCTGTCTGACTGTCTCTCCCCGTTTCCAGCTTCAGAAAAATACAAAAAAAAAAAAAAAAAAAAAAAAAAAGAAACTTGCTGAGGTCACACAGCTTAAAAGCAGAGGAGAAAATGCATGAATCTAATGCACCTGGCTCCAAGCTCACCTGTTAACTTCCTGCTCTACAGTACAGAAAGGGGAGACAGAGCAGGAGCAGTCCTATCTGCCGGGAAAAATCACAGAAAGCTTCATGGTGGAAGTGACTCTTGAACTGGGTCTTAAAGGATGAGCAGGAGTTTGTTTGAGGACAAGGAGGCAGGAAGGGCAGAATAGTTTGAGGCAAGGGGTAGAGAAGCAGCTTGGCTTCTTCTGGAAATACCAAATATGCTGGGACAGCTAGCAGGTAGGGGGCCAGCAAAGGAAGGCTGTGAGTGATGAGGAGCATGTTGAGACACTTGGCTTAGCAGCTGTCACACCCGGTGGCTTCTCCTCACTGACATGTGGAGATGCCAGCAGGCAGAGTGTGAGCCAGCCATGGCCTCGCAGGGCTTGGGGCTCCCAGCTCAGCTGGGGCTCCTTTCCAAGGACCTGAGTTGGGTCTTTTCCAGGATGTTCCCTGGTGGACCTGAAGGCAGCCTATCTGAGTGCCCGATATAGCAACCGTGTTGGAATGTGAGAGGGAAAATTCTGGCAAGAAAAGATAGGAGAAATCTTTTTCCTGAAATGCATGGTGGTCAAGACCACAAATTTCATGTACAAAATCATGGATTGGAAATTTGGCTCCTCCATTTACTTACTGTGTGACCTCGAGCACATCACTTAGCTGTTCTGCCCCTCACATGTGTCTTATGTAAATTTGGGCACTGTCACACCTATTTCTTAGGCTATTTGTGAAGATTAAACAAAGCAATTTTTATCAAGTCCTTAGCACAGTGCTTTGCACAAACACTCAGACTCTGGTGGTCTTATTATAAGCAGTTACAGACACTCATTCAACATTCATTAGCAAAGATTTTTTGAGTGTTTTCCTATGCCTGGTGCTGGATTATAGCCGTGAACAAGGAATACAAAGTTGTTGATGGCCTAGAGTTTATATTCCAGGAAGGGAGGCAGACCATAAACAATTTATATAGGTAGTGATTTGAGATAGTGATGAGTGCTTTGTAGATAATAAAAGGGTAAAGAGTGAAATATATGTGTGTGTGTGTGTGTGTGCGTGCGAGCACACATGTGAGCTTTAGATAGTCAGGTAAGGTCTCCTGGAGGAGGTGGTATTTGAAGAAAGGCCTGAATCAAAGGAGCTTATATCATGAAAATGTAGAACAAATATGATTCAGCCCTGGCTGGGTTGCTCAGTGGATAGAGCAGTTCTTCAGTGAGCCAAGGTTGCAGGTTCAATCTCTGGTCAGGGTACATAGGAGAGCAATCAGTGAGTATACAACTAAATGGAATAACTAAGTGGAGCAATGATTTAATGCTTTTCTCCCCTGCCCCCACTCACCCCCTCTTTTTGTCTCAAATCAATGGGAAAAAAATTTTTAATGATTCAGGCACAGGACACAACAGATGTAAAAACCCAGAGGCAGAAAAGAGGTTAAGCTATCCAAGGAATTACAGAAAGCCAGTGTCCTGAAAGGAGGAAATGGGACGAGTAATAGGAGATGAAGGAGATAATAATAGTGACAACAACAATAATAATAATTTGTATTGAACATTTGCTCGAGACCAGATGATTCATACTCATCTTCCCAACCACTCTACTAGAAGGGGCTATTAGAACTCCCATTTTACAATTGGTTAATGGAGTCTCAGCAAAGACAAAGGAGCTTGCCCAAGGTCACACAGCCAATACAGGGCTGCAGAGCCAGGACCTGGGTCAAACAGTTGGCTCCAAAAACCATTCACAATCACTGCCCTATTCCACCTTCACTGGGAAGGCACTCAACTGTCTATCCAGCTTAGTGCACAGCAGAGGGATGTGCACGTGCATGTGTGTGCATGTGAGTGTGTGGAGTCAGAGGCACTGGACAGTGATAATTATAAACGTACTTTAGCTGTTTGTTGTGGAGGCAAGGCTGACACACAGCAAAGACAATTAATTCAAGACAAAATATATTTTGTGACAAATTGTGTGGCATAAACCCTGGTGCATTGGGAACTCTCCAGAGAAGGGGGAATTAGTGAAGGGAGAAGAGGGAATTGGTGAAGTGAGGAGAGGGGAGCAGTATGGCTTGGTGATGAAAAGTAAAGACTTCAGACTCAAATCCCAACTGCTTTACCATCAGCAATGTGATTGGGGCAACTTAGCCTCTATGTGTCAGTTTCCTTATTTGTAAACTGGGAATAGTAACAACACCCAGCTCATAGAGTTGTTGTGAAGATTAAATGAGTTAATGTATAGAAAGCACATAGAACAGTGTCAAGAAGAAAGTGTTTTCCATTATTAAGATTTACTTTTTTGCCCTGGCCGGTTGGCTCAGTGGTAGAGCGTCGGCCTGGCGTGCAGAAGTCCCGGGTTCAATTCCCGGCCAGGGCACACAGGAGAAGCGCCCATCTGCTTCTCCACCCCTCCCCCTCTCCTTCCTCTCTGTCTCTCTCTTCCCCTCCCGCAACCGAGGCTCCATTGGAGCAAAGACGGCCCGGGCGCTGGGGATGGCTCCTTGGCCTCTGCCCCAGGCGCTAGAGTGGCTCTGGTCGCGGCAGAGCGACGCCCGGGAGGGGCAGAGCATCGCCCCCTGGTGGGCAGAGCGTCGCCCCCTGGTGGGCGTGCCGGGTGGATCCCGGTCGGCGCATGCGGGAGTCTGTCTGACTGTCTCTCCCTGTTTCTAGCTTTGGAAAAATACAAAAACAACAACAACAACAAAAAAAACCGATTTACTTTTTTACCATTTTGGTTCTAGATTTTTTTTTAATGACTTCACCAGTAAAACACAAATGTTCGTTAATAGCCTCTTTATTTATAATTTCTTGATTTATTCCTTTTACCTCTCAATGTTGCAGTTTCAATATAGATGATCCATTCTGTCTCCCTCCCACCACCTGACAGCTTGGTGTTTCAGTTCCTTGAACTTCTTTCCTCCAATGATCTTCTCCTCCACCGGCTTTCAGTCACTTTCTCTCATAGCCACATCCTAGAGCTGTACTCCATTCCTAATTTTGATTTTTTGTGGCCACTCTCTAAGCACAAAGGTCTTTCTCTAAAGTACACCAACTCCAACAACCCTCACCAGGACTTTCAGCTTATCAATTCTACCTTGTCACTATCCATGACCAACCATAGAGTACTATAATATATATATAGTAATAGATATATACACACTATATACTACATACAAGTATATAGTATATATTAATATACTGCTATATATTATATATACTATGTAGATACATACATATATCTATATATTACATACTATTATGTATAGCATATATTACAGGGCTTGTATATATAATATATACTAAGGAATATCTTCAGCTCCTTTGTCCCTTCTAGCTTTGTCATTCTCTCTCAGAAAATGAAGCTCTTGTTAAATCCCGCCCCGCCTACTCCATGTCCAAAGCTACGCAGTTAAACGTGACTAGAGAAAATTCACACAAACGTCTTGCTGGTTTCACTTTAAATTCATGACCACAGACTTCATATGCTGTTTCCCCTGGGAATTCACTCACACTGTATAAATGAACTTCTGCTTCTGTTGAAAGTCAACCCCTTCTGCTGTGCGTAAGACCTTAGCCCCTCACCAGGAACATCACTTGAGCAGTTCTCTCCTCCCTCTCCTGGGTTTTTCCCTCTGTGAGATCATTCACAAGAGTATATAAATCTGCTTTCTTTCTTTTTAATAAGTTTTTATCTAGTCCCACTGTATGAGTTATCTATTGTTACATAATGAATCACACCTCCAACTCAGTAGCGTAGCACAACGAACCCTGTTATCTCCAGTTCTCATGGTCAGGAATCCGAGCATGGCTTTGTTGGGTGTTTCTGGCTAAAGGTCTCTCACAGGGCTTCCATTAAGGTGTCCACTGGGGCGGCAAACATCTCAGGGCCCAGCAAGGAAATGACCCACTTCTAAGCACATGCATGTGGCTTTGGCAGGCCTCAAGGGCTTATTGGCTGTTGGCTGGACACTTTAGCCCCTTGCCATGTAGACCTCTCCTAGGACAGCTCGTGACATGGTAGTATGCTTCCCTCAGAGCCAACAAACCAACACAGGGCCTTAGCCAAGCTTTTTATAACCTAAAGATGGAGATGCTCTCCCATCACTTCTGCCTTATTGTATTCATTAGAAGCAAGTCAATAAGTCAGGCTAGGAGAAACTATACTGTTGGTGGGAATGTAAAATGGTATAGCCATTGTGGAAAATAGTTATGAAAATATATAGTTATTCCTTAAGAAATTAAAAATAGACTTACCATATGATCCAGCATTTCTACCTCTGGATAGCAACATAAAAGAATTGAAAGCAGGGATTCAAACACCCATGTTTGAGTGTGGGTGTGTTTATACCTGCAATGTTCCATAACAGCGTTATGCACAGTAGCCAAAAGTTGCCAACAGCCCAAGTGTCCACTGGTGGATGAATGGATAAACACAATGTGGTCTGTATATACTATGGAATATAATTCAGCCTCAAAAAGGGAGGAAATTCTGGTATATGTTACAATACAGATGAACATTGAAGACATGCTGAGTGATGTCAGTCAGTCACGAAAGAACAAATATTGTACAATTCCATTTATATGAGGTTTGTAGAATAGTCAAATATATAGGGACAGATAAAAAGTAGAATGGTGGTTGCCAGGGGCTGGGGGAAGGAGGAATGAAGAGTTAGTGTTCAATGAGTGCAGAGTTTCAATGGGGAAAATGAAAAACTTGTGAAGATGAAGAGTGTTGATGTTTGCACAATAATGTGAATGTGTTGAATGCCTCTGAACTGTACACTTAATTGCTTAAATGCTAAATTTTATGTTAAATGTATTAAATATATTAAAAACTTACCACAGTTTTTAAAAATGATAGAAGAGCCTGACCTGTGGTGGCACAGTGGATAGAGCATCAAGCTGGGATGCTGAGGTCACCTGTTTGAAACCCGGGCTTGCCCAGTCAGGGCACATATGAGAAGCAACCACTACAAGTTGATGCTTCCCACTCCTCCCCACCCTTCTTCCTCTCTCTCTCCTCTCTAAGTTAATAAATAGAAAAATGAGTCAGCCTACACTCAAGAGAGGGCATGAACATACGAACACAAGATTACAAATACCAGAAAACAGCTCTAATTGGTGGGTTGTTAGGATTAGGGTGTTCATTCTCAGTGGGGAGAGTATGCTGCCAAACAGGTGAACGTTGAGTCTGGGTGGGAAGAAACACTAAAAAGTCTTTTCTATTTTTTATGTATAAAGCTCAGATATACACACAGTTCATAAGCAGATGGACACCTGTTTGTGTTATTAACATTTCATGGACAATCGATGAGGAGAAAACATTTCAAATGCCACTTTGAGAAGGCCACACTAACATTGGGTTAGGGCATAAAGCTGGGCTCTGCTGGCCACAGGAGGGGAGGTGTGTTTGCAGGAACCCAAAATCAATGATGAGAATCCCTTGCATTGATTTTCCCTCACTGAGTTTACCAAGAGCTTTCCTATACAGCAGGTGTTCTTAGCTCTAGATCTGTGGACTTTTAAGTGACAGTGGATGGGGTTTGGATGTAGGACTCTGTGACCCTTCTGAATTGTAGGCACCATGTAGATACCCTTATATGAGGATCAGAGAGGCATGATGTTAAATCAGTAAATTTGAGTCAGATGGCCTAGGTTCAAATTCTGACCTTGCTGCTTACTGTGTGATTGGGCAAGTTACTTAGCCTCTCTGAGTTAGTACCAGATCATAGGATTGCTGTGATGATTAAATAGTGAAGCTTCTAGAACAGTAACTGGAACAATGATAGTGTTTAGCAAATATTAGCTATATTTATGTATGTTAATATTTCTGGGATGAGAGTGCATAGAGTTTATAAACCTCTCAAAGGGATCTATGACTCCCAAAAGGTTAAGAATCTTGGAAATGCAAGAACTAGTCAGTCTCATCAGAAACCCTGAAGTAATACACAGTCCTCACCCTGCTCACCTACATCCAAAGAACCAACCTGTTCTTTTGTTCAATTACTGTATCTCCTAACCTGGACTAGTTTCTCCTCACCTCACTCCTGGATATTTTCAACAGCCACCTCTCCCAACCCTGACTCTCACTACCACCTCCTCTCATCCTCCATCTTGCCCTCTTTCAATGATCTGGAATTGTTTTTGTTTGTTGATTGGTTGGGTTCTTGAATCTTCAAGTCCTATTCTAGCTTTTCCCTTTTCCTATTCTAGCTTATACCTACAATCTTTCCATGGCTCATCATGACCTTTAGAATAAAGGCCAAACTCATTTTCATGACATAATTTGCCATCTGGCCTCACCTGCCTCTCCTGACTGGTGGTGGCCCGCTCCTTGCCTCATGCTAGAGCCCTCCTGTGCTGCCTCCGTCCTGCCTTTGGAGTGCTCTTCTCTGTCTGCAATGCCCTTGTCTCTCTGGCCACAAGTCTGAACTCAAAGCACTGTGTGATATTTCCAGACAGACTTTCTCTATACCTCCCTTGCATTTTAAAACAGTTTTTAAATTGTTTTTGTTGTCATTCTCTCAATTTTTTCTCACCAGACTCATTCACAGTAGAGATCAAATAGTTTCATCTTTCATCCTTGGTGCCAAGTTTATTGTCTAGCCCTTGGTATAGAATCAATAAATATGTTTTGAATAAGTGAGAGAACAAATCAAAGAATGGATAGAGTTTAACGACTTGTCCAGGTTCATATGTTAGTAAGAGAAATGGCTAAATCTAGAATTAGTTTATTCAGACTCTTTTTGATCGTAAGGGACAATAAAACCCCAAGTTGGCCTAGCTTAATCAAAAAGAGAAGTAGACCCCAAACCTGGAAGTCCAAGGAATGGATTCCACACTCTCCCCACCCTGAGTTACATTAATCATTGTAAGAAGGAGATGGGATGTTGTGGTTGGCCAAGCTTGTATTGCATGTCCACTCCTATGGCCAAAGGACCAGCAAGGCAATGTGATTGACAGCCCACTGGCACCAGAAGGGTGGGTCTGAAGGATGACAACGGAGAGAAGGGTTCTGGACGGACAGAAGCCCTGTATCTTCATTCTACTTAGTGTTCCTCATTACTCCATGGAGTTTTTCCAGCCAATGGCAGACACAGAAATAAACAGCTCTTGTTTTTATTTGCATCGGTTCATCAGGGGGATGGCTAAGAGGAATCTTGGTCATTGTTCCTTTTTGTGGTTTTATTTGTTTAAATGTGACTGCTTTGGAGAGTCTCAGCTCTTTGGGGGAATAGACGTGTAAAAATTTTATTTATTCCATTCACTACTCCCAGCTATACTGTGTTAAATCTCTTCCTCCCATGGAGTAGATCCCTTATCAAGAGAATGAGCTGATCCAGTAATTTTCTTGACACATCAGACAACTGAAACTCAATTTAGTACAGTTGAAGCCCTTGCTCTGAATGTTCACTCCAGACTTCCAGCTTCCCTGTCCCAGACAAGGGCACTGTGAGCTGCTCCTCTTCCTTGCACTTGGACATTGTAGTGTGGGGATGGGAGAAGGGGAGAAGGGCATGAGCAGCATCCAGCTCACTTCTTTCCGCTCTCTTCTCTGGGCCTACTCCCTGCAGGGTATTGAGAATCAGAGAGAGATGAGTTACCTGTTGGTAGGGATGGGGAGATGCCCTTGGTTTTCTCTGCTTGATGCAATGTTGTTGGTGTAGATGACATGTGTGATTTTCTAGGGGCAACACAGATTCATCCTGACCCTTGCTGCCCCTGACCCTCTAATCCCCTGCTAACAGCCCCTCACCTGTGGAGCATGCCTTCTCTTGGCATCCGTGGACAGCCCCCATTCCCTGTCCTGTTCTCTAACCCCTGCTGCTTGGTATGGTGCCCCGGCGATCCCTGATGTCTGTTTAAACACTCTCAGATGGCCATGGGAAACTGGGTCGGGGTGGAGGATGTCCCATTTTCTTCCTGTGCACATTATGCATGGTCCCTTCTCTACCATCACAAGCTACTCTACCAAACCTCGTGATTTCATAAATGCACAGATAAGAAGCCTCTGGGGGCACACATGCCCCCAAACCAGAGTTACCACTAAGTATACAACGCATCTTGTGCAGACCCAAATAGGGCATCCCATCTGAGTGGACAAATTACCAAAAAGTTTCCCCTTTCCCTTTGCTCCTCAGCCCCTACTCACCCCTTCCACCAGGCATCCTAATTCAGGGCAGAATCCTACACTGTAGGCCTCCCAAGTGCAAGGGACACATGCTGAGTTCTCCTAAGAACGTCCTCACTCCTGATGGCAGCTCAGGGTTTTCCTACTGACTGCCGTTTTCTAGTGTCCAGAGAGAGAGAGCCAGTCTCCACTTCTTGCAAGCACCCATGACTGATTTTCTTGGTGTTTCACCTCCCCTCAATTTTCTAGGACAGCAGTTTTTACAGTGGGGTCTATGGACTCCTGGGCATCTCTAAGACCCTTTGAGGGTATCCACAAAGTCAAAATTATTTTCATAGTAAAATGTTATTTGCCTTTTACACTGTGTTGATATTTGCACTAAATAGTACAAAGATTACTGGTGGTTAAAACTGCTGGCACCTTAGCATAAATGAATACAGTGACACTTGAATATACTAGAAGTCAGTGGATTCTTTACTACCACACACTCACCAGTAAAAATATTCCTACGAATGTCATGATGAAGCAGTAAGAATGATTGCATTTAGTAAATCTTAACCCTTGAGTATATACCTTTCTAATACCACACCTTGTAACAGAAAGGAAAGACCATGTAAAGCACTTCTGCTACATACTAAAGTATGGTGGTTGTCTTAAGAAAAAAACACTCTGTATCTCTGTTGTAAGGTGAACTAGCCACTCTCATGGAACAGCACTTGTATTTGAGAGAATGACTGACATAAACTATTGCTCTCCTGACTTGGGTATTTGGAAGCTATTTTCTTGAATTGTACAAAGTGAGCCTGCCACTTCCAGAAATATAACTGACAGTATGTGTTGCCACTGATGAAATTTGAGTTTTTAAGTAGAAATTGGAATTCTGTAACACTTGCATCTGAAACCGTGAATTTGATAGCTTCCCATACTTAAAGACTTTTCTGTTGGCATTGTGGGTGATGATACTAAATGTGATTTTTTACTAGTATAATGAAATGTGTTAATTGGAAGGAGCTGTATAATTCAGTGAACTAAGGACAGATTAATGAATGATGTTATAAAAAATAGGTGAAAGATCCATTCTGAGTATAAGATTAACCAAAGGATTCAATAAATATTTTAAAATTTAATTACAATTGACATGTAACATTATATTAGCTTCAGGTGTACAACATAATGATTCGACAACCATATATAGTGGAATGATCACCACAATTAGTTTAGTTAACATTTATCATCATACATAGTTACAATTTTTTTTCTTGTGATGAGAAAATTTAAAATTTACTTTCAGCAACTTTTAAATATACAAAACAATATTGTTAACTATAGTCACCGGGCTTAATTTTTTGATATATAATTGACATATAACATTGTATTAGTATTAGATTTGATATTTGTATATAAAGTATTGAGATGATTAGCATGATAAATTTAGTTAACGTTCATCACAACACATACTTACAAATTATTTTCTTATAAGAAGTTTAAAATCTACTTTTTGGTGACATTCAATTATATAATACAGTATTGTTTATTGTAGTCACCATGTTGTACACTACATCCCTAGGGCTTGTTCTTGTAAAACTTGGAGTTTGTATCTTTTGACCAACTTCACCCATTTCACCCAATGGACTTTAAATATAACCAAGTACAAAAAAACAGCAACGTGGCTTCAGGTTCCACATTGAAGAAATAAATTACTACTTGTTGAATTTTGGTATAAATCAAAGAAGAATATCCATAGTAGAAAAGGCTATTAAAATATTCCTCTTTTCCAACTGAAGATCCATGTGAGGCCATATTGTTTTTCTTTGTATTTTTGAAATACAAGAAATACATGAAAATCCAGCCGTCTTCTATGAAACAACACATTAGATTTTAAAAAATGTAAAACAAGGATATATCTGGGACTATGGTGCCATCTCTCAGAGTTGGGAAGATCCAGGACACAACGACAAACACACTGGCTGTTGTCGCAACAGTGACCCAACTGATGTCTGTGAAACTGAATGCAAGATATGTGCAGGAAATGAAATGATCAGGCTGAGAGTTCTAGGCATATTGGCTATGACTGATGAAGGGTAAACCTACTGAAAAGTGATTGCCGTTGATGTGGACGATCCTGATACAGCCAATGAGAATGAGAATGATGTCAAGTGGCTGACACCTGGCTCCCTAGAAGCCACTGTGGACTGGTTTAAAAGGTACAAAGTTCCTGAAGAAAAACCCACTAGGCCTGATAACTACCTAGACCAGCTCCTCCCTTCCTGATATAGAACCAGTTCTTCTGCTGCTCTTATGAAGTCCTGGGTAGCTATCTGTCCCAGTTTTTTGTGGCTGTATTTAGAAGTTTGGGTGTATTAGAAGGTTGGAAATCTGTTCAGTCTCAGTTGTTGATATCAGGAACTGGAAAGTTTCCCACTTAATTATCTTGTTAAATAGTCTTTAATTGACTGTATTTGTTTTTGTTTCATTGTGGGAGAGTAGTTATTCTGTCGTAATGTAAATTTAGTATCATTATAAAGCATTAATTACCATTTTGGCATCACAATGAAGAGAAGTCAGAAGAGATGGTGTTTTAAGAAGAGCATTAATTGAGAATCCCAGCTTTGCCATGTACAGAGGCACTGTGGGCAAATTACCCAACTGTTCTAACCTCCTGTTCTCATCTGTAAAATAAGGATAAAAATACTTGCCTTACAGCTTGCTTAGAAATAATGCATATAAATTGTCCAATACATAATAGTCAATCAGATGAACTATCATCATCATCATTATCATCCTAGTACAGAAGTTGAGAAAGAGTTTTGTTGGACTCCTCTGAGATAAGCAGCCCAATTTTTTTTGATGTCCTTGCTAAATTCTTGGTGGCTTCTTTACTTTCTCACCGGAAACTCAAGCTCTGTTTCTGAACACTGGAAACAGCAGAGCCAATGGACAAGATGAATACCTGTCACCCTCTTCCCCATTCTGTCCTGACAAAGAATTGTTTTCACTCTGGATGAAGCGTTATTTTCCCAAGAGAGACTTTTCTTTTTATCTTTAGTTCCTCTTGTGGCAAACACCTTCCGCTGGGCTTCTTCCAAATTCTAGGCTAGAATAGACCAAAAAACCACTGTCGGATACCATGTTTGGCCAATAATGGAAAAAAAAAATAAACAGCTGGATGAATCTTCTGAGGTAAGATTTGCTAAATAAAGAGCTGTGTGAAGCTACAGGCACTGTTCCCTTGAGTATTTTAATTTTTTTTTTTAGATGAGGATTCCAGGAGGGGATTTTTATGGGATGATGCGTGAAAATGGTGTGCTTCTTCATTTTGCTGAAATGGAAGCCCTGGGTCCCTTTCATACCTGAGGGAGGCAGATTAATGGGTTGAGGAGATGTGGCTGCTGCCTCTCAGCAGCTGGCTCAATTACCTCTCCTGTTCAAGCTGTGCTTTGGGCCTTGGAACACAAGCCTGGTGAAATTCTGACCTTGCTGGGCCACTGTGTTTCCTCACTGAGTCTGCCCACTTTGAGCTTGAACATGTCCTTTGCTTCTCATAGGGAGGTTTGCTGGAACCGTGAATGTGAGGGAATTATCCAGGGAGATGCTTTGCAAAAACAAGGGAAGTAAGTGAGACCATGTGGATATCAATAAATGAGAAGAAAAACAGTATCTCTTTGGGAAAAGAATATTAGTGCATTATATTTTAATGAAGCATCTTGGTAGGAGAGGTGGTTCATCCAAAGAACTTTGTCGGAAGTTATTTGATTGCAAATTACAGAAACACATTCATGTGAGCTCAGTGGCTTTCAGGTAAAGCATTAGGTTCACCTCATGGGTTCCAAATACAGAGTGAAGAGCTGAGAATGAAGAGGTTTATAGTTCTAGGTGAAGTGTAGAATTCTAACCTAACTTGTCTGGCTTCACATTCTGGGTCTACCACTGACACTGTGTGACCTTGGACTAACTTGGAAAACTCTCTGTGCATCAGTTTTCTTCTCTGTAAAGTTTGGAAAGTAAGAGGACTTAGATTTTAGAATTGTGATGGAGATTTAAATGAATAGACACACACAAGGTGTGTCGAGCAGTACCTAGCACATATTAAATTCTTAGTAAACGTTAGCTATTGAAGAGTTCTATAATAGCAATCAGATTTCAGGCCAACTTTCCAGCCAAGAACAACTGCAAAAGCTGAATGAAAAATTTAAAAATTACTCCAAAGGTATTGGAAAACTTTGGAAACCATGGCTGAGACGATGTAAGAGCCAAGTCTCAGAGAGAAAGGAAATGAAGCACAGGGAGTGCGGCCTTCTGTGCTGCTTTTCTCCCGAGGCCCTTGCTGGTTGACAAGCATTATCTAAGACACGGAGAAACCGAGCAGAAGACTGACAGGTGAAAAGCTGAACATCATTTCTGGTAGTTTTATGGGGCTAGAGGAGAGAAAAGTGAAATTAAAGCATTTGTAGACAAACAAAAAGCTGAGCGAATCCATCACCAGTGGACCCTCATTAAAGAAATACTACAGGGACTTCTTCATGGCCAAAGGTAAGTGATACCATGGGAACATAGGGAAACAGGAAAGAATGAAGCTTAATGGAGAACAAAGTATGTGGGAATATCTAAACGAATAATGGATGCTTAAAAAAATTGTAGAACTGAAGTATATGACATAATAGCACCAAAGATGGGAGGGTGGGGAGTGGAATTAAAGTGTTCCAGTTCCTTGAGTTGTCCAGGAAGAAGTGAGTCTCCCTGAACAGTGGTCTTCAGGGCAATCACTGAAAGAATAGTATCAATATGTAAAACTATGCTAATGAATAAATGGAATAATTAAAAATAATGTATCCAAATGAAGCAAAAAAAAAAATCAAAAAGGAAACATAAAACAGGTGAAACAGAGAAAATATATAGTGAAATAACAAAATTAACCCAAACATGTAGGTAATTCTATGAAATGCAAGAATACTTAGTACTCTAATTCAAAGGTAAGTTGTCAAACTGGATAAAGAATAAGACAAAACCATATCTTTTTACAACATACTTAGTTGTTATCAGATGCTCTACACTTCTAGTATGAGCATCTTGCTAACACTAGTGTTTAACGATACAGCACAAGTGTTTTGAACAACAGGGAAGAGGGAGTGAAGTCAGGCTGGCCCCAGTGCTCTTATTAGATTGAAGAGTTTGGAATTATGAACTGGAAAGCTGGAAAGGACCTTATTGGTCCTTTAGGCAAGCATCTTAGGGGGTCCAAGCACCCCAGAGCTGTATGCAAATATGTGAGTGTGGACGAACATTTATTTTCCTGGGGAAATGTCCATACCTTTCACGACAATTTCAAAAGTGTCTAAGACTCCCCAAATGCTAAACGCAGAGCTATCAGTGAAACCTCTTATTTCACAGGTAATAGATGTGCGGCACAGGGAGGTGAAGTAATACAAGGCCATTCAAGTTCTACTTAAATCTACTGATTCCTGAAGATTCTTTGTATTGCCTGTCACAGAACTCATGTCGTTAGCAGGCATGGAGTGGGGGAATTACGAAGCTCTGCTTTGCAAAGGTTCTCAGGTTTAGCTACACATTAGAATCATGTGGATCTCTTGTGGTGAAAAGGTGGTTCCAACAGCAGCTGGAGTTGAGAATCACTGGGCTAGAATATTTCAAAAAAAGGGTGTTGTGAGGGTTGAGGGATGGGATTTTAGTGCCAAACCCTGCTCCATGAATCTCCTAGCCCCAGAATTCTGTCTATGAGAACCTAGAGCTTATATAACAAGGAAAAAAGCCTAAATGAAAAACCAAGTTCTGCTTTATTAATGTGTGATCAGGTGCCCAATTACCTGCTAGCACTTGTGCAAATTAGGGCTTCTCTGATAAACAGAGCCGAACCCCTAGACTTTAGCTGGGAAACCCAAGTAAGGCTTCCTAACTACCTCTCCTACATCAAAAAGCACAAATCACAGAGCACACCATACCTGTGTTACCTATGTGGGCACAGGTAAAGACACAGGCCCAGAGAGAGGGGGCACTGCTGGACCTGCAGGGCAAAGTAGTCTGGTTTCCATCACACATATGGCAGCACGCTCTCTCACCTTGCCAATGGCGCAGAAGAGAAAAAGTAGAAGAGAAAGTTTCCTGAATCACCTCCCAGACTCTTTGCTGGTGACAGGGGAAGGCTAGGCAAGTTCTGACTCTCTACGGGAGGGATAGAGTGGTCTTGACCATGACAACCTCACTCACTAATACGTGGTTTAATCAATATCTAGAGCTCATCAGATTAGCAATGAGTTTCCTGTTAGGTGAGGGATGGTGGGAAAAGGCAGGAATTAGGGAAGAAAGGGAGTGACTAGTGTGGGAGGAAGAAGAACCTCAATTGCAAATAGACAGTTATAATACTGAATGATGATAGTTGAGGTCAAAGTTTCCTGGGCCATACAGGAAGAGCTACTGACCTCCATGAGACAGTTAGTGACCAAGAATAGCTTTTATGGAGGTGACTGTTAAATTGAATCTGAAGGAGAATGGAAGTTTTCCAGGTGAATGAGGGAGGGAAATGAATTTCACACATATCATGGCATGGGGTCCCCAAACTTTTTACACAGGGGGCCAGTTCACTGTCCCTCAGACCGTTGGAGGGCCGCCACATACAGTGCTCCTCTCACTGACCACCAATGAAAGAGGTGCCCCTTCTGGAAGTGCGGCAGGGGGCCGGATAAATGGCCTCAGGGGGCTGCATGTGGCCCGCGGGCCGTAGTTTGGGGATGCCTGGAGGGTTCAGTAATGTGGTATTTGAGAGGACCTTAAGATTGAATCTGTCCTGACCAGGTGGTGGTGCAGTAGATAGAGCATCAGACTGGGATGCGGAAAGATTCAGGTTCGAGACCCTGAGGTCGCCAGCTTGAGCATGGGCTCGTCTGGTTTGAGCTTGGACCCAAGGTCGCTGGCTCGAGCAAGGGGTTACTAGGTCTGCTGAAGGCCCGCGGTCAAGCCACATATGAGAAAGCAATCAATGAACAACTAAGGTGTCGCAAGAAAAAACTGATGATTGATGCTTCTCATCTCTCTCCATTCCTGTCTGTCTGTCCCTGTGTATCCCTCTCTCTGACTCTCTCTCTGTCCCTGTAAAAAAAAAATAGAATCTGATTTGAATGTGAACTGTATAAAGAAAATGTATTTGTAACGGGTTGTTAAAATACAAGAATTGGGCATGGCAATCACTTAATGAGTTTTGCTTAGTATAAATGAATTACTTATTTGACCCCCAAATTAAGGAAATTTTTAATCTTTTTGGTTTAGGAAAATCTCATTAATTTTGACCAGCTTCTCTTTATTCACCAGACTTTGGATAGCCTCTCTACAGATAAGATTACTTTGAATGTGACTCAGTAAGAGTCACAAATAACAATATCTGACTGCTCATAAATTCTGAATGAGTGTATTTTAAATATGCTTTCTATGCCTGAACCTTCACAGGAGAACCTCGGAATTACCAAAAGTTACTGACCTGGCTAATGAATATACACGGCATACACTTCAGAGTGGAGATGTCTTGTCTGGGTCACAGAGACAGTGTTCTTGGGATCAGGTGTTGACTCTGGCACTGACGAGGTCCCTTAGGGAGCCAGACAGCACTGGGTTTGAATCTCAGTTTATTTCCTTACTAGCTGAGTGCTTAAGCAGGTCACTTTGTCTCTCTTAGCCTTGGTATGCACATTAATATTTTGGAAATGATACCTACCTCATTGAATTGTTATGAGAATTATCCGGGAGAAAAATTGGTGAGCAGCCTATCCTGACCAAGGCTTTTTGTATTCTCAGGAACAGGAAGCCTCTTAACTGACTCAGCTGACATCAAGGAACAGGAAGTAAAATACAGAGTCCCCAGGGGAGGAACCAGGACCTAGATTGTCAGCATCCAGGTACCTGCTGTCTTCCAGGAGCCACAGGATCTGTCTATGGTGCCTCCATCTTTTTCTTTGTGCTATTCTGCCCTCTTTGCTCTCTGCAGATGAGTTCCTCAGCTTCTTTTCCACCTCTCACTATTTCCCCTACTCTAGTCCTTTCTACACCCCAGCTGTTCCACAGAAAATTCTATTCAGTTTTCCTGTGTCCAGTGTCATGTTTCTCGGAGAAGAATTGAACAACTGAGTTTAAAAGGCCCATTGTTCACCCCTGATCCAATTATCTGTGACCAGGCTGTGAGACTGGTCACATAATATAAACATGGCCCTAGTTCGGCCCACACCTTCAGCTCTGAGTTGGATGATTCCTACAGGGGAGTCTTGTAGGAGTGCGGACACCAAAACATATCAACTACAAGTACTTAGCACAACAAGTATTAGCTCCACCTCTTTCTCCTTTCCTTACTCTGAGCAGGTTTCCATAATGAGTCCTGTACAAATTTATGATTAGCATTAGGTTTTTACTTTTGCTCAGGCTATCCCTTCTACTAAAAATATCCTGCTCCATCCATCTCACTATTCATACATTTGTCCACCTATCCATCTGTTTATCTAGCCAGCCAGCCATCTCTGTCTTCCTTTTACTTGTCTATGTCCTCAGCACCCTTGCAGGCCCGCTTCCTCTAAGAAAGCATCCCTGATATCTTCGGCCCCCCCTCATTTCTGTTGATTTCTTATAGTCTGTTATGAACAATCTAACATTAAATTGGGGTTTTCTCTTGATTACCTTTAAGGCGTTCGTCTTATTGTGTCCACTAGGTTACAAATTCATTCAGAACAGAGAGCATCACAGTACCAAGCACGGAGAGGAACATAGAGTAAGTGTTTGGTGAATGGAGAAAATGATGGCACAGTAAATATTCCATAACTGGAAGGGATCTCAAAAATAATTTAGTCTAATCCTCTTGATTTCAGAAAAACTGAGATCCAAAGAGAGAAAGTACTTTGGGCCGATTGAATATAAAGAATAAAATGGAGAATAAGTATTCTATTATTTATGTAACAGAAGACTCCTCTCCAATTATACTATAGAATAGCAACTGAAAAATCGCAATTCGTTCAACCTGGAAGGGAACTTCAAAGTGATCTAGGACGTGCTTGTTCAGGTTTATAGATGAGAAGACTCTTTCCTAGAAAAAGGAAATGATTTGTGCAAGTTCACCTACGTATTTAGTGGCAGAGCTGGGACCAGGCTCCACATCTTCTTCTGCTTACTCTTCTGATTTGCCCCTATACTCACTGTCACTGAGTCCTTGCCTGTGATCTGAGGGATTACCATTCCCTCCCTTGACCATGCACCTGGCACCACATGATAGGTGAGCCCCAGGCTCATTGGCTCTCACAGCCTGAGGTCTGTACTACTTGCCCTGGCCCACTCCCTGCACTGTATTCCTTTTTGGCCTCTTCTTCCACCTGTCTGTTTTTATCTTGGCTCCCTTTGTCATTTTTTGCCTTGCCTTACCCTGTGGACTAAATGCTTGGCCCTGTCTTCTTGGCTGTTATAATTTTGATTCTGTTCCTGACATCTCGCTGGTGTAAATACCCTTTCCAGGTCAGCGTGGACTCTGGAATGGGCATTGCCCACTCTAGGCTAATTTCTGCATTGATTTAACTCGCACTTACTGTACATGTCTCTGTGAAAGGCTCCGAATCAGAGGGATTCAGAGATGAAGAACCCTTAGTCCCCACTCAATAAGTTCATAGTCTAGTGGTGAGAGGATTTTAAAAACAATATGGCAGGTATATACATTTTAGAATTTTATTTATATGGGAGCCCTGATCTGAGCCTGAAGTGGTGGGAAAGTGCCAATCAGGGAAGACTTCCTGGATGGGGTGTTTCCTGACATGAGCCATTAAGGACACATATGTGTCAGCCGATGAGGCAGGAGTGGGGGTGACTGGATAAGTCTGCAGAAGAAATAACATAAGTAAAGGCATAAAAGCAGGAAAAAACAAGAGGTATAAAAGAAATGACAAGCACCCCGATGTTCTTGGAAAATAAAAAGAAGGGATAAGGGTAGTGTGGGATGAGGCTGGAATGGTAGGTACACCAAACCAGGAGGCCCTTCTCGGTGAGTAAGACGGTTCTATTGTTGGGGTTTAGAGAGCTAATGAATGACACCCCTGTTTCCTGCCCACATTCCTAATTAATTGAGAAAAACCCTAAGGAGTTAGCCAGTTGGAGATAAAAATGTCAGCTTTACTGCTGATAAAACAATAAGCATGGCTGAGATCTGGCCAAATTGCTCACTAACACTTTCTAGTACTGAACTTAATTCCCCAAATGTAAGCCTTTCCTGCAGGAACAGATATACTTAGAGTTGATGAGAACATTTCTTGAGCATCTGGCCCCCAAACAGAGAGAGAGAGAGAGAGAGAGAGAGAGAGAGAACTTAGCATGCTCATCTCCAATTATACAAGGTACTCTTCCTGTGGGGAAAGAGGGCAGAAATGTTATTCAAATGATGGTCCCTCCACTTGGAAATAGGAAGCAAGGGGGAAACAAAGTTCCTACTTAACATTTACCCACCATTTACTGAGTACCTACTTACTGCATGCTGTCATGCAGAATGACCTGGTTCCACAAGCTAGAACTAGACAGAGTCAGAATTAGGATGGGAAGATAGTCTAAAAGAATGTGTGAAATGATATGGAAACCTGTATCTTAGAATGTCAGGATTGAAAAAACCCTAAAACTCATTGAATCTGGTTTTCCATCATTGTGTGAAAATATCTATAGCATGTTCTTCCTGCCAAATGGCCATTCACTCTCTGTTTGGATTTGTCATTGAAAAGAAACTATCTCCCACAGCACAGGCATGGCAGAGAAAGTTGGCTGCTGCTAACTTAGATGGGGTAGAGCTCTTTAAACTTGATGCTCAGATTGTGTGCTTATTTTCTATTTTGCTATTAAACCTGCTTAACTAGTAGGCATTTGATAGCTATTTACTGAACAATCAGATGAATAAGTGAATATAATTATCCTTTTCTGTTTTAGTATCTGATACTGCTATAGATTGATACTGCTATAGATATGGGGATTATAACTTAATTAAACTGTATTGGCCAGAATTCCTTCCTTGCATATAACAGAAGCTCAATTCAAACTAGTTGAGGAAAAAATTTAAAAGCCTGGGGTGGAGTAGGAATATGGCATTTTTGGCCCTGCATAATCAATGAGATGAATGGCCTGGCCTTCAAGATATCTGCCACAAGGGATTCCCCAATGCTATCATGTCTCTCCTTGTGTGGGCTGTACTCTCCCTCTGGTGGGGTAGCTGGCCAGCAGCAGTTTCAGGTTCATCCAAATCTGTTATTAGAATGAAAGAAGCTGAACCATGATTGGTTCAGCTGAGGTCACATGTTCATCATTGAATCAATCACTATGACTGGAAGAAATTGGCCTTCTTATTGGTCTGTTTTATGTGACAGAGGGAATCTCAGAGGACAGAGTAAGGAGCATGACTGGTGGCCTATACCAAGGGGTGGTTCCCCAAAGGACAGGAAGAACAGTTGTAAGTTGAAAGAGGGATGCTGTGGTGAGCCCCAAATTCCCATGAGATGCCAAATACAGAGCCCAGCTTCCATTGTCTGAGTGTCTTTGCTCTCAGGCATCCCTTCCAATGCTGAGGGCTTCTTCCTGTCACAAAGACAATGATTCGGAAAAGAAAGAACTGGTGAGTGGCTAATTCTTTGCAGGAGCAGAAATGGACACAAAGCATATTAATAAAGACTCGGAAGATATGTGCCGGGGGCCTAATTCAGAGAGTCCAAAGCAGGGTGGAGAATTCTGAAGAAAGACAATAGCTGAGCCAGCCTTGACAAGAAGCTCAGGGAAAATGCCAGAAGGGAAGACAATTAACCTGTTTAGTAAGAGGGCAGGAGGACCTGGTGGCTGTCAACTTGCTTTTATTCACAGAACTCATCAAGTACCAGTAAATAATCAGCCTGTGAGCCGGCAGTGGAGGTGGCCTCTCTGTTGAACCTGAGCCAGTTTCCAAGGCGGGCAAGGCTTGCTGAAATCATCAATCCTCCCTCTCTAAGAAGTCATTAAAGCATTCATGAAAGCCCAACTTCCACCTTACCTTCACCCCAAGCAGAAGCCCAAGGATCCTGAACAATGAGGCCAAAGCCATACAGCATGTACCTTTGCTTCTAAGCAAATTATTCAGATATTTAAGGCTAAAACAGTGGCTCTTAATTTGGGCAACTTTGCCCTGTCAGCTATCAGCCCCTTACAGGATTATCCCAGCTACAGAGCCAGCTTCCCCAGGTAGCGCAAGTGCAATGACAGATCTGTTTGGAGAGTACAGAGTCCTGATTGCTTTGACCTATCTTGGTACAGCCATGAAGGCCTGGTGCATATCCTGAGCTCCCCATGCAGTCTGCTGCAGCAGCTGCTGGGCCATCATCACAGCTCAATTCCTCCTTCTGCCCAGTCCTGCTTCTGTTCCCTCCTTCCCTGTCACACTGGAGATGTCCCAGGGCACTCCTTAATAAACATCCTCACATGCAAAGCTTCTGGTTTCCTGCTTCCTGGGAACCCAACCTGCCACATCCTGTCCATAGCTCTGTGATTCAGCACCTGCCTTCCTCTCCAATGTCATATCTCATAAGTCTCCCGCTCACTGAGTCTGTTTCAGTCACATGGACTTTCTTTTAATGTCTCAGGGGCTTCTCACTTGCTGTTCTCTTTGTGTGTGATGTGAAGCCTTACTCCCCTCACCCATCAGGACCAGCTTAAACAGCATGAACTTAGGGATGCTATTCCTTGACTACCTCCACTCTGTCCAGATGAAAATGGAATTCCCCTTTTACGTCCCCTTTCACCACCCTTTGCTTCTCCTTTATGGTGCTTAGACTAGTTAGGATGCTTTGAACAAAAACAATGAGGATGTACTTATAACAGATGCAATGAACAGATCACCTGAGTAAAAGAAACTTAAATGATTGGGGTTTATGAGTCTCATGTTATAAGAAGTTTAAAGGCAATTCTAGGGTAGGTGCAGGGATCACCTCTGTGTGGTCAAGATCAGGGAGTGGTGCTTTGTGCCCCTTCTCGAAGTGTCTTTGCATATGAAGGAAGCTCAGTTCCTATCATTCCTGGTCTCTTTCTACCTTTTACTCTCTCTGCCCCTGGGGGAAAAGAGTGGCTTATCTGTTTGGTAAATTTGGCCACGCTCCTCTTGGGACTGCTGGTCTGGATATGATCTGTAACTAGGTACTAAGTCTGCCTGACTTGGAGGATCAGGCCCAGCAGGTTCTCCCGGTAAGTCACATCCCCGTACCTAGTACTTATCAGTAACCAGGATGATGTATTTCCCTTCATCTCTTCCTCCGTGATCTGATTTTTCAATTTGTTCAGAACTCAGGGGAAAATGGAAGCTACTCATTAGGCTTCTCTAGAGACTCCAGCAGATGCCACCCGGAGCCCAGATATGTTCAATCTGTCTGCTCTGCCATCACTCGTGTGTCAGCAATGTGTCCCTGAGTGTCACAAGATGGCTGCCACAGTTGCAAATATCACTTTATCACATCACTACATCCCAAGCAGGAAGGATGGAAAGAGACAAAAGAGCTTTTCCCTCACATAGCTTTCTCTTTTATTAGGGAGGAAAATATTTCCCAGAAGCCTGCAGTAGACACTCCTTTACCGAACTGGGTCACATGTCCATCCCAGACCAGTGACTGGCAGAAGAAAATGGAAGCATCATGACAGTTTTGTCCAACTCAACTAAATAATAGTGAGTCACAACTGGGGATGTAGTTTCCCAAACAAAATCAAGGTTCTGTTAACAAAAGAAAAAAGGAGCATGATAGTGTTGGGTAGGCAGCTCCTAGTGTTTGCTGCTGAACTGTTTACAATCTGTGGTTGAATATTTCTCAGTTTGATGATTTATTAATGATTGAACTGTCCTTTCCAACTTAAGTCCCACAAGGCAAGATGGGTGACTGTGTTGTTCATTGCCGTGCCCTCAGCACCTATTACAGAGCCTTCCTCAAAGAAAGGGCTCAATAAATATTCATGAGAACCTATGAATCAGTACATGCTCAGAATTGCTGGGCACTATAGTAACTACCAGAAGATATGTCAGGCACGTTTCTTGTTTTCCAAGAACTTATGGTGCAGAGGAGGCAAGACTAGCACGTTGAAATCATTTGCCAGCAATATGAGGCAAGATGTCTCTTTTCTTCCTATTAGTTCTTCCTAATAATATTTACTGAGTGCTCAGGACATTAACGAGATCCAGACCCTGTCCCTAATGGTGAAGAACTAGTAAGGGAGGTGAGTGAGAAAACCACCACGATAATAGATAAGTAGGGAGGCTGGAGGAGCACAGAAGGGGAGGTCTGTGTCTTCTCTGCGCCCTCAGATCCTCAGGATCCAGCCTAGGGCCTGCCATATCATAAGCATGCAAAAAATACTGGCAGTTGAATACTCAGGAGAAACCCTCCACCCAAGCACAACTTATCAAACATGCAGAGCGGGCATTGTTGGTTCCACTCTGCGTATCAGGAAACGGAGACCCAGAGAAGCTAAATGATCTTCTACAAATAATGAGGGACAGAGCAGGGACGAGACCCAGCTCTGCTGATGGCTTGCTCCTTGTTTCTGCTCCTCTCTGCCTCCCTCATGAGATGACCAACTGACATCAGATTCTTAGGCCTGGGAGTCGGCTCATGTCTGGCATCCTCACTTGACCCACAAACACCTAAATCCATCTTCTCATGTATACTGTGGGCAACAGCATTCATTCCCCCCCTGTCCTTCAGTGAGCAACTTCAACATCAGGGAATGAAAATAGCCCTTGCTGAGAGACAAAGGTCTTAATGTGTGAGATTTATTTTTCTCCTCTTCTTTTGGTGATGGTATGTCTTTTGTATTTAAATGCTAATGATAATTACTCACTTCCTAGAAAGTGTGCAAACATCACAGCACAGCTGGGAGCCTGCATAATTTAAACATTAATTTAAACATGCTAATTTAACCTCACAATCTGGGATTGTGTGGGTTTTATCAAAGAGCCCTCCAACCCTGGAGGGCGGGGGCAAAGGTCCTTTGTTTTATCATCTACATCTCTTCTCTAAAGATCTGTGCAGGCCTTTGTGTGGAATAACAGGGTTTCACATGAAAATGGTAATAAATGTCCTCAAAATATTTAAAAACTATTATGACCTTAAGCTTTCAAAGAGCCTTGTTTTGCCAGTTCCCAGCTATAATTTTCATAGTTTAATGGGTATGAACAATTGTTCTCTAACTCAGGCGTATAGAAAATAACATTTTCTTTATTTCCTTTAAATCACCTTAATTATGATACTAGACCCTTATCCCACTGGAGTGTGGGGAATTTAATCTCAAACCTTACTGGGGATGTAAGTTCATGTCCCATGGTCTTAACAGGATCTGAAAGGCTCAAGGGGTCAGGTGTCCTCACTGTCCAAGTCCAAGGGGGCCGTTCATGGGTTTCTGGGCCATTTGTAGAATTTGGAGATTTTTCCAGTTGGGCACAGTGTCTCGCTGCCTCAGGCACACCGAGCAGCCATTCTCTCTGAAGCTCTTCATCTTCTCAGAATAGGCCCCCAGAGCAGTGTGCGGGGCTCTGCTGCACCAAAGAACTGTGTCCAGCAACCTCGTCCTGACTGGACAAGTCTTCCTCTCTCCAAAGGCTCTCCCCACTCCCTTCTCTTTTGGGGGAGACCAACATTTTCTCAGCAAATGGCTAAGACTTGAACAAAAGCTCAGAAAGCCTCCAGGTCCTTTGACTCTTCTGCCCTGCAATCAGACACGCAGCATCCATGGGAACTGCAGGGAGAGAAAGACTTAGAACAAACACGAATTAATCTCTTCATATATTAGCCTGCCACATTAGTTAATCAGTTAATCCTGACCAACCAGTGGTGTCTTTTTAACTCAGAGAGATTACTAACTAATAATACCTTATACATGTATTCAAACAATATTTATTTCACATCTCGGATGTACAATGAAGGGTGCTGCGACTGCAGACACAGCCATGCACAGGTTGCATTATTGCTTCCAAGTCTTCACCCATCCCTGTGCCAGCACCCTATGCTGCGTGACTGCAGTTGTCCCTGCAAGAGGCAGAGTATATTTTCCCACCCTACTGAGGTCAGGCTTGGCTGTGTGGCCCCAGAGTTCATGCTGGAAGGAGCTAAACCCTCCAAACCCTCCATCTGAACTATTGCTCCTCTGAGGCACTGTCACAAACATTTCCTAACGGAAGTCTCACAGTCATCCTGTTATTATCCCCATTTTATTGATCAAGAAACAGGTCCAGGGACATCAAGTATCTTTAGTCAGTACCCAACCTTTATACAAACAAACTACTGGAAATGTGCACGTAAGTCAAATATTATAGGGATGAATTCAGGAGGGAGGCATCTTCCAGTTACAAGAACACTGTGGAGTTTCTATTTCTGCACCACCTTTGATGGTATGCCTCCTATTCTTCGTGCATTTCTTTCGTTTTGCTCTTTTCCTCCACAAATAAGAAAGGTTGGCCAGTTTATATCAATAAGTGTCAAACTAAAGTTAAAACTTTACTGATGCATCTGCTCTATGTTCTTCTTCCTAGTTCTTAATAGTGTTACATTTCTGAGGCTATGTTTCTAAGTATAAATACTAATGTTATCAGTTTTAAATTTTCCACTTATTTTTTATAGAACAGTAAAGAGGAAAATGAAATAAAATAGCTAATATTCATTAAATGTCTTACTATTTTGTGTGATACCATAAAAAACCTGTAGCGCATTCACAATTGAGTATGCTGCATTATCAAGTATTTTCCCCAAAAGAGAGAAATTCTGTTTTGGTTAGGCATGCATGGGAACCCAATCTTCCAATTAGAAATGTACACGTTTGAAGGAATTTTCCGAAGACAGGATTCTGCCTTCCTACATTTCAAGCTTTGTTTCCCTTCCTACCCATTCTCTTTTAGTGCCAGTCTCTGTAGGGCACTGTGAAAGCACCAAGTGACCTCTACTCTGTCCCTTTGGGGTACAGTGATGAATGAGTGTCACAGTGGGTTGTAGGAGCATTCCGGAAGCTGTTCGCACACTAGGCCTCAGGCAACAGTGTTGTAAGTGACTGTGAACTTAGTAATCATCTCACTAGATCCAAACTACAAGGTTCCCCTTAGGCCAGATCCCCAAAATGACCATTTCAACGCCACCTGACATGAGGGAAAGTAGAAAGAAGAGGAGGTCTTATTATATCTCCCTTACGCAAATTAAATATATATATTGATATGTATGCAATTCCACTGCTAATTGCCTACCTGGGGCCTTAGAAGAAGCCTGTAGCAGTGTGCCTGCCTATGCAGCTGCAACTCCCGTAACTTCACAGTAACCTGCCTGTGTGCTGCCACAACTAAACTGACACATTTGGACTCGTTTGTCACCAAGAGTGGGCATTGGGGTGGTAAAAGGGATGAGAGTGCTAATAGAAAAAGCATGTGGTTGGCCCTGGCTGGTGGCCCAGGGAATAGAGAATTGGCTTGGCATATGGATATCCCAGGTTCAATTCCCAGGCAGCGCACACAGGGGAAGCGACCATCTGTTTCTCTACCCCTTCCTCTTTCTTTTCTCTGCCTTTTCCCCTCCCACAGCCAGTGGCTTGATTAGTTTGAGCGTGGCCCTGGGCACTGAGGATACCTCTGTTGGAGCACATCAGTCTCAGGCACTAAAAATAGCTCGGTGCTTAAGCACTGGCCTCAGATAGGGTTGTTAGGTGGATCCTGGTCAAGGCATATGTGAGAGTCTGCCTCACTATCCCTCCTCTCCCCTTAAAAAAATAAATATAGAAAAGAAAAAAGAAAAGAAAAGGAAAAAGAAAAGCATGTGGTTGATGATCTAGTTCAGAGTTCAGCAAACTATGGTACATAGGCCAAGTCAGGCTGACTGCCTGTTTTTTTGCAAATAAGATTTTATCGGAACACAGCACACTCATTCATTTACGTATCGTCTATGGTGGATCTTGCCTGCAAGGGCAGGGTAGAGTAGTTGCAACAGAGACTGGCCCACAAAGCTGAAAGTATTTACTATCTAGCCTTTTATATAAAATGTTTAGAGGGAATTGTGTAGGTCTAGAAAAATTGGAAAATGGGGCAAGCAAAAAGCTAGCTCTAGATTCAGACTATTGGGATTTAATTCATGACTGTGTGCCTTTGGACAAGTTTCTGGACTTTCCTGAGCCTCAATTTCCTCACCTGTAAATGGGAATAAATATATATAGTTCTTCTGTCACCATTTGCTCTGAGGATTAAGTGAAACTCTGTATGCAAAGGCATAGTGCCTGACATAGAGCTAGGGCTCCATATACATGATAGGCTATTAGCTGACAGCCACAGAGATACCGTTTTTTGTTTGTTTGTTTGTTTGTTTTTTGGTTAAAATACCGTTGGTTCAGGGGAAGGATTTTACATGCCATGAAGCTCTGTGGTTAAATGCTAGTGCTGTGTTCCCTGAGATGTTCTCCTGTGATACAGATGGAGAGCCTAGGGCAGTTTTGATGTGATTGTTATCATCCCATTTCTCTCCACTGACTCACCACTCCATCTCACAACCAAAGTCTTTCCTCTTCTTCAAGACTCTCACCATTTTCCCAGAGGCAAGTGAGTTTTCTAATTCAATCACTCACTTACCCCACCTTAGAGGAATTTCTGGGTTTTCTAAGGAAGAATTAGTTATGCAGTTGCCGCCTTGCCTCTCCTTCTTCCTTGTCTTTTTCCAGGTCACACTTCCTCATCCAGTGCATAATGGGGATGGGATTGGCAGAAGAAATTTACTCAGAAATAAATCTGTATCAGTCAAAATACTTTGGGCTGCAAATAAAAGAAAGCCCAACTATACTAGGCTTAAGGAATGAGAATATGTATTAGTTTATTAGCTCTCATAACCCTAAATCCAAAGGTAGTTCCAGAGATGAGTACTCAAGCAACTCAGAAACATCAACAAGGGCATGTTCCTTCTATTGTGCTGGCAATCCTCTTGGGCTGGCCTCCCTCAGGGTCCCAGGATGGCTGCCTCCTCCAGGCATCACATGCTGATTGCAACATGAAGAGCAGAGGCAGATTTCCGTGAAGCTAATGAAACCTAAGCTTCAAGGTCCCTCACTTTCACAGGCCCCCTCAAGGCCTAGCAATGTGCTCAAGTGGCCACATATTCTCATAAAATTTTCAAAAATAAGATATATATGTTCTCTTTTACTTAAAGGAAGTGCTTCAAATTGTATAAGCTTTAGAGCCCATGAAACCTGGATCCACCTTGCTCCTAAGGTAGAAAGAAGGAACTGTCTTCTTTCCCTCATGTGGGTCCCCTTTTTAAAAACAAAGAAAGACTTCCTGAAAGCCCCCCACCCTTCCCACATCCCAGACTTCCCCTTGCATCTCATTGACGAAAACTGCATTACATGTCATGCTTTGTTAATTGGTATGTTGGTCCAGGTTCTCTAGGAAGCAGATGCTAAGATAAGATTAAAAACATAAGAAATTGATTAGGGGCAATGTCTATGAGAAAGAATGGGAGGGAGCCATGGGAGACTGTGAGCACTGACAGACAGCAGTACAAGTCTGACCCCGAGCGAGGAGAGAGAGAAGGAAGGAAAGTTGAGTGAAAGCATCTTATACTGCAGTGCAGTCTAAGGAATGTTCAGCAAACTCTTTAATGAAAACTCAAGGCAAAGTCACTTGTTAAAGGAGTCCCATGTCTCCCAGGAGTTAGCCTGCCCTAGTATCCCGTGGGCTGGGAGCAGCCCACAGAAAACATAAGTCATCGCCAAAGCAGTGATGGATTTTTTTTTTCTTGACAGAGACAGAGCGAGAGTCAGAGAGAGGGATCCATAGGGACAGACAGACAGGAAAGGAGAGAGATGAGAAGCATCAATTTTTTGTTATGGCACCTTAGTTGTTCATTGATTGCTTTCTCATATGTGCCTTGACTGGGGGGCTACAGCAGACTGAGTGACCCCTTGCTCAAGCCACCGATCTTGGGTCCAAGTTGGTGAGCTTTGCTCAAACCAGATGAACCCACGCTCAAACTGGCGACCTCAGGGTCTCAAACCTGGGTCCTCCGCGTGCCAGTCCGATGCTCTATCCACTGCACCACCACCTGGTCAGGCTGCACTGATGGATTTTTAAGCACAGCAGGTAGATTGATGTCCAATTACACTCCCTGCAGTAGAGGATTTCATGGGCACTTTCTCGTGGCCACCTCATTTAGCAAGAAGAATTTAGCAAGAGAAACCCTATAGTTGGCTTAGATCAATAAAGATTCATCCCTGGAATAGGAAAAGGGTCTGGCCTGCCCAAGAACTTGGCCACTCAGGGCAGGGAGAACAAAGGTGAGGATTCCTCTTAGTAGACAGAAGGAAGGGACTATGATGAGGAGGTAACAATACCACCTGCCAACCTCTACACCTTGCATGCCTCAACACAGCTCTTTGACCAACAGATGGTCACTGAGCATGTCCTCCTCATGCAGACTTGAATCAGACAAGGCTGCTATTTATCAGGAGCCTTCCCTTGATGTCAGGGCCAGTGTTGTGTTTGCAGTGTAAGAAAGGAAAATAACCACTCTGTTAGTCCTGTCCAAATCTCAGTATTTGTGAGGAGCCTATTCTAGATGCTCTATCCAGGTCTTTTCCGCAGATCACTTGAGCTCAGGGCTAGACTGCTTTTGTTTTTTGACTTTTGTGGGGGTATGAACCTTGTTGTCCTATTCTAATTTGGCTAATTGCATGTTGCCTATTTAATATCTTCCTCCCACTGTTTCAATTACATAGAAATTTCTTCATGTTCTGCTTAGGAAATCAGGTTGCAGAGCACTAGGGGTCCTCCCCTTTGGAGGGAAGGTGTGTATCATTAATTATGCATGAGGTATGACAGGTTGAACAAATCATTTGAAGAACATTGTCATATTCTTGTTAATTATTTGGGAACCAAGGAAACATTTCATACACAGGAGCTTAGATTATTACTGTCATCTCCAAACTGGTCTCCCTGCTTTCACTCTTGCCCCCTCTCACTCTTATCTATTTTCTATCCAACACTCAGAATGCCTGTGTTAAAATGCAATTCAGATCACACCATTCCCATGCTCAAATCCTTCCAATAACTACACAATTACTTCTAGTAAAAGCCAAAACCCTTCACTGATCTATAGGGTCCTGCATTAGGATTCTGCAAACTATGGCACTCCAGCCAAATCCAGCTGTCTTCTGCCTGTTTTTGTAAATAAAGTTTTGGAACACAGCCATACCTATTTGTTTCCACAACGTCTATGGCTGTTTTCTTTCAGACTTGAATGTTTGCTGCAGAGACCATGTGGCCTGCAAAGGCTAAAGTCTACCAGCCCTTCACAGGAAAAGCTTGCCTACCCCTGTCTTACATGACCGCCACTGCCCACTGTCATATCTCCCCCCACTCCCCTTCTTGCTCGCTTTGCTCCATCCACATTCAGCTCTTTGCTGTTCCTCTAACTCAGCTCACCTTCTTCCACCTTGACAATGCACTGGCTGGTCCCTCAGTGGGGAAATTCTTTCCCTTGGTATCCTCATGACTTGTTCCTTAACTTCCCTCAAGTCTTGATTTGATACTCAGAATCCCATTAGAGACTTCCTGTCACCCCTTTATTTATTTATTTGTCTTGAGAGAGAGAGAGAGAGAAAGAGGAAGGGAGAGAGATGAGAAGCCTCGACTTGTAGTTGCGTCACTTTAGTTGTTCATTGATTGTCTCTATATGTGCCTTGACTTGGGGGGGCTCAGACTGAGCCAGTGACCCCTTGTTCAAGCCAGAGACCTCTGGGCTCAAGCCATTGACCATAGGATCATGTCAATGATCCCACAATCAAGCTGGTGACCCTGTGCTCAAGCCAGCGACCCCGGGGTTTTGAACTTGGGACCTCAGAATCCCAAGTTGATGCTCTATCCACTGTGTCACTGCTGGTCAGGCCCTGGTTACCCCTTTAAAATGCAACCTTTGCTCTCTCAACAGCCTCCATCCTTCTTTCATGGTTTATTTTTCTCCTCAGCACTTTTCACTAACACAGCACATGTTTTATTACTTATCTTGTTGATACTATTGATCCTGAAAGTAAGCTCCTTGAAGACAAGTATCTTTATCTTTTTTGCTGTCTTCTACATCCCCAGGGCCTAGAATAGTACTTCGCACATAGTAGGTGCTCAATAAATGTTTACCCGATAGACAAATATGACATTAAATGCTCAGAATTCTGCTGCACAACAGAAGACACAAACAATAGTGGCTTATTTGTGACAGTAGGCTGGCTTCACAATGCCATCGAGCCCCTTAGCTCCCCCAGCTGTTCTCGCTACCATCTTTGATGGTGGCTTTCTTTTCCCCATGGCATCCTCACAGGCAAGGATGTTCACTCCACCTTGGGCTTCCCTTTCATACTCCCACTGGTACAAGAAGGACATGGCTGGGAGGGGGAGGTGACACCTACATCAGAACAGCAAGTCTTCCCCAGAAATGCCTAGCACACTTCTGCTTACATCTCTTAGGCCAGAACTAAGACCCATGGCCATCCCCAGCTACAGGAGAGGTTAAGAAATGTGGTCTTACAACAGGACACAGTACTATACTGAAGAAATCAAGTTTGAAGAGTGAGGGGAAAGGAGAGATTATATTGGAGAGGTGACTTACAGCATTTGCTATAGCCGGCCTTTGATTTTTTTTTTCTCAGTTGGCAGAAGTATAGAGGATAGAAACTGGGAGAACTCCCAGGACTTTGAAAAAGTGTGAAAGGCAGAGTTGCTGACTTTTACAAGAGGTCAGTCCAAACTTTCCTTGTAGTATAGTTTCATAGCTCCCTGAGTTTCCTTGTCATCCCAATTATCATAAAGTTTATGTCATTCTCACCATTGATGCTCACTCCTGAGCAATGTGTGCAGCAGATGGTAGATGCTCAGGAACTCTGTATATGAATAAATGAAGTGAAGTAAATTCTGGGGAGTGCATGCACCCACACACATAGGTACATGTATGTATGTGGTGGTCTAACTGCCTATATTTAATTTATTGCTTGCTTCCTATATGCCATCATACATAGCCAGTTCTGCCAACAATCTTGGGAAACCAGTAGAAGCATCTGCACGTTGTGGTAAGGATTACAGAACTCTTCATTTCCAGGCTTGTATGTAGCAGCACACAGCTACTACATGGTGGAGGTAATACTTGAATCCTAGGTCGCTAACCTAAAGCTTGTGTGCCTCTGATCAAATTTATTCATTAAGTCATTCAACAAATATGTACAGGCAGTCCCTGGGTTATGAACAAGATAGGTTCTGTAGGTTAGTTCTTGAATTTGTATGTCAGTCGAAACTGGTACATTTACCTATTAAATGCAACTTAGATGTTCGTCTTAGCATAGTACTTATTTTTACCTTTCTGTGCATATAACTACTTAAACATCTTCAAACCTACAGAACTTATCTTGTTTGTAACCCAGAGACTACTTGTACTTACTGCTTACTGTATGCTAGGCACTGTTGTAACAATCTTATTTCCTGTGTTGAGAAAATATTGCTCAAATCAGAAAACTTAAAGTTTGACAAGTGAAAGGTAGTACAAAGACATTAAGATACACACACCCTATCTCTTTTTATCTGTCTTCTGAAATTTTCTAGGTGAAGAACTCACTCATGTGCCTTCAGTGTCATGTGACTATTTTTCAATTTCTGGATGCTTTATTCATATGCATATTATTTGTCTAATGAGATTGTAAATTACTGAAGATTAGGGAGTAAATTTTATTCATTATTGAGTTCCAACCTTAAGCTTGCCTGCAGTTAGGACAATGATGGGCACACAAGGCTCAATAAATTCCTGTTGGATGAAACAGAATTAGTATCAGGTAAGGTTTTTGGCTGCAATCAACAGAAACATACCCTAAGTGATTTGTGCAGGAAAGGAATATATTGGAAGGATATAGCTCACAGAACCAGCTTCATAACATAGACCGGAACAAAAAAAGTTAGATAGAAAAAGTATAGCCAAAGTCATGGCTTGTTGAGCTGCTACCACTGGCACCACCACTACTGATCACTCAGTCTACCATTGCTGGACACTGGTGATGTGCACTGCTGGACTACTGTATCAGTTAGGTTATGCTGCAGTGACAAACAGCCCTAATACCTCAATGGCTCAAATGACAAAGGTTCACTTCTCATGCCCATTATATTTCTGCAATGGTGGGCAGGGTGATTCTGCTCATCAGAGTCACTTAAGGTCCCAGGTCAGTGGAGGCCTTATACTTTATGATCCCAGAATCTGGAAAATGGAAGGGCATGAGAACAATTGCAGCTAAGCAATTTAACTAGTTCTTAAAGATTCTTTTTGATATAACACGTGCTATTGCCCTTCACATTCCACCAACCAAAGCAAAGTTCATGACCATGCTTAATTTCTTAGGGAGTAGGGAAATAGAATTCTATTAAGTGCCCAGAATGAGAATTTTTGTATTTGTTATCACCTTAAAAAAATTTTTTTTTTAGAGAGAGAGATGGAGGGACAAACAGGGGCAGACAGACAGGAAGGGAGAGAGATGAGAAGTATCAACTCATAATTGTGGCACCTTAGTTGTTCACTGATTGCTTTCTAATATATGCCTTGACTGGGAGTGGGGGCTGCAGCTGAGTAAGTGACCCCTTGCTTGCTCAAGCCAGTGAACTCTGGGTTCAAACGAGCAACCATGGGATCACATTTATGATCTCACGTTCAAGCCAGCGACCTCGGGGTTTCGAACCTAGATCCTCAGCATCCCAGGCCAATGCTCTAGCCACTGCACCACCATCTAGACAGGCTGTTATCAGTTTTGATGACTGTACAAGTTCCAATAACACTTTCACTATAAATGCTTGCTTACCACCTCTATATTTTGTATGACTCATTTAAAATTAAAAATCCTGGTGGAATCATCCCGCCAACCAAAGTTAGGTCATACCAAGTGCTTCATTAAAGAGGCACAAAGTGTAGGTACATGCTAGTTAGTCAAAAGGCCACAAACATGCCAGAATTCTTCCCTATCATTTTTGGTTGGAATCTGGTACTGCTGATGAATAAAGCCTGTTTCTCCCAAGGTGATGCATTCTGAAAGGGGTTTCCAGAGTTGGGCTAAATTTTAATTCTTCAAGGAGATAGTGCTAGGTACACAAAACATATTTTTTAAGGAATAAATTAATGAAGAAATTGTGTCTTATTTCTTCTTATGCACTAGGACCTGGCACTCAATAAAAGCATTAGTCCTATATGTTTCTTCAAGTGTTTTTCTAAATAGAAAAGCTGTCACTTAGGAGGCCAGATAAGTGTGGAAAATTCTGGGTTCATTCACTCATTCTTTGTGGTAGGCAGTCTGTAAATTGGTCAAAATTGCATCTCCTGGTCAGCACACCCTTGGGTGAGACCCTCGCCATGTGTATGAGCTGGACTTACTGATTCACATCTAACAAATAGAATGACAGCAGTGATGGAATGTCAGTTCTAATATTAGGTTATAAGAAGACTGTGGCTTCTGTCTTGGGTACTTTCTCTTGCCCTTTTTATCAGAGGGAAGCAGGCTGTCTAACCTGTGAGCTGCCCATGTGACAAGGAACTGAAGCCTCTAACCAATAGTCAACGAGGACCTGAAGTTTCCCAACAGCTATATATGATCTTGATATGATTGTATCACAGCTGATACTTTGACTGTATCCTGTGAGATCCTGAGCTGAGCACCCACCTTTAGCTTTGGCTGGATTCTCAACCCCTAGAAACTGAGATAAAATGTTGTTTTAAACCACTAAGTTTGGGGGTAATACTTGATCAGCCATAGATAACCAAAACATTCTTTCATTCATTCAATATATATCTAATAGTACTC
The DNA here is from genome assembly GCF_036850995.1 of Saccopteryx leptura. NCBI lineage: Eukaryota > Metazoa > Chordata > Mammalia > Chiroptera > Emballonuridae > Saccopteryx > Saccopteryx leptura. The sequence continues at coordinate 305,223,585 of NC_089503.1, forward strand.
TATGAAGCTCTCAGGACACACTAGTGAGCTCAACAAACCTAATTTCTGCACTTATGGAGTTTAAATTAAACAGATGTCTATGCTACAAGAATAGACAGAGTCTTTAACATGCAAATGTTCAACATAAATCTCTAAGAGACAGAGAATGGGTCTATTATAAAGTTGTTTTGCTTTGCATTTCATAGGACTAATGTTTTATGGACCCCACATTGGAAAATTCTCTATTAGCTAAATGAGTAAATGAATTAAAGTTATAATTTTAAAGGCTTATGATCTCCTGCAAAAATTTCAGAGTGTGTCCCCCTTTGTTGATTATTAGGCTTAATAGCTATTCCTTTCCTAGACCCCATGCACACTTTCACTAATTTACTTAGCAAACATTGACTGATTATCTTCTGTATTGTAAGACACTGCGAGCATTGAATTGTTGCTTGGGCTATGGGGCAGCTTTATATCTCCTGAAGTATATTTAGAAATCCACTAACCATTTCATTTTGTGAGTAATGGTTTCAGTCACAATATTTGGACAACCTGCAAAGGAGAAAAAGAATGGGATTGGTTAATGTTAAAATCAAACCTTTGCTGAAAACAGTAATGAGTATTGAAGCAAGGCATTGTCCTCAAGGAGAGGAGACATAATCAGTATTGAAACCATGCCCGAAGCACTTCATCGGACTGTATTTAAAACGTTTAAAGAACTCTTGGAACAAATAAAGCCCTGAAAAGATCTTTCAAATTGAAATGAATTCTTGGCATGCTTTTTGCTCAACTACCACAGCTCTCCCCACAACAGCCTGCTTCAGAGAAGCCCAGGGAAGCTGGGCTTTTGTCTTCATTGTCTAACACGGATCAAATGTTTCATATTTTGGATGGAAAGCAGGAAGAAAAAGGGGCATCTTATTTATGAAATTGATTAAAATGGCAATCTATTTTGTCTTTGGTGCACTGCTCCTTAAGAATTCACTGTTTCTAGATTCAATGAGGTAGCAAATGGCCCAGGACCCACATCTCAGCAAACATTGTCCCATGTCTATCCTGGGGAGGCTTTGGGGTCTGGTTTAGAAATAAGGCAGTGCTGGTATTGGCAAAGGTGCAGAGAAATGAGATGGACTGACAATTGGAAAGTAAAATGGGAAGATAGAAGAGAAAATAGATAATGGCATTTATCCTTTTGAGAGTAGGGCAGACCTTTCTAACCTACCAACTTAAACAGAAGAATTGACAAATTTAACCATGAGAAAATGAAAATCTATGCTAGCTATCAAATAAGTAAATAAATAAATAAATTTAAAGGGGAGAATAGCAAGTCATGGAGAATTACCTACAATATATTAATATATGACAGAGAAAGAATATTTTTATTCAAAAAGTAGTTCTTAAAAATCATTGAAGATAAACGTCTTAGGACTTCACCCCCATCCTGTCTCTAAAAAGGAAATGATGTAAACAGGGAATTCTTACAATCAAAGATATAAAGGAGAAACATGTGAACAAAGTTCAACTTCAGGGTTGGTCAGATAAATACTCTTTGCCTCAGTTTTCTCATCTGGAAAATGAAGGTTATAGGGTTGTTGTAAAGGGCAGGTAAGTTGATATGTGTCATATATTTGGGATAGTACCTGCATATAAGGAAAGGTATATAAATGTTAGTTACTATTTCTCTGATTAAACTGATAAATACCAAAATTCATAATAGCAGAGGTGTCAAAGGAATGGAGAAAGACACTCTTGTACACTGCTGGTGGGTACAATGGGCACAGTCTTCTTGGAGAGCAATTTAGAACCATGTGTCAGGCTTTTAGAATGTTGCATTGCCTTGGACCAAATTCCATTGCAGGAATTTTTTCCCAAGGAAATAAGAAGTTAAATATATAAAGAAGCAGCTGTAAAGATTTTTTTCAGAGCTATGTACAATTATGCAATACTGAAAGAACTAAATGCCCACCAATAATAGATTCATTGAACAAATTATTGGACATCTATTTAGTAGAATTCTATATAGTAGTTGGGTTATATAAGGAAAACTACTATAAAGGATATTTTGGGAACAACTGAAATATGAATTATATTTTAGAAAATGTTATTATATCAATGTTATTTTTTGGGTATGATAATGGTTTTCCTCTCCTTGTAACAGAATGTAGGAAATATCCTGAAGTGTTATGATCTTTGCAGCTTACTTTCAAATGGGTCAGAAAAAAAAAGAACATATCACACACACAGAGAGAGTAGATGTTAGTAATGGTGAATCAGGGTAGGGATGGATGGTGTGTTTATTTCATCTATCAAATTTTCTGTTTGAAATTTTACAAGATAAAAAGTTGTAAAATGTAAAGTAACACTTAAGGATAGTAAAAAGTGATATATTTTAATGAAAATAGTAGTTTACAAATCTATATACAAAATATCATCTCATTTTTTAAAGTAAAAGCTTAGAATTAGTCAACAGTAGCTGTTCTGTGTGCCAGGCACTGTGCCAAAGTTCTTACATGCATTGTCTCTGTAGTAAAACCCTATGAGTTTATGAGGCACTATAATTTTCCCCACATAGAAAATTAATATATGAAAACTCAAAGGTTAAAAACTTACCCAAAAATCACATAGCCAGCCACCGGTTTTTACACATGGGTCTTTATGACTTCAGATCCACACACTGAACTACTACCCTATTGCACAGAGAAAAGATCAGAAGGAGGCTGCTGTCATTCCTGATGATGATAGTTATTATAGCTAATCATTATTGATAAGAGCTGTCATGGATACATTTTAAAAAGCAGAACAAAGAGAGAGGTTAGTTCTATAGGGCAGAACAGGAGTGTGGTAGTTCTTACCAAAGTGGTAACATTTGAGATGGCTTTGAAGGATGTATAGGAGCCCAACAGGCAAAATTTAAAAAAGGCATTTAATGCAGAGGTAACAGCATGAATGAAGACACACAATGTATTTGAGAAACTCTACTTATACTGTAGAGAGTATGGAGGCAGGTAACCAGGGAAGATGGCAGCAAATGAGAGTGGACTGAGACCAGAACTACTCCTTTCTCATGATGATGGGTGTTGTTTTAGAAAAATGACCCAGACAGCAGAGTAGAAGTGAGAAAACGAGACTGGCAATGGAAGATCAAGTGAGGGGCTCTTGGAAACAGTCCCAACAGTAGGTGATGAATGATTTTACCAGGGTAAGGACAGTGGGAACAAAGAAGGGACACAAAGCGTCCTCTTCTGAAAGTCTGCAGCATTACTATGAGACATTCCATGATAGACATACATCTTGAAATAGCATCTTATCTTCCTAAACTTTTCCTTTGCTTGTCTGTGCTCATATCCACAACTGCCCTTCTCCTGCTCCTTTTTGTCTGCTTTGTATCACAGGAACTACCTTCCTCAGACTCCCTCACTCTCTAGCTTCTTGATGGGTTTGCCCAACAGGTGGGACTGGCCGAAGGTGGAGGTCCAGGAGGGGAGAAGCTAGGGTTTTTTAGTGTCTATGTCTGCTTCCAGTTGTGTTCCTGGTAGCAGCTGTGTCTCATCCATGAGCCCAGACCCTGCCAGGCAGCCCTTCCCAACATGAAGCTACCTCTCCATGGTGGGTCTCAATTCTGTCACGTGGCTTGGCTTCTGGACTCTGGTAGCATCATCTTCTCCCTATCCCTCCAGCCCTGGAGGTGGCAAAGCCTTCTTGCTGATGCTACTTTCCTGGTTGTCTCCTTCCTGTTCCACATACTCCTCAGCTTTTCTGTCCTCTAACTGATTTTTTGCATTAGATTCCTTCAGATTGAACCTAAAATGCTTTCTGTTTCCTGGCCGGATCCCTCACCAACAGCAGAAATTCCTAATGGACAGAACTGTACCTTTTTATTTTTAGAATCCCACAAGAAGGACAGAGCAATTATCATATTAAATGGACCATCAGGAAACCTGTGGGTGGAATCTGGGGTCAGTGAACCCCCGATATATTTTTTTTTTCTGTATTTTTCTGAAGCCGGAAATGGGAAGAGACAGTCAGACAGACTCCCGCATGCGCCCGACCGGGATCCACCTGGCACGCCCACCAGGGGGCGACGCTCTGCCCACCAGGGGGCGATGCTCTGCCCTCCGGGGTGTCGCTCTGTTGCGACCAGAGCCACTCTAGAGCCTAGGGCAGAGGCCGAGGAGCCATCCCCAGCGCCCGGGCCATCTTTGCTCCAGGAGCCTCGCTGCGGGAGGGGAAGAGAGAGACAGAGAGGGGGTGGGGTGGAGAAGCAGATGGGCGCTTCTCCTGTGTGCTCTGGCCGGAATCGAACCCGGGACTTCTGCACGCCAGGCCGACACTCTACCACTGAGCCAACCGGCCAGGGCCAAACCCCCGATATTATATAGCAATTGTATTCAAGCTGTGTTTATGCACATACATGTACCTTTCAAGGGAGAGAGCTAGTAGTTTTATCAGTTTATCAGAGGATACATGATCACAAGACACAAGAATCACTGCTGTGAGGACCATGCTTACATTAGGATCTGCTCTGAGAGCCTCCTTATATTGACAGGTACATATTCTATACCGTTATTTAGAAGTTAAATTTAATGGCGTGACATTGATCCATAGGAACACATGTGCATTTCCTATGGTGTACACCTGAAACTTGTGTGTTCCTATGGACCAATGTTGCCCCGTTAAATTTGATTTCTAAATAAAAAAATAATAATAAAATAAAACTCTTTGAGCAGTGTGACCTGTTTGCTCTGCAAATGAGCAAGCTCTTATGTTGACATTGTGATTTTTCAGGAGAAAGGTTAGAAGAAGTGAGCACATACTTCCCTTTCTGATGTAGAGTGGCTGAATTGGGGTGGACTCACATATAGTCTTCCACCCTGTAACAGAGTCTTCCACTCACAAAGACATTCACATAGCAAGGGATCATCACAGAGCTTCACGCACACTGCCTATGCGTTTGGAAAATAGCTGATATTTGCAAGGGGCTCACTCAGAAATGGTGCAGTGAAACATATACAACCTGTTCATTCATGTGTGTAGTCCTTGAACTTCTCCTTTGCTGAAACTCATTGCACTTGCAACTCTTATTAATGTCTGTCTTTGGACTAAAAGCTCAAGAAGAGCTTTTTTTTCTTTTTCTTTTTGGACTAAAAGCTCAACAAGAGAAGGACCTAAGGGAGGTGGAGATTCCATAGTCTCTCCCACAACCATCACTGTGCCTGACCTGTAATAAAAGTAACCAACACTAGTGAACATTCACAGGGCTGGCCAGGTTCTGTTCTAATGATCTCATTTAATCCTCACAGGCAACCGACAGGCATGTGGTATTATTCCCAATTAAAGATGAATGAAGGCACGGAGAGGCTAAGAAACCTGCTCAAGGTTACATTGGTAGGAAGTGATGGAGCCATCCTTCACACCCAAACGGACTTGCTGCTCATGCGCTAATCTCGTGGGAAGCACAAGATGAAGCCCCCTGCATGTGTGAGTCCAGCTAAATGAGGCTAGCTTATGTTCTGGTTGTTGGGCTAGTTGCTACACTTGCTGTTTAGTTTCTAGAATCCTGAAGGACAAAGAATGATATATTAGTACTCTGATTGGCAGGTAGGCTTCTGAGTAATGAGCAGAAAATAATTTTCTTTTGAAAATAGCTTTTTGGCTCTGGTAAAAAATGATACCTGTTTATCATAAAACGTTCGGTAGTACAAAGAAGAAAATATACAATCACCAGAAAACAAAAGAAAAAGAAGACATCAGGGATAGAACTAGAATCAATAAAAACTCATTCAAAAATCATCAGAATGCCAACAAACTGGTTATAGCTCTTATTTTTATCATCTCAGGCAAGTTCAAGTACTCCTACAGGCAGACCTCAGAGATATTATGGGTTTGCTTCCAGACCATCACAATAAAGGGAGTTATACTTTATGTTTGCTGGTGGAGAGTCATGTCTTCAATCTGTCAAAACGCAGCACCTGTGAAGTGCAATGAAGCAAAGCGCAATAAATCAAGGCACACCTGTACACCTCTTTAGCTCTCTGTAAAGCATTTTACATAAACGGGGTCATATTATATTTGCAACTCCAAAACCTGTTTTGGATCACTGTCACCCTTCTTTGCTACTGCTTCATATTCTCTTGTATGAATGCTAATTCATTTCATCAGGCCTGATTGAAAGATGCTGAGGTGGTTTTCCAAAGTCCTATGTTAAAACATTACTTAGAGCATCCTTGTAAGCTTTTGAAAAATTCACAAGGATCACCTTGGATAATATCAGAAGATGTAATTTCTGGGAAATCAGAGGAAGGCACACTGGCATCTTGATATATATCAGCAAACTGTCTCCCAGAATTGTCTCAATTTATGCCTTTGTGACGTACCTTCATCATGACCGACTTTATAAATCTTTGGTAATCTAACAGGCAAAATAATCCCAGAAATTTAATGTCTGTTTTTTGTTCATTTTTAAAAAATCTTTAACAAATATTTATTGTCTGTCTGTATTTTTTGGAGGATAACATGTATAAGACTTCTAGTTTGGAAGTAGAGGGTGATTTATGCACAAAGAGCGTCATCTCAGCATCATTGCAGCCATTTGAAAAAAGAAATAATCAGAGACTCCAAATACATCAATTAAGGTATAAAGTTATGTTGAAATATTTTGCAATCACACCAAAAAGAATATTTTGGGTGAATATTTAGCAGTATGGGACATGATTATACTAGCAAGTTTGAGGAGATTTCTTGAGAAGAAAAAATTAAAATGCAAAATAATTTGCAGAATAATTCCAACTCTCAAAATATGTAGGCTTAGAAGAAAAAAGATGGGACAAAATTAGGAAGACTAGAGGAAAATACAAGAGGTTATTAACATTGGTGACTTCTGTGAGTTGGAATTTTGGATGATTCTTTTTCCTACTTTGCAGACACTGAGTTTTCTAGTAGTGGAGATTAATATTTTACATTTGGTCGATGTGTTTATTATCTTCAGTGTTTTCCAGGTCACTCAGACTCAAACACTTAACATTATCACTCACATAGACACCTAGACATACAGATATACTCACACACAGAGATACCTACACATCCATGAATGGACACACAAGAATCATCCAAAATTCCACCTCACAGAAGTCACCAATATTAGTAACGTTGTATTTTTCTCTAGTCTTCCTAATGAATAAACATTATCAATAGTGATTTCTTTTAGTAAACTAAATGGCCATATGTTTTGGTTATTTATAATACTGAGGGACATGCTTATTAGTATTGGCACCACGTTAGGGCGGCAAGATCCCAGCTTTGAAGGAGTGTGCCCTCTGGAAGGTGAGAGAAGGCACGTGTACAACATTGGCAGCATAAAAGGGAAGAGCACGCCTGCTGGTGTTTCGAAAAACTCCTAGAGAAAGTAGTATTGCAGCCCAGCCCTGAAGCAGAAGTTGGATTTTATATGTAACATTTGTCATTTTTTCCTGACTTTATTGTAGAACATAGAAAAATGTAGATGATGGTAACAGACATTTATAGGGTTATTACCATGTGTGGGGCACTGGCACTGTGTTAAATCCGGTATATGAAAAAAATCTCATTTACCGCCCCACCCCCACCCCCAGTTCACAGGTGTGGTTATTTTGTGCATTCCAAAAGCAGGAAAAAGGAAGGTAAAAAAGATTGAGTGGATACTGGGTACATGATTGGAAAACTGGCAGAGGCAGTACTGGAATTCAAGACGACCTGGTGCCACAGAAGAAAATAAATCTGACTTAAGTCCATAGCATTCCATTCTCTTTTCCCTCCCTATGTACAAAGCTTTCCCAGGGTTCTTTGCTTCCTGCACTCTGCTGAGTGGTCGTCACTCAAACATTATCAGTACATAAGTGGTAACTGAGGGCATGTGAGTGGAAGAGCTTACAGGGAAACATGCATAGGAGAAGAGAAAATATTCTGGGAACAAACACTGAGCAATGGAGATGGAGATACTTTCCTAGGTCTGGGCTGGGTGAAGGGCAGGCAGCATCAAGGAAAACCTCACCATGGCAGTGATCTTGGAGCTGAATCTTAGAGGGCGAGAAGTCTGTCAGATAGAGAGGAAAAAGACACGCATCCTGAGCAGAAGGAACATCTGCAAAGGCATATCAGATACAAGGGACAACATGGCCACTTGAAAAACCAGCAAGTGATTTCATTATAGCTAGAACACTGGGTGTGCAGGTGTGTGTGTCTGTGTGTTCATTCACGGATGTGTAGATATCTCTGTGTGTGAGTATATCTGGTGTCTGGGTGTCTATGTGAGTGTGAATATATATTCAGGAGGGGAAGGCAGGGTTCAGATCATTAAAGACCATATGTATTAGCTGGGTTTCCAGAAACCATATATATATATATATTCTATTGATTCTGATTCTCTGAAGAAGAAAAAAAAACAAACAGTAAAAAATAGAGTTTTATTATGAGTAATTGGCTCATGGGATTATAGAGGCTGAGAAGCCCCGCAATCTGATGTTTGCAAGCTGGAGACCCAGAAAAGCTGGTGGTATAATTTAGTTCAAATCCAAAGACCTGAGAATCAGGGGAGCAGATGATATCAGTTCCAGTCCAAGGGCTGGAGATGATAGGAGATGTCCCAGCTCAATCAGTGCTGGGAAAAGCCATGTGGGGGAGGGCAATCTACTGAGTCTGCAGATTCAAATGCTAATCTCCTCTGGAAAGATCTTCAGAGACATACACAGAAACAATGTTTAAACTGGGCATTTGTATCCCAATCAATTTAACATATAAAACTAACCATTACAATCCTTTCCAAAAGATTTGGAATATTATGAAAGCATGTCTGAGAACAGAGTAAAGAGACCAGTGAAGGCCGGCTAATCAGAACAAACTTGATTTATCTAGAGGGCGATGGGGAGCCTTTTAATTTTTTCAGGAGGAATTACAAGATCAGAGCTGTGCTTTTGGAAGATTCTTGGACTGGATGGTTTGGAGAAAGAAGAGGCAGGAGGGAACAAAAAAGAGTTGGTAGACTATAATAATGGCCAAAGCAAGAGGTGATGAGATATAAAGATGGTAGCTACCAGGTGAGAGTAGCTTATTTATTTATTTTTTTCTGAAACTGGAAACGGGGAGGCAGTCAGACAAACTCCCGCATGCGCCCCACCGGGATCCACTTGGCACGCCCACCAGGGGGCGTCGCTCTGTCGTGACCAGAGCCACTCTAGCGCCTGGGGCAGAGGCCAAGGAGCCATCCCCAGCGCCTGGGCCATCTTTTGCTCCAGTAGAGCCTCGGCTGTGGGAGGGAAAGAGAGGGATAAAGAGGAAGGAGAGGAGGAGGGGTGGAGAAGCAGATGGGCGCCTCTCCTGTGTGCCCTGGCCGGGAATTGAACCCAGGACTTCCGCACGCCAGGCCGATGCTCTACCACTGAGCCAACCGGCCAGGGCCAAGGGTGGCTTATTGATGTGAAGGCAAAGGTGATGGTAGATTTGGGTTGACAGATGTGAGAAACATCAGACAATCTACTGGGTTATCAGAGAAAGTCTATTGTTAAACATTCAAGCCAACAGTTCAAAAGCACGTCCTTTCTTCCTTCATCTACCCATTTACAACAAAAATTTACTGAGGGCTGATAAATGAGGAACCCCTAGTCCAATCTACAATCTAAACACGTTGTCAGACTGAAATAACCTAGTGTTACAAGGCCCAGAAACCAACAGTCTCAGAAGGGGTGAAGTGGTCCTGTCAGCCCAAGCAAGCACCCAAGCCAGCATTGAGGGGTCTGGGCTGCCTTCCTATGGGAGGGGACTTCTAAACTGAAAATTCTAGTCAGCCAAAGGAAGAGGGTTTCCTACCCCAGGCAGAGACCTGGCATGGGAGCTGGGTATCTCCAGATGAAGAAGATATGGTTTCTGCCCTGGGGGTGGGGACAAACAAGACAATGCCATTTGACATAAATGCAGCCAAGTTATGCATATATGTTGTATCTTTCTTTAGTAAAAAAGTAAACTCCCCTCCGTTTGAAATTTACCCTTTGTAAGGCTGAGCTGCCTGGAACCACACCCACCAGGATGGCAAAGTGGGGCAGAAGCCTTCCCTCCAACGCACCCCCAGGCGTTTGAAGGGTCAGTGTAGGGTCTTCCTGGCTCTGAAAGGATCCTAGTTCATGCACGCTGGTAGCAGGCTGCTAATGCCCATTTGGCCTTCCAGTGGTGTCATCGCTCTGGGCCCTCAGCTCGCCTGGGTTATTTCCCTCCACACTTCTGCAAACTGGGGCTGAAAGAGGACCACATTAATTGGTTTGTGTATCCCAGGTGGGGGAGAGAGGAGAGGGAGAAAAACATGCCTCGTGTACTAAAGAAAAAAAGGGAGTGAAATCTGAAACGCTGGGGCAGACAGAGCGACCCCAGGCAGATACTATATAAACAGCTAAGGGGAACATACCTCGGTGAGGGGGGTAATCACCTGCCCAACCTACTACCTTCCCATTCTGGTACCAAAGCCGGGAGTCTGAGGGGCATGGACAGCAGCAGGGGGAAAGTATCTGCGTCCTCACGCTCGCACAGGCCCCCCCAATTCCCAGGCCACTGCTCCCTACTTCCTGCAGCCTTGATAACAGCCTGGGTGTGAATGTGAGGGGCGGGGACCCGTGGAGCAGAGGGAGGGAAAAAAAAAAAAAAAAAGGGCAAGGTAATTAGCATCCTCTGATTCCATTGGCTCTCCTCAGGTCCTGCTTTACATAGGCCCGCCCCGCGGGCTGCCAGGGGTTTGCGGGGTTTGGCAGGGTTTGTAGCCGCCGAGCTCGCTGCTCGGCTTCAGTGCGGGGCGGGCGGGCGCCGAGTGAACCCCGGGTAGGGAGCCGGGAACCAGGAACCGGGAGCCGGGCCCGGGAGCCAGCTGCCGGCGGAGCTGCTGCTGCTGCTGCTGCGGCGGCGACATCTGAGTCGATTTCCGTCCTACAAACACTGGGGCCGGCGCTTAGTGGCTTGTGCATCCAGCCGGGCCCAGGAAGGAGAGGGTCAGATACTTTTCATTTTATTTTGGAAGGAAAGGGCGAGTCCCGGCGTGAGCTTCCCTCCCAGCCTGGCCCGCCCCTCAATGCGCCCCAGCTCCGGTCCGGGCTCTGGAAGATGACTCCGAGGTCTGCCCTGTGTATTCTAGCGGCGGCGGCTCGGAGAGGCAGCCGAAACTAGTAACACTTGCGAGTAGCGGCTGGTGGAAAAGTAAGCCGAGTCGGAGCGGACTCGGCTCTCCCCGCGCCCCGGCGCCCACTGCTTCTCCCTGCTGCTTCCCCTCGGCTCTCCGGCGACCGCAGCATGAAGTGGCGCAGCGATGGCAAGGAGAGGTAAGAAGCCTGTGGTGCGAACGCTGGAGGATCTGACGCTGGACTCGGGTTATGGTGGCGCGGCGGACTCGGTGCGCTCCTCCAACTTGTCCCTGTGCTGTTCCGACTCGCACCCGGCGTCCCCGTATGGCGGGAGCTGCTGGCCGCCTCTAGCTGACTCCATGCACAGCCGGCACAACAGCTTTGACACCGTCAACACTGCCCTGGTGGAAGATTCCGAGGGGCTGGACTGCGCCGGCCAGCACTGCTCGCGGCTGCTACCGGACCTCGACGAGGTCCCCTGGACCCTTCAGGAGCTGGAGGCGCTGCTGCTGCGCTCGCGGGATCCCCGGGCAGGCCCGGCGGCCCCCGGCGGCCTGCCCAAAGACGCGCTGGCCAAGCTGTCGATGCTAGTGAGCCGGGCGCTTGTACGCATCGCCAAAGAGGCGCAGCGCCTGAGCCTGCGCTTCGCTAAGTGCACCAAGTACGAGATCCAGAGCGCCATGGAGATCGTGCTGTCCTGGGGCCTGGCGGCGCACTGCACCGCGGCCGCGCTGGCTGCGCTGTCTCTCTACAATATGAGCAGTGCCGGCGGCGACCGCCTGGGCCGCGGCAAGTCCGCGCGCTGCGGCCTCATCTTCTCTGTGGGCCGCGTGTACCGCTGGATGGTGGACAGCCGCGTGGCGCTGCGCATCCACGAACACGCCGCCATCTACCTGACCGCCTGCATGGAGAGCCTCTTTCGGGACATCTACGGGCGCGTCGTGGCTTCGGGGCTGCCCCGGAGCTGCAGCGGCCCAGGCTCGGGCTCCAGCTCCGGCCCAGGCCCGGGCTCTGGCCCCAATGTGGCCCCCGCGGCGGATAAGGAGCGGGAGGTACCCGGAGGGGGAGCGGCGAGCGGCGGCGCCTGTAGCGCAGCCAGCAGCGCCAGCGGAGGCAGCAGCTGTTGCGCCCCGCCGGCCGCCACTGCTACAGCCGCCGCAGCCCCGCCGGCCGCCGCTGCCAACCACCACCATCACCACCACCACACGCTACACGAGGCGCCGAAGTTCACCGTGGAGACGCTGGAGCACACGGTCAACAACGACTCAGAGATCTGGGGGCTACTGCAGCCCTACCAGCACCTGATCTGCGGGAAGAACGCCAGCGGTAAGTGACCGTGCGAGTGTCACTCAACATGCCCAACTCTCCTGGCAAGTTTGCTTCGCACTCCCCTCTCACGTCGTTCCAACCACCCGCTGCTGTCCTAAGCTCCAGGGGGGGTCAGCCGAGCTGGAGGTGGCCAGAAACTCGCCTGTTCCTCTCTGGTCAGGCTTTTAAGGTCCCAAGCCCTAGAGCGCGCGGTTCCGCCCCCCACTGCGGGGCGGGGCGGCGGCTGCCTCCTGCATGCTATGGGAAAAGCCCAATACCCTTTTGGGGGGCAGGTTTGCAGTCATTTTCGCTTAGTACATATTTCTGCCAGCGCCCTGCTTTTTGACCTTGAAGATGCCAAATTCTCAGGCGCACGAGTTTGCCTCCCTGGAATTCGCGAGGTGGCACATGCTTTCCTCCGCCGCCCTGTTCGCGTATTTCCCCGCGCCCTTGGGGACACTGTCAGAGGCCCCGCGGCCATACAGGCAGAACGTTTGAGAGCTCGCTAGTCATAGAGAAAGTAGGGTAGAGGTGTGTGTTGAGAGGGTGGAGCGGGAAGACTTATAGGTTTCAAGTTTTTACGGGGCAGTTTCTGAGGGCCAGAGAGCTCAGCTGGTAGGTGCTGCACAGTGGAAAGACACCCTCTTCCCCAATTCCGATCTCCCAGTTCTTGCCGGTTTTGGTGCCCTGTGGCAGGGAGCTGGGAGTGGGGCGGGGTTCTGGAGGGGGTTGTCGGTTTAGGGCGTCCCTTCTAGCAGGTTCTGCCTTTCCGCCGGCTTCCCCGTTTCGGAGACCGGAGCTGTGTGGGATTGAACCTGTAGTTCTGTCAGCGGAGGGGGTGGGGCCGGAGGCTCTAGTTGGCGGTCTTGCCTGTCTGCGAAAGCCGGAGCTAGACACTTCAAAGCTTCAATTTTTCCACAGGAAATGGTAGAAGCGTAACTGGAGAGTCTAAAAGCGAAATAAAACTTTGTTTTATATGCGGCGGTTTGGCTGGAGGTTGCATGGTTGGAGCTGAAATGCAGTCTTTCTGGGCAGATTTCATTCATGTTGCTGCCTGTCCGTTTCCCGGGGGCTGGAGGAGAGATGAAGTGGGAGCGGCCGGGCCTTTAGGGGTACCAAATGTGTGCATGTGAGTGTGTGCCTGTTTGCGAGTCTCTGTGTGCGCGTGAGTGTGTACACGGCAGTGCGTGTGTGTGTGTGTGTGTGTGTGTGTGTTAAGTGTGCCCGTGAGTGCGCTCAGGAGCGATCAGGAGCACGGGGCTAGCGGCTCCAGTAGAAGCCTTTCCGAAACCGACCCTCAGCGCTCAGTACCTTCACCTGGCTTTGATCATCATTGGGGGAAGGGAAGGAAGGAGAAAAGCCAGTGCCTGTGGTGGTGGTGGTGGTGGGTAGGTGGGTGGGTAGGGGAGGGCGGGGTCTCGACTTCCACGTTGATCCCCGAGACTCTTCGTGATCTCTTTGCCAGAGCCCTTTTCCTTCTGCTGCCAGTCGAGGGTGCAACTCTTAAAGAGAGAGCATCTTCCAGGCTTCTCGCCCCCCCCCCCCAGCCCCCTCCATCCCTTCCATCCTCTCCATCCCCTCCATCCTCTCCATCCCCTCCATCCCCTCCATCCCCTCCATCCCCAATCCCCAGAAATTCTGACCGAGAAGAGAACACCTGGGAGAAGGCATTGGTCTTTGCATGTGCTTCTGTAGAAGGGGTTGGATACACCTGCAAAAACCAGGACCTTGGTAGGACTGAACTGTTTGGAAACCTACCCCCTCAAAAAGCGCAGAGGGGCTTGATTTTCTTACCACTGGTTGTGCCCATTGCCCTTGCTCTTGGCTTCCCCATCACTGTAGGTCTTTGCTTCTTATTGCCCCCCCCCCCCCCCAGCCTTGCCCCCTGATGGATTGGGAATCTCTTCTTGTTTTTCCCTCAGTGTTTCCTTGGCAGGAAAGAGCAGTCCCCTGGGAGGGCTTCAGTCTGGCAATCTGGGCCCCATGCTCCACCTCGGCCTGCCATTCTCTTGAAGTTAGCCCTTTGGGTGACTCGCTTTCCCTCTCTGGGCTTCAGTCTCCACATCTGTAAAATAAGGGTGGAGATCTGTAAGACACCCCCAAGTCCTCTTGTAGCTTGGGCTGTATTAGTAGCCTCTATTTATTTTTTTCAGGTTGGTTTTACTTTTATGATCTTTAACATCTTTTACAGACAGTGTCTGTGTTTATCCTTTTTGGAGTAAGTATAATGTAAGGAAGGAGAAGCCCACAGCATTGGTTGGTTTTGGGCAGGGTGAGTGTGTGTGGTGGTTGGGGTTTGCTGCCATCATGGCGTTTTCCACACCACAGAGCTTAACTCCTGGGTTTCAGGGCCCCTTCAGCCATCTCTTAGTATGAAATATACTCATGTCATTGTGACCATCTCATCTCTTTTTCTTGGACTTGTTTGAAATGGCAGGTCTTCTATGCAGAAGAGTTAAGGAATGAGTGATTAATTTCTTAGGTATCCGAAACATACATTAAACACCATACCTGTTTCTTAAACTATTTTGCATGGCAGTCTGATCTGCAAACCTTATGAAAGAGCTCATGCCTTACATAATCAATTTTTCCCTCTTGGACTCAGTAGCATCATTTACCCGTTCATTCGTTGAACTCATTTGTTCAGCAATATTTACTGAACAGTTACTAAATCTAAGGGAAGAGGAAGTAGTGAGGTACATAAGCAATAACAACCAACAGGCATCTGACACTACTCTGTATGTTGACCCATCTGATCTTCAGATCATCATCGCCTTGAAAAGGTATTGCTAGTATCCCTATCATACGGAAAAGGTAACTGAGGCACGAGGAACTTAAGTATCTTGCTAAAGTGTCTTGCTCTTTAGTGACTAATGAAGTCCTTGCTTTTGGGCAACCCTTCCTCCCCTTTGTTACGTACACAGTTGAAGACATTCTTCCTGTCTCAATTTATACACTGAATTTTATGTTTTTACATCCTCTGCCAAGCCTAAGAGAGGGCCTAGTACACAGTTAGAGCTTATTAGATGCCTGTTGAGTTGAGCAAGTTATTGTACTATATTATACAATGATATCCTGAAAGAAGTCATTGACTTGTGAAATTCTTGAATCATCTTTTCAAGTCTTTTTTTCCTACTGTGGTTGCTCCTTCTTCTTGCCATCTCTGTACCCATCCATCTACCCTTCCAATTTGCTGCCAAGGCCTGAGGATTACCAAACTAGTTGCAGGGACTCAACTCAGAAAATAAAAGGTAATTGGCTCTAGGGAGGGCTTGATCAATCTCAAAGTATCACAGGCATAGGCTTAGGTTATGAACTTTGTGGTGATTGTTTTACTCTTTAGCGCTGGTTTTTTAATGTTGATTTTAAGCCATTTTGAAGAGCTTGAGATCCCAGTGAGTGTTGCATTTCTCTGGGCTTTTAAATTTTAACTTGGTTAATTTTGTTAAAGCTAAATAAGGAGTGGACAGAAGTGGTTCGCCATGCTGGTGTGTGTGCTAGTTGTTTTACCTAACCCCCTTCTGAGCTGGCCAGTCCCACTCATCCTTGAAGACTTCACTAAGAACGATCTTTCTGGTATCTGAGGCCATCCTTGGTGAAAGCCGTCCCCCACTCTCTACCCCTGGCTAGCCCTTTCATAGCCCCTTCCCCATTTCTTGAGCATCCTGACTCTGTTTTAAGTGTTTTCCCATCAGCCTGGGGCACCTCCAGTGCAAGTTTATCTTTTATTTATCTTTGTATCTTCTTCCATACCACTTACTGCAACATTTAGTACTTGGTAGATGCTGAGTGCTGTTTGTTGAATGCATATAACTGCCTTGTTAAATCTTTGGGATTAAAAATTTGCCCATCAACATCTTTTTTTTTGTTTGTTTGTTTTTGTTTTTGTTTTATAAAGATTTATTCTGCCAAACTTAGTGAAAATCCAACATAAAGTAATTGGTAAGTAATTATTATTATGTGCTTTAACTTGCTGTAACTCTGCTTTATAAATTTTTTTTTATAAATAAATTTTTATTTTAATGGGGTGACATCAATAAATCAGGGTGCATATATTCAAAGAAAACATTTCCAGGTTATCTTGTCATTTAGTTCTGTTGCATACCCATCACCCAAAGAGAGATCGTCCTCCGTCACCCTCTATCCAGTTTTCTTTGTACCCCTCCCCTCCCCCTCCCCCTCTCCCTCCTCCCCTCCCCCCCCCTAACCACCCCACGCCTGTCCATGTCTCTTAGTCTCATTTTTATATCCCACCAATGTATGGAATCCTGTAGTTCTTGTTTTTTTCTGATTCACTTATTACACTCTGCATGTTATCAAGATTCCACCATTCTGCTGTAAGTGATCCGATGTCATCATTTCTTCTAGCTGAATATATACCCTGGTGTATATGTGCCCCATCTTCTTTATCCAGTCTTCTATTTTTTTTTTTACCGTGATTAAAAGCCTTTAAGCAAACTCTTGGCCAATACAGCAAGAATCCATAAAAGAGTAGTGTCTTTAACATGTTCACCAAGTCCAAGTTGGCCCCATCACCATGCCAAATCCCTGAAAAATGCAACCCAACCCCAGTTCAGTCTGTTATGAGCTGTCACAGGGAGCAGGAGTCCAGGAAAAGTCCACATCCAGGAAAAGTCCTCATGGCACTGGAATTGTTGTCACCATTCTATACTTTGCAGCTCATGTCCAAGTCCCAATGACCGCTGCTTCTAGCTGGTAATGATTCAGGTAGACTGGAAAGGCCATTTGTAGCATGCGTGGATATGGAGCATCTAAGTACCTTAAAAGCCATGCTCAGAAGATCTCGCTGAGGGGTTTGAGGATCCCCATCACCTATATAAAACTTTTCCACATATCTGGAGCTATTTGGAAAAAGACAAAACAGTGTTATTAGCTGGATCTAATAAAGAAGGTAGTAGTTTGCAGGCGAAAAAGATTGGTGTCTCCTGTTCATCAGCATTCAAAAGAAATGTAAATTTTTTTTTTTTTTAAGAAAGAAGCATGATATAGTAGACCTGTAGGAGTTCCAGGATATGACTACCCCCTTTAAAAAAATTTTTTTTTAAAATTGACCTTAAAATGTTTGCTGAGTACACTTTAATAATACCTTAACTTTAAAGATTGTAAGCATGACAAAATACAGTAAATGCTTTTGCTCCATATTCAGGAGCATTTTCAGTTTAGCCAGTTTAGGAAATCCAATAATAGAACAATGCATACAGACAATGAGCTATAACATGCTTAGCAGCCTCTCCTGTTCTGCCAGAGGTTACTATAGATCTGGAATATGTATCCACTATAATGTGGACATACAACTGTTTGCCAAATGAAGGTATATGAGTAACATCCATCTGCCAAAGTTGTCCTGGTAGGGGTCCTTGAGGGTTAACTCCAAATGAAGGGGTAGTATAGGACCCCTTGGACAGGATTTCCCAATCTGCCATGCTGCTTCCCGAGAAAGTTGAAACTGTTTACACCAGGCTGCAGCATTCTGGTGATGAATAGTATGAGACTGACTTGCTCGGTCTGTCATGGTTGCTCCATATAATTTTCTTTTGGGTAGCTTGATCAACAAGGGCATTCCTAGGCCCTGGCCAGTTGGCTCAGTGGTAGAGCATTGGCCTGGTGTGCAGGATTCCCGGGTTCGATTCCCAGTCAGAGCATACAGAAGAAGCGCCCATCTACTTCTCCACCCCTCCCCTTCTCCTTCCTCTCTGTCTCTCTCTTCCCTCTTGCAGCCAAGGCTCCACCAGAGCAAAGCCACCCTGGGCACTAAGGATGGCTCCATGGCCTCTGCCTCAGGCGCTAGAATGGCTCTGGTTGCAACAGAGCAACACCCCAGATGGGCAGAGCATTCCCCTCCCCCCACCCCCCCACCCCCCCGTAGGCATGCCAGGCGGATCCTGGTCAGGCGCATGCGGGAGTCTGTCTGACTGCCTCCCCATTTCCATCTTCAGAAAAATACAAAAAATAAATAAATTAAAAAAAATACAATAGAAAAAAAAAAAAGAAAGAAAGAAAAGAGAAGAAAAAAAAAGGAAAAAAAAAAGGGTATTCCCTTGTGCTAAAGCTCCAGGGAGCATGGAGTGAGCTTGAGTATGTCCTATGAAACATGGAGCTCTATGTTGACATATAAATCTTTGAAGAAGGAGGAACTGCTGAAATAGTTCATCAGCATTTGTCCCTAAGACAGTGGTCTTTATAGTGGAAACACCATAAGTAAATATTTGCTGCCTGTCTATAGATTAAGGGGAGAATATGGCAAATGCTGAAAAGCCATGATCTTTGTGCCCCTACCATCAACATCTTTAACCAACATCTGTAAAGGCTTCTGAAATCAGACCTCTTGGGTTTGGGTTTGACTTTCAAGGCTGCCATTTTCTAGCTCTGTGTTCCTAGGTTTGTTATCTTACCTCTCTGAGCCCCAGTATCCTTAACTGTAAAGTGAAAATAATAGTTATGAGGATTACGGATATTACAGTCTGGTACCTGACACATGATAGAGGCCAAAATGGCCATGGTAGTTATGATAATCCAGACACAATCATATCTCTTATTTGTCTCATCCTGATTAACTGGTTTCACCCAGTGCATTCAGTGGGATGGAGCCAGCAGGATGCAAAATTTTAACTGGATTCCCCTTCCTAATAATTTCAGCATCAAATAATTTCGGTGTTCTCACCTCAGGGATCGACCCCATTGGCACAGCCCCACTGCCCAAGTTACAAAAAGATAGTTTTGGTCAGAGGAAAATAGCTCATTTCATTTGTTGTACTTTTAAAAAAGGCATTGTTAATAAAGGGCACCAGGGAACTTTAGGGGTATTAGAAATGTCCCTGATGTTAATAGGGGTGTGGGTTCCGAGGGATATGCTTTTGTCCAAATGCATTCCCTTGTAAAATTCAGATATGTGTTTCACTGTACTGCAAAATATACTTTAGTAAAAAAGAAAAAAGAATAAAAAAGGACATACAAGAAAAGAAAAGCCATCCCATCCTGGCATGTGCTTTTGTTTTAAATGCAGAAAGAGACTGAAGGGAATACTGAAAGAGGCAGTGTGGTGTCATGAAAGAGAGAGAGAGAGAGAGAGAGAGAGAGCTTTACTCTGAGGGGGTTAGTTCTAGCCTCCAATTTCGGCTCTGCCACTTTATAAAAAGTGACTTAATTTTGCTGAATTTGGTTTTCTCATCTGTACAGAGAGGATTACCGAAAATAAAGGAAGACAACTCAAACCTACCACATAAGGTAATTAAAAGTATTAAATCAGATCAAGTATGTAAACACACCTGCCACATAGTAGGTATTCAATAATAATGGCTTGCTTAAAAAAAATTAAAAACAGATTCTTTAGGCTGCTGATAATAGTGATAATAATGATTTGGGGATTTTGAATAGTCTCTTTCATTTCAGGGATTCCTCAATCACTTTATAAACATTAATTAACATGAGCCCTCATCTCTCCAACACTTGCTTGGTGAGTAGGGTGATGTTTAGGTCTTTTGTTTTACTGTTGCCCCATAGATTCTGACTCTGCACTAAATTCTCACTTGGCAGTTTTCTTGTCTCTGAACTGGCTATACTGTTCTGTGGTTTGTTGTCATTGTGATGGACAAAAATGTCACCGAAGAAACCTTGCTTCTTACAGAGAACAGCAAAAGCTATCTTATGAGCCAGCCACAGCAGTGTCTGTGCTCACAGAGCACGTTTTTAATTAACTGGCTCAGTGTAAATTAAAACTTGAAATTTGGGTCAGTGAAGGTTTATTGGGTTTTCTAGGCAGACTTGCCAGTTCAGTGCTGGGGCATTTGCAAGTATGGTGTTTCTTGTAACATAAAAGAAAAATAATAACAAAATGAAACAATGGGGGACCAACCTGGAGACCTAGGGGCTGGGGTGAGCTTCCTGAAGGCCTTGGAGTAGGAGGAAGGCCTGTAATTCTGGGCCTGCTGTTCTTTGTGACCTTGAGCCAGGTACCAAACTCACCTATAAAATGGGTCTGATTATACTCTGGTTTCTCTTCAGATCTCATAAATCTTTTGCCTTTTAAAATGGGTCTGATTATCATCTGCTGAGAAGTAACTGTAAACTAAAAACTATAGTAAGTCGGACACAGCATAACTTGCAGTTTCTCTGTCTGTAAAATGGGTATTAGAATAATAATAACTACACTTGTATAGTACTTACTATGTGCCAGACTCTGCTTTAAGAGCTTTCTTTATTATAATCATTATAGTTACATTAACTATTAGAAAAGACAACCCTAACATCTCAGGATCTCAGGAGTTTAATACACTAAAAGGTCCTTTCTTACTAACGTCAGATTGGCAGAGGAGCAGAGTGGGAAGAGGCAGGAGGGTCATTTAGGTAACAAGACTGATGGAGAGTTTGCCTTCCTTATTGTCAACACATGGCCTTCAGAGTCTTTTTGGACATTCATCCAGCTGAGAGGCAGAGGAAGAAGGAGAGTGTGGAGGACCTATAATAAGAAGGGCATTATGGGCTAAACCTGCAGGGGACCTCATCACTTATGCTCCTATATCACTGATCAGCTGTGTCATCTAACATCTGTATGCCTCCTTCTTCTTGCACACAAAACATGTCTCCCTTTCCCCAAGGGAGAAAACTGATATTCTGTCCAATCTCTGTTTCCAACTTAAAGTTCAGGATCTGTGGATGAATCTCTGCCCTTTTATTGGATTAAGTGTGGTTTCTCGTGGTCCAGGGACCCATGAATCGAGAGACATGTTATCTGTCACTTTGTGCTCCTATATTGTGTTGGAGGATAACCCATTAGGAAATGGCAGTAGTGGAAGACCCATAGAAGTCACTGGCCCTTGACAGTTATGATATCTTGCCATGCAGGCACTGTGTAGGCGAGGCATTGTGTTCCCTGGAAGTGGGCGAGGTTCCTTGCTTAAGCCCTCTGTGAGCAAGTTCCTGGTTCATTGTTCTCCATGCTCCTGGCTCTGCCCTGTGGGAGGATTTCTTTGTCCATTATTCTGCTTGGCCACACCTGAAGTGGATCTTGGAGAGAGTGGCCTCCTCGAGGCTCTAAATCTTTTGTAACCTCGTTCTTTTGAGGTCCAAGCTGTAACAGTAAAAGACTTCAAATCCAGGCTTACAGATTTTTGCCAATGCAGTTCTCACAACAACTTAGAATCTTCATCTACGATGTCTAATGTGCCAGTGGCAGCCACACCCAAAGTTATGTCCTAGACTTCATTCTGAAGCCTGTGTTTTTTCTTTGCTTTCTTAGCTCCATGCCTCTCTCTCTCAACTTAATGGAAGCTACCTTGAAGCCATCAGGCTTGGGGGGGAATGGGAAGCTTAAACCATTAGTCTGATGTTTCACTTCAAAATCTTCTCAATGTTTTCTCTGATTGTTTGGAGTCTAGAAATAGTTGTCTTTTTCACCTCTTCACTATCTTTTCCAATTTTGCTTGCAAACTGGGTAGTTCATATCTGAGTTCCTCTTTTTCCCTAATACCATGCTGGACTCAGCCAGGAACAATCAGCAAACTCTATTACCATTACTTCTTTGAAACATCTTTCTTTAGAGCTCCCAGGCTCAGTATGTATGAGCTCTGCCTTTTAAGTTTTTAAAGATTGTAGTTTAACTAAAAATTTTACTGCTTTTTCCCAGTCTCTAGTATCATAACCTGCTTTCTGACTTTTAAGCCAATGCCACATATTGAAGCTCCCTGTTGATGGTACCAAGTACTTTGTTAGTTAGGGTAATGCTAGCTGTTGTATCAGATAAACCCAAATATCTTAGGGATGAACACAAAGCTGTTTTCTCTTCAGGTTAAGTCCAGCTGGTAGCAGGGGAGGGAGGCAGAAACCGAACTTCCAGGGTTTGACCACTTACTAGCTGTATAAAACCCAGCATTGGGTAAGTTACTTAACCTCTCCGTGACTCAGTCTTCCACTTTGTTAAGTGAGAATAATAATAAAACCTAACTCATAGGGCGTAGGCAAGTGCCTGATGTGTAGAACTTGCTTAATAAATTTTGGCATTGTTGAATTTTATTATATTCAATATGACTTTTTCTATAGGCGTTGTGTCAGATGTTAAGCACCATGGTCTCTGCCTTCATGGAAATTGCAGGCTGGTAGTGCACTAAGCCTTAAAAAAAAATCAAATAATCATGCAGATGTAAATTTACAGCTCTAAAAGTTGCTACAAAGGAGGGATACATGGGGCTGTAAGAGTCTTTACTGGAGGCTCTTGAGGTAGTTGGGAGAAAGGGAGGGCTTTGCTAAGGAAGTGAGGCTTGAGTGATGTTGAAGCATGGCTCATTTGGTTGAAAAGGCAGAAAAGTACTCTGTGAATGCAAACAGAATGTGCAAAGGTCCTGTGGCAGAAAGGAGCATGATGAGAAGGAGAGCAGCCACTGTGGCTACCATGGGAGAATTAAGTGAGGGGGAAATGGGTAGATTTGGACCATGCACCTGCCAGATTAAAGAGTTTGTCTTTTCCTAAGGCCACTGGAAAGCTTTTGAAAGGTTTCAAGGAGGGAGATGATATGATCAGATTGTGTTCTAAAATGTTCATTGCAGGCTGCAGTGCGGAGAGCAGACAGGAAGGGAATGGTGACCCTGGGAAGGCCCGTTAGGTATCATCACCTCCGTCTTACACCAGAAGAATCTGAGGGTGTGAGATATTCTGTAACTTGCCCAGAGTCACTAAGACAATATATGACAGAGTGGGGATTTCAGCTCAAGTCTGAGGGACATCTCTACCTTCCTCCTGCCCATGCTGTGCCTTATCACTGGGGAGAATTTGGTTCAACTCTCACATTTTACAAATGGGGAAAGTGAGGCCCAGAGTGAGACGCAGCCTTGCCCAAGGTGACACGGCAGAGCTGGAACCAGTGTCCCAGGTTTCTGGGTTCTTACCTCATCTCCACTCCACCGTGATTCATTGTCTCCTCCACACCAGCTTACCCCTGGGAGGGAGAGGCGGGTGACAGGCTGCCTGTCACAGCAGTTTTAGAAATGAATTTCTGACCAGCTAGAATGTCTCCGTTGTGCTGTGCATCTCTCAGTAAAAGAAATGCTGGTCTGGAAGCATGCAGAAGTCCCCATCAGCTTGTGGCAGAGCCAGTGAAAGCGATTATTGATGTGCCCAAGGCAGAACCAAATGAGCAGATCCCCAGGGTGTTTCCATCTGAAAGCAAAGCAGAGTTCCAGGTTGGCACCTTAGAAAACAGTGCCAGCCTCGGCGGAGGTTGAGGTTGCTTAGATCAACTGGGGTTTTTTTTGGGTGGTGGTGGTGGCAGGTGTCATCATTTCTTCCTAAACCCAGCTCACAATACCACCCAGGGGGCCAGGGTGTGCCTGAGAAGCATGCAGACACAAGTCACCTCTTCTCTCTCCATTATCACAGAATTTCAAGTATCGGGGAGCAGGCACAGCTGTTCCCTCAGCCTCCTCCCTCAGCTCCGTGTGGCCTTTTCATTGCTGACCTTGGGGCTTAGGCTCACCCTGGGGAGCAGAACTAGAGATGGTTTCTGTGTCCATGGAGCTTGCAGACCTGACTGGTTGGGGTATTCACAGATAGTCATCCAGGTGTTAAACTGCACCCAGGGCGGAGCTACTTGGGAGAGAGGTTCTTGCGTCCATTGGCTGAAGTTTCCTTGGACTGTGTAGTGAGGTCCAGCTGCCCCTCCCTTGTGCTTCCGGGGGTGGCTGTGGTTACTACCAGGACACCAGATGATCAGGGCTGGGGGTTAAGACTCAAAAGTCTCCTTCCCACACTGGAGCCATGTCATCGGGGTGTGGATGGGGTGGTGGGGGCACAGCTGGGAATCTCAGCCCTGAGTCAGTGTCTCTGAGTTCTGCATCTGTTCCTCTCTTTGGGACCCTACCCCATCTCTCCTCCTGCTCTCTCTATGCTGTAGCCGCCATCTTCGGCCCAGATGACGAGTCTCTTGAGGCTTCTTATTCAGATCACCAGGGCAGGCTGGTGTGGGCCAGGTGTGGAGGGTCCCGGTGTCTCCTCTCCTCTCGACCTCCTACACTCTTCCCCATCTGGTACTGCTGCTGTTGCTGATTCTGCTGCTGCTCCAAGTTTTTCTTTGCCCAGCATGAGAGCTGTGAATTAAAGAACAGACCAAGAGCAAGCTGGCGATTTCACAGACCTCATCATGCAGAACCTTGCAGAGGCTGTGGGGGATGGGGCAGTCGAGGAGGAGAGGGTGCAGGAAGGTGCCTGGACCCTCCAATTGGTAGGAAGGCTTCAGCTCGGACCTAGCAGGGTATGCATGTGCTCTGTGACCTTGGACAGGCCCCCCTTCTCTCTGAACCTCAGTTTCCTCATATAGGTATGGGAAATAATGATGATACCAGGTTCTAGTATTTATGGAGTCCCAAGTGTCACACAAAGCAATGCTTTGCAAAATTGTAAAGCCCAGCACTCAGTAATGGTAAAAACTAACATTTGGTGAGTATTTACCACTATATGAAGGGTCTCCAGAAAAACAGAGCCAATAGCATATATAAATATATATGAGGAGATTTGTTACAGGAATTGGCCCACGTAGTGATGAAGCCACAAAGTTTTACAATTTGCCATCTGCAAGCCAGGGAACTAGGAAAGCCGGGGGTGTAATTCACTCTAAGTCCTAAGGCCTGGGAATCAGGAGACTGCTGGTTAAGTCTTGGACTCTGAAGGCCCAAGAACCAGACTTTGCTGCCCACGAGCCTCCCAGTGGCCTATGCAAAAAGAGCGATCATGAGCGGATACTCAGTTCATGGTATGATGGATGAAACAGATATAAACCAGCTGCTGTAACAATTCCTGTAGCCTAGGCCTGAGAGAAAGTTCTCAGCAGGAGACTAGAAGCAGTTATTAACTTGCACTTCAGGACCTCACATTTCAGCCGATGGTTGTTAAGAAAGAACCAGGGGAGCCTCTTCGTGATTTGTAAAGTGTGTGTGTGTCTTGCCTCCTTGCTGCCTGCATCCTCCCCCCACATTCCTTCTGGAATATCGAGTTGTGACATGCATGGAAACAGAAGGCCAGGGGTGGGACAGCATATCAGGTCCCTCCTATGTTCTGTATGACTTGGTTACTACTACCGCACCCTGAGCTGTGCGGGTATTTTTGCCTGCAGACCCTGGGGACTCTTCCAGGCTCTGTGAACAAGCAGCATCCATGTGCTTAATGGGAACCACATGAGCCAGAATGAGCCAGAAGGGGTGTTTCCTCAAGGGAATGGAGGCAAAACGACCTCCATTATGTTATTTATAATCTGAGGAGATTAAGTCAAATTGGTGACTTCAAGCTGGGCTCTCACAAGTTTTAGGGTTCTCTAAAGGGCTTTAGGGACCCCTGTGGAGCTCGTGGGGAGGCTTCTCACCCCCACCTCACACACACTTTGCCAGAGGTGTTACCCTTTCATCTGTTATATATGTTGGATTTTTGCATAAGATGCATTTGAGAAAGGGTTGTCTATTGCAAGTTAGAGTTTGAAAAACACTGACCAGGATAGCAAATTGTTCTGGCTCTGACATCCTTGGAGGCTCAGGTGACCCCAGGGACAGGGATCTCAGTGCGTCTGTGCTTTGGTTTTGGCCGTGGAGACACCAGGAGAGTTTGTCCTGCCGAGGCTCAGAGAAGCGAAGCACCCAGTGAGGTGGGGTGGGCAAGGGTGAGGAAGGAAGGGCAATGCTGTGCTTGGAACCTCATAGAACTCCAGGACCGAAAAGTGGCAGAAACGAGAATGAAGGGAAAGAGGAGAACCAACATTAGTAATAAGGAGAACTGGTAGAATGCAGGGTCCCACTGCTAGATGCTTCAAGGTCGAAAATGACCCTCCTCTCCCCCTCCTCACAATTATTTGCAATTCTGCTTTTTTTCTGATGTAAAGCTCTTCTTTTATCTCTTCTTCAATACAGCATTGTCACCTCCCAGGTGGCATTTCTGCTACAAGGGGGCAGAGGTATAACCCATCAAAGCTGTCTCCGAACCAAAAACACCCCTGTCCAGCCGGATGCTCCCCAGCCCCCGTGCCAGCACGCTTGCTTTCCTTCCTCAGAGCTGGCACACTGACCTGTGGCTCTCTGAGGTCAGGGGTTTAAAACTGGCTTGTAACTGTATTAAAGACGTATATGTTTATTTTTTCCAAAGAAGTGTTGTGGCTAAAGCAATTTCATATAAACAGAAAGGGTCGGTCCTGAATTCCTGAACCCTGGTAGAGAAGATGTAAGATATTGAAAATTGTGCTATGTAAGTTCTTTACTCACTAAGATGTCTAGTCAGGTTGATGTTATGGATAAGAGTCATATGTAGCATATATCGTGCTACATAAAAAAGGGTCTGAGGTCGGGCAGCCTGGGTTCACTTCCCAGTGTCAGCCCTGGCTGTGCCCCCTTGGGCAAGTGCTTCTCTCTCAGCCTCAGTTTCCTCGCCTATAGGAGTGACCACCTCATAGGAGTATCTGGGGATAAAATGAAATGCCACTATGTATATGAGCACTTAGTGTGGCAGGTGTTCTTATTGGGTTTCTCATTCTCCAGTGATCTGAAACCTCTATTATAGCATCCAGGGGTTATACTGAATAATCCACACACCTGTTCATCTGTACAGGTCAGACGACTTCTTATTCATCTTTGTGTCTCTAGTACCACATCTGGCACACAGTTGTCAGTGAAATGTATTTGTTTAGTGAACACATGTGGCCAGAGATTATAAAATCCATGTGAGCAGGGATATTGTTCTGTTTGATTCGCCACTGTTACCCCAACCTTTAGAACAGTGACTGCACATGGTGCGCAGTGCATAAATATTTGTGGTTTATGAAATGAACCAGGAATCCCTGGGACTTCACCAACAGGCCAACCAGAACCTGGTGCTAACTATTGGCTATCTGGCTAGGAGTCTTGCTCTGTATTTCTGAATCCTCAGCCCCCCAAATCTCACCTTTTCAAAGCTTGGTTCTCTTTGAAGAACAGAAAATGAATGACTGCTCATTGTTCCTTTACACCTACTTTCTTCCTGTGAGACAGCAGCTCTCTAGTTCAGAGCTGAAAGCTGTGTCTGCACGGGCTCTTGGATCTTAGAGCTGGGAGAAGCCTGCACAGTTCCCCTGGCACGGCCCTGATGCCTTCAGCCTGGGTGTCGGGCAGATTTTGCAAATCAGACACCTGAGGACCAGGAGGATTGAAGTGTGGGGCCACACAGCTGCCAGCAGATGAGCTTTAAAAGTAGAAAGTCCGGCCCTGGCCAGTTGGCTCAGTGGTAGAGCGTCAGCCTGGCGTGCAGGGGTCCCGAGTTCGATTACCGGCCAGGGCACACAGGAGAAGCGCCCATCTGCTTCTCCACCCTTCCCTCTCTCCTTCCTCTCTGTCTCTCTCTTCCCCTCCCGCAGCCGAGGCTCCATTGGAGCAAAGATGGCCCGGGCGCTGGGGATGGCTCCTTGGCCTCTGCCCCAGGCGCTAGAGTGGCTCTGGTCGCAACAGAGCGACGCCCCGGAGGGGCAGAGCATCACCCCCTGGTGGGCAGAGTGTTGCCCCTGGTGGGCGTGCCGGGTGGATCCAGGTCGGCTGCATGCGGGAGTCTGTCTGACTGCCTCTCCCCGTTTCTAGCTTCAGAAAAATACAAAAAAAAAAAAAAAAAATAAAAAAAAAAAATAGAAAGTCCTTAATCCATGGCTGCACCTGGACCACAGCTCCCTGAATCCCCAGGTTGATGTCTGTGATGCCACACTATCCCAGGAAAACAGAAACAAGGCTTCGTTCTTTCTTTTGTTATATCACCAGGTCCTGTTCACTGAGGTCCACCATGTTGTTAGCACCTGTGCTGCACACTTTTCCAATAGTCTCTCAGCTTAGTCCCTCCCACAACACACTTGAGATCTGTGCTGTTAGTCTCACTGCATAGCCTAAGAAACTGACTCAGGGAAGCTAATAAGACTCACTTAAGGCCCTGCAAGGGGGGGACAGGAGCTGGGGTTCCTACCCCAGTCACCTGGCGCGTCATCAGCAAGCTGTCCCACTAACCAAATTGGCTGCCGGTGACAGGGCGCAATGGGATCCTTTAATAATCCCTTAAACATTCTGATGACACTAAGACTGGGTCTAGGCTGTGTTGAGGTCAATTCCATAGAGGAAGAAATCAGCTATTAGGTGAACAGTTCATTTAATTAGGTTGGTAATGTAGAATTGTAAATGCAAAGCAACCCTTTGTCCAATCTGCCCCCTTATTATTATTCCTTGTTTGTGGTTCTGTTTGTCTTTCCATCTCTTTTTCTCTTTCTTTACTTGGGAGATAGTTCAGTGTCTACTAAGTGCCAGGCACTGGCTTTGCAGGAAAAGCACACTAAGCCAATACCTGCTCCAGTTTTATGATTGGAAAGACCAGAGCCATTTCTTTTTTCCCCCTAGAATAGTGTGGCATTGTTTGATTCAAATACTTAATCTGAGCCAGTTCCTAACGTTCCTATTAACTAACACAGGTTGGCTTCTTCTTCCCCCTCCCCCAGTTTACACACTCACGTGCCAACTGAGTGGAGCTGAAGCCAGGGGCCGTGGGAAGACAGGAGGAGATGTTTACTATCTGTCAGGCCACAGTGTCTGTAATTTCGAACCCCACAATGCCTTGTTATTTATTATTAATTCTTTAAATGTCTTACAAAGTCTCATCAACCATTTCTATAAATACTCCTAACAGCCCTGTCTGGTAGGTGAGCGGTAGGTTTTAGTATCCTAATTATGCCCAAGAGGAAGCCGAGAGGAGAGAGGTGGAGTACCTTGCCCAAGGTCACCTCGTAAGTGGCAGCGTGGGGCATCTACTTGACTTTTCCATGCTTCCCGATGCCACTCTTTGCGCATTGCTGGTGCTCATGTCTTTGGAGAACCTGGGTTGTGTATCTCGGGGGAGAAAAGAGTATACACAAGGCTTGATATGAAGACTAATCAGGATGTGGAGTTACCCCAGCTTTTGGCCCCCCAGCCTTTGGACATATGGAGTAACTGTGACCTTCCTCTGCAACCTCTCAGGCCTCTAAGGAACCTCTACCCTTCTATCTTCAGTCATGGGAAGGGAAAGAGGCTTCCTATAGTCCCCCATCCCACAAGCGTTATGTTATAGACTTTAGTTGCTGCTACTTGAAGGTCAGGAAGTACAAGGAACCTCCATTAGGAAAGGAGAGGGGAATGTGGGAAGAGGCAAGCTCTGGATCCTGAGAGTGTCTGCTGGGCTCTGCAGAATGCAGACGGCCTCTGAGCCATCTTCCCACTATCCCACAAGGAAGGGGCCTTTATCCTGGACTGCTGGAGCCTTCCTCTCCAAACCCCCACAGATTCTAGGGGAATCTGTGGCTCAACCCAAGCAAGGAAAACCCAGGGCAACGGCTCACAGAGCTCCTTGAGCCTTAGCTCAGCTGTGAAATCTATTCTGTTCCCACACAAAAGAGGTTGCTCCGCATTGCACACTGGATGGGGTTTGTGAAAAGGGGGTGTGCCCAGTGAGAGACAGGCTTCTACCCAGGTTTCTGACATTTACATGTTTTCCTTAAAGTAAAATGAGTTTTCTATGAAAGGAGGAATAGGAGGTTATTGATTATGCATCGTATATCAGGGAGAGCTTCAGTTGTTTGCATTTTGAACAAGCTGGGGCAATACTTGTTGACTGAAGCAGGACCTGGGAAACAGGCAGTCGTGGTGTGTGTGTGTGTGTGTGTGTGCGCGCACACGCGTGCATGCACACACACACACACATGCCAACATCAGCTCAGCAGAATTGTCATAAATAAGACATTTACCATAGCTTCTAAAGTTAGGTTGAGTTTCCATAGCTAAAATTTTATAGACTACCGTGTAGCTATTTTTAATGTCTTCCTAAGCTCTAGCCTCCTCATCCTCAGAGGCAACGTGCCATCCCCATAACGTTTATGTTAGGGGTGGAAAAAGTTTGTAATTATTTTTCTGTGTCTATATCCTACCCATTTTTCAGTGGGCTCTGATTTCTCTGCCATCATCATTATGTCCTCAGGAATTCTTGCAAACTGAGAAAAATCTAATGAGCCAAATGTAACGAAATAGTTATGAATGTTGAAGTCAACAATTCATGAGGTTGACTTCATGTGATGGGTTTTAGCTGCTTAATTACACAGTAATTAATTATGGCTTTCCAGTTTTCTTTTCATGTTTCAGAGCTGATAATTTTCACTTTTGAGGCATTGGGTAGTTGCAGGCTCATAAAGATCTAAGAAGAGGCCCTGGAACCGATTTGCCTCATGGAAAAAAATGGCCCTGTGCCTGTGACATCAAGGAACCAAGTTGGGACTGGCCTCAGAAAGGTTATTCTGAGAGTTTCACTGCCCACCTGAGGCATCGCACACACATGTGTACTCATACACTCACACACACAGACACACACACATCCCCTCTCATGCTCACCCACTCACACTCACCCATGCTATGTAGTCATTGCGATCATTAGAATCTAGTGCAAAACCAGGTGACCTCTCCTGCTTCTCCTCACATCTGGTGGTGGAGCCATGTAGAGACTGAGTCTGGACAGGAAGTTTGGTTCTAAGAGTGTCTGGGCTCAGCGATGTGCAGTGAAACCACAGCTGTGCCTGAGATGTAGTCCTTTGTTTCTACAGCTCACCACTTGGTCCCTTTTCTTAGAACTATGTGGGGCATCAGAGCAGCCCTCAGGGGTTGATGAAGTGGCCAACGTTCCCATTCTAGAGGGAAGGAAAAAAGTGAGCTGCAGGCAGAAAACACCACTCCCGGGGAGTCAGCAGAGACCTCTCCGGATGGAGCCCCTTTCCAGCTCAGCTGCTTTACAGTCTGCGCGTCCCCAGCTGTGTGTTCAAGTGCTTGCCAAATGCTTTAAAAAATCAGGAATTTGATGAAAAGAAACAGAAAGACAGTGCTGGGTGTTTGTTTTCGGCCAAGCTGGGTGCTGGAGGGACAGCAAAGAACGTGATGATGTTGGTGCCCTTGAGGAGGTCACACCACGACTCAAACACAGGATGATGTGAGCGGTAATGTTGGCTGGAGACAGACCCCAAGCCCAGCCACAAGTGGCTGGGAACTCTGTGACAGGACCCAAGGATGTCCTGTTGCCACATGCCTGAGCTCAGTTGCCTCTGATAATTGGGCCACAGTAAGTGACAGGAGTGGCCCAGGATTGAGTAACCGTGGCTCCGCCACTGCTTTGCTGAGAGCCACCTTCATCCACTTTCATTTGTAGCTCTATTCAATAATTAGTTGCTAATGAAGCACTTACCTTGTGGCAGGTTTTGTGCCAGGAACTGGGGTCCAGCAGTGAATTGGAACAGTGTTGCACCAACCTTGTGAGGTTGTCCAGGAAATGTAAACATTGACTAAGTGATTTGATTACAAGATCAGTGGGACTTACAAGAGGGGAGGGCAGGGTTCTGTGGGCTTCAGTTTCTTGATCTGTCATTTGAGGTAGGGAGCTGGGTTGTTGATAGTTTTCAGCTGGCAGTGGCCTTTTGGTTTGCAATATAGCCTTCCTGGGAACCTCACTACATGAAACATGAAAAAGCAGAGTTGTTTAGCTCCAAGCAGCACCCCTTTTGTGTATAGTGCATCCTCCTGCCATAAGGAACGCAGTTTGAAAAGCAGTGGGTGAGGTTATCTCCGAGGAGTCTTCCAGGAGCCCATACTATCTTAGAATTCTGTGCCTTGTTGATGACAGTGAGCTCCCTTCCATTACAAGTCTTCATGATCTTGTGTCTGGAATCCGCAATTGTCATTTGGTTGGGCTAGCATCCTTCTTTGCATGTGGATGTCAGGTTCACAGTCCTCATTTCTCTTTGAGGGGAAGGAGAAGTCTGAATGTGGAAACTTCCATCCAAAGAGCCTGCCTGCAAAAGGGGAGAGGAGGGATGATATAGTCGACTCGATCGGTCTCTCTGGCTATCTGGAGTGACCCTCAGCTGGAAGGGCCATGGTGTCTGGGGTGACCCTCAGCTGGAAGGGCCATGGCGTCTGGAGTGACCCTCAGCTGGAAGGGCCATGGTGTCTGGAGTGACCCTCAGCTGGAAGGGCCATGGTGTCTGGAGTGACCCTCAGCTGGAAGGGCTATGGTGTCTGGAGTGACCCTCAGCTGGAATGGCCATGGTGTCTGGAGTGACCCTCAGCTGGAAGGGCCATGGTGTCTGGAGTGACCCTCAGCTGGAAGGGCCATGGTGTCTGGGGTGACCCTCAGCTGGAAGGGCCATGGTGTCTGGGGTGACCCTCAGCTGGAATGGCTATGGTGTCTGGGGTGACCCCCAGCTGGAAGGGCCATGGTGTCTGGAGTGACCCTCAGCTGGAAGGGCCATGGTGTCTGGGGTGACCCTCAGCTGGAAGGGCCATGGTGTCTGGAGTGACCCTCAGCTGGAATGGCTATGGTGTCTGGAGTGACCCTCAGCTGGAAGGGCCATGGTGTCTGGGGTGACCCTCAGCTGGAAGGGCCATGGTATCTGGAGTGACCCTCAGCTGGAATGGCTATGGTGTCTGGAGTGACCCTCAGCTGGAAGGGCCATGGCGTCTGGAGTGACCCTCAGCTGGAAGGGCCATGGTGTCTGGAGTGACCCTCAGCTGGAAGGGCCATGGTGTCTGGGGTGACCCTCAGCTGGAAGGGCCATGGTGTCTGGAGTGACCCTCAGCTGGAAGGGCCATGGTGTCTGGAGTGACCCTCAGCTGGAAGGGCCATGGTGTCTGGGGTGACCCTCAGCTGGAATGGCCATGGTGTCTGGGGTAACCCTCAGCTGGAAGGGCCATGGTGTCTGGAGTGACCCTCAGCTGGAAGGGCCATGGTGTCTGGAGTGACCCTCAGCTGGAATGGCTATGGTGTCTGGGGTGACCCTCAGCTGGAAGGGCCATGGTGTCTGGGGTAACCCTCAGCTGGAATGGCTATGGTGTCTGGAGTGACCCTCAGCTGGAAGGGCCATGGTGTCTGGAGTGACCCTCAGCTGGAAGGGCCATGGTGTCTGGAGTGACCCTCAGCTGGAAGGGCCATGGTGTCTGGGGTGACCCTCAGCTGGAAGGGCCATGGTGATGGTGCTGTTGAGACTGTCATGCCTGAGCCCCTGAACCCCATCCCTACCCAGGATGTCCCAGGAGCCTACAGACCACAGTCAGTCTCCTTGCTGGAGCCTCACCTTAGTCTTGTTCTCCGCTCTCCTTGCCCCAGTCCATCCCTCCCAATACCCCAGATCTGCCTTGCTCTGATGGTACTATTTCCCTATTGACTTCAGGGTAAGTCCAAGCTTCTCATTGTCACACCCCCGAGTGGTGCCTCTGTGGGATCTCTGCAGCCTCCCACCCTTCCCTGAACACTTTCAGTCCTTATTCTAAGCTTCTGCTCCAGCTATTTGTCCACCTGGGATGGTGCCTTTCCTCCCTTCCTCTCGGCCACACTGCTCCATATCGAGCCCAACACCCTTCCTGGGGTGGCCCCAGATTTTCCCGGCTTTGAAATCACACAGCACTGGCTTGCTGTCTGAAATGCTTCAGCTGCGGATCATATAGGTCCTTTTGTTGGAAATCTTTTGCTATGGCTGTGACCTGCCTCTCTCATTATACCATATAAGCCCTTTAAGTTTGGATCTTCCAGTTCTTTTTTCTCTTCCTGTTCTGTACTCGGTGAAGATACGACTTGATCGACTCTCCCCCAATTAGAGCACAAATCCATGCATTCAGTTAGAGCGTTCTGATTGCTAAAGGTGGCCAGGGGTGAAGGTGCCATCCTTGACCAATAAGAACACTTGATTTTAATTTGCCACCCTCATGTCAGATTGTATTTGACAGCTAGTGTCAGAGACCAGACTAACAGTGGCTTAAACAGGCAGAGAGTTGATTTTTTCTCCTATAACAGTCCAGGGCCGGTAGGCAGTCCAAGGTCAGGAATGTAGTTCTACAACATCTCGGGCTTCTTTGTCTTTCTGCCTTGCCATCTCTAGTACATGGTTTGCATTCTCAAGTTACCCTCGTGGCCCCAGTCATCACCTCTACATTTTAAACAGGATGGAGGATGATGAAGGTTGGGGAAAGGGTGCATGCCAGTGGGGTAAGCCCTTCTTTTAAGGAGTTTCATTGATGCCCTACTCAGTAATTCTACTTCTATCTCTTTGACCAACACTTAACCCCCCAAACCATCATTTCTCCATGGGAAGCTAAGAAATTTAGTTCTTTAGTTGGACATATTTCCCTAACCACCACTACCCACTTAGAGTTCTTTTAATAAGGAAAAAGGCAGGAAGGGATATTGATTGGGTTGGCAGCCAGCAGTACCTGTTGTAGCTGGTTAATGACATCTATTGTGTTTCAAGTTGAGAAGCTGCCTGTCAAAGAAGGCAATGGATATTTCCAGTTTATGTGCAGTTCTGCCAGTAAATTCTAGGACTTTAGAGGTCAGGTTTCTCTAAGACCTCATCTTCAGACAAGTGTTTCTTAAATGACTCAGCCTGAGCCCCCCAAAGTCACTGAACTGTAAAGGGCCTCATAAAGGAGTGATGACCAACACCCTTGTCATGGCCAGCTCACCCTTCAGCACTGAGGAATGGTTCTGGGGCTCTGAGTAACTAAATATTTGCTAAAGCGAAGGTGGAACCAGGCCATGCCCTCTGTATTAAAGTCATTGTCCCTCGTACTTGATAATGAGCATAGTCTTGATTCCATGCAACTTTGAGCTTCAACACAAATTTAATTCAATATTTCCATAGGTTTCAACAACCTGATTTGATTAAGAAGAGTAAATTATAATTTTTTAAAAAAGGATTGATTTGCTTTTAAAATCACTTTGGTGGGTAAAGGGACTTGAAAAGAAATTAGTCTTGAATCAGAAAGCTTTGCGCCTTATTCTGTGGTCTGACCTTGTTTATTTCCAATAAAAGACATTGATTTTTCAGCCTGGTCATTCATCCTGCTCACCAGTAAGCTGTAGCTGGAAACACCCTGGCTTTTACCGTCACTCGTGATGTTCTCTCTGCTCACGAGATCCTGTCTGCTGGGAAGAAGAGTCCCTTCACCCACTTCTGTTACTATTTCCAAGGTCTTGAGTGCTTAGAGATGAGTGTGAAGTCTCTTGTTTGTGTATAACTATGGACTGTCTCACGGCTGGACCATGGGTAGAAGATGAAAGGTTAGCTAGAGATGCCAGGTACGGTGACGAGACGATCACCCACTGCTGGTCTCTGCCATCTGTTCAACTACAACGGCTCTTTTGGTCAACTTACCACATTCTAAGCATTTTGCAAGACGTTCTCTCATGCAGTCTTCACAGTAGTCCCACGAGGTATATGAGCTGTCCTTGGTCCGGTCAGACCTGATGAGTTTGCATGACTTGTCTAAGGTCCCGTCTTCTGTAAGTTGCTGATCTGGGACTCATACCTGGGGCGCTGAGATGAAGTTCATGCTGCTCCCACCTGGCTTCTTTGTACACCTGAAGAGTCTGGTTCAAAAAGGCCTGGGCCCTTGAGCAGAGATTTTTACCAGGGCCTGGCATCAGTGGCCCTGAGGTCCCTTATGATTCTGAGTTTATGGTTTCTAGGAAGATGGAAGGTCTGGACTTGAGTGGGAGCTAAACTGAGA
Source organism: Saccopteryx leptura (assembly GCF_036850995.1). NCBI lineage: Eukaryota > Metazoa > Chordata > Mammalia > Chiroptera > Emballonuridae > Saccopteryx > Saccopteryx leptura. The sequence continues at coordinate 305,259,563 of NC_089503.1, forward strand.
GGACTGTATGGAAGCAGCCCCACTGAGGCAATTTCAGTGTACAGGGGGGAGGCACTCCAGGCCAGAGAGTGGCCTTGGTGATGGTTTAGTAATGGCATCCGATAGCCAGATCTCTCAGCTACTGGAGAGATCACAGGACTGGAAGCCCTTCACATCGAGGCTGCTCCTAATTTTTAGCCAATAAAAAGCAAATGTGATTTTTACTGGAGACAGAGAGAACTTGGCTTGCCAGACCATGTTTCTGAGAGCTGGGGAGTGAATGGCCAAGGCTGAAGGATCACGTCTCCATTCTGGCCCTGTAGGGAATGGAGAAATTTATCAGGGCTTCCTAGTACCAGACACAAAAATAGGGCATTTTTATGCAATGTATTTGCAGTGACTGTCATAACTGGCAATATTCCTAAAATGTACTGAGGGTAATCATACTTTCATTTCATCTCTATAAAAGTCTTTTGTTTAGAGCAGCACACAATATTCTGTAAATTTCCACATAAATGCTCCCTATCCATTTTTCACATGAGCCAGGTAGAAGCTTTGGCTGATTGCTGAGGACATTTTGGCTTTATTTACTGAAATAGTCCTCCTAACTTGGGAAAAATTTAATTATTCTGAGCCAGTTCAATTCAGCTGAATTTTATTGAGCTGACTATCAGCCTCACACTGTTAGGCTATGAGATATAAAGTTAAACAAGATAGAGGTCCTGCCTTTTAGGATGTTTCAATTAACTATTGTTGCATAACCAGTCAAAACTTAGAGTGGCTTAAAGCAATCAGTGTTTTTTTTTTTTCTTCCAATTTTGTGCATCAAGAACCTGGGAAAGGCTGGGCCAAGCAGTCTCCTTCGGACGCGTGTGTCTGGGGTGGCCAGGGCTGGAGGCTCCACTCCCACGATGGCTTCCTTGCTCCCGTGTTTGGTGCTGTAATGCTTTTCCACCTGTCTCTACATAGCCTGGGCTTCCTGTAGTGAGGAGGTCTCAGGGTAATTGTCTTTCTTCCGTGGTGTCTGGTGTCTTTCTGAGAGGCAGAAAGTAGAAGCTTTCAGGTCAGTTAACAGCGACGTCCAAAACGGACACAGAATTACTTTCACCGTTGGTCAAATTGGTGGTAAGGCACAAAGCAGGACTCACTTTCAAGGGTATAGGAAGAATTCCATGCCTGATGGGGGAGTGGCAAGGTCACATTGCAGAACTTGAGGTCAAACTGGGATGGGAGAGACCATTGCAGCCATCTTTGGCAAAATACCATCTGTCACAAAGAAAATGAGGCTATGCAATTTAGTAAGTCATAATTTGGGAAATAACCACAACAAAGCAAGCACCAGCAAGTCAAAAGAAGAGCCCAGAGATGGAATAACAGGCTCTCTAATTGGGTGGGAGTGGGGAGAGGGTCAGAGAAGTCTCCTGGGATCAAGGGGCAACTGAGCTGGGTTTTGAAAAATGAACAGTATATTCATTTTAGAGAGAGGGAACAGCATGTATGCAGGTGTGGTAGTTGGGTCCTCATGAAGGGTTTACCCAGAAACAACCCCAACATATAATTACTTGTATTTACTTTTAGTTAGATTTATGCCGTGAGTATATATGGATATGGGTATATACATATATGTGTGTGCATTTACATGTATATATATATATACATATCCACACACACGCGCATGTGTGGATACACTTTTGGATAGAGACTTCCATTCAGTCTTTCACTCAGCAGATACGTGCAGAGCACTGATGTGTGCCAGTCAGTGTTGTGGGTGCTGAGGGTGTGGTGGTGAAGGAAACACATGAGATCTGCTCCTGGCACTTACATTCTATGATGGGGACCACAGTTACTGATGACTATTGCACTACAAGTTGTGACTTCAGGTAGTGCTGGGCAATAAGGTGGAGATTGCAGGGGATGCAGTTTTAGAACAGCCAAGAATGCCTCTCGGGAGATGACACTTAACAGAAGCGAGGGATGATCTTGGGCAGAGAGGTCCAGGCAGAGGGAACAGCCAGGGTAAGTGTGAACTACCTGGGCACCTATCTCCCGCCTTGCACCACGTTGCACCCTGTTGCACTGTGGGCTCTCTGAGGTCACACAGCAAGGTGAGGCTGGGACTGAATCCCCTGCCCAGTGAGTGCTCTTTGCTGCTCTGAGCAGGTTGAAGATGGCCAGCTCCAGGCCTTGAGCTCGAAGGCCCTGGCTCTCAGGGCAGTGAGCAGCCTGTTCTGTCTGGATGCCCTCTCGCCCCTGCTGTTCCTGGCACCAGGAGATTTGTTTTCACTTAGGGAGAAGCTGGAACATCCACAGCACCAGTGTTCCCAGAACCTGGCACTTTCCCAAGAGGAGAAATGTGGGTGGTGGCATCTCAGTGAGCAATCTCGATAATAAGGAAGGTGACTGGGACTCTGAAAGGGAGTGGTGACTCAGGGGAAGGCGCAGAACAGGTTCCCCGGCTACTCACCTCTGTACACATGTCTGCGTTCATTCATTTGTTCGTTCATTCATCCCCCAACTTGTACTGAGCATGTAGATAGACTCACAGACAAGTTCAAAGTCGGCTCTACCAACTTCTGGCTGTGTCATCTCAGCAGGTTAGTAAGCTGCGAGTTTGAGACCCCTGCTCTAGGGAGAAGATTGTCAGATTCAGCAAATGAAAAGGACAGATGCCAATGAAATATTTGAATATTTTTAGTATAAGTGATATTCTGAATATTGCCTACTTATCTGATGTTCAGTTTTAAGTGCACATCCTGTACTTTAACCATCAACCAACCTGGGGATAGAGATGAGGGGAAAAAATCCCTGACCTTGAGGAGCACAAGTGGGAGGACAGGCATGAAGAACATAGTTGCGGAGCAGGGCAATGTGCCTCACGTCAGAGGGGCAGGCAGAGCGCTGTGGAAACAGAGACGTCCCCCTTTGGGCCTATAAGAAAAGAGGTCCAGAATTACCCTTGCTGACTGCTGGCGTGTTTGTCAAACGCCCTCTGGACCATGGGTTTGACAGCATGGGAGCACAAAATGCAAGCACATTAAGTGAGACGGCGGGTTCAAGTTTGCTTTTCCACTGAGTATCTGGGGAGATGAACTTGCTTTTCTTGCCTCTCGAAGCAAAGGATGATTTTTTTTTTTTTTTTTTTTTTTTGGTCAGGAAAGAGATGATTCATTACTTCTAGTCATTTTCTATAGACCATTCCAAAAATCAAATAAAATTAATTTAGAGGGAAAAAGAAATCACATTGTCCTGACTTGATGGAATGTGCACCTCTCCGATAAAATGCTAATCATTCATTATTCTGCTTCCCTGGAGATCTAGAGGTAAATTTGCCATGTACCACCCAGACATCTAATAGGAGATACACAATTGAATCTTTGACTCCAAACTAAAATTTACCCAGAGCCTCTCTTTGGTAAAGCTGCAAGCATCAAAATACTGGGAGAACAGGTTGGGAATATTTTTTTGAAAGATGAGGTCTGCCAGACACCTTGTTGTCTTCTCTTACAAATGAATGCCATGGTATTGAACTTGGTCTGTAACCAAGCCTTGCTGAAGGCTTCCTCTCTTTCCCAGACATGGCAGAGGATATTTGAAATTGAGGGAGTTGTTTAAAAACCCTGAAAGCCTATAAAGACTGTTTGGATCCTAAAGCCTCTCAGTGGCTTGCGGCCGTTTCTAGAAACTGAACCCCTGGGAGGTTATAGTTGTCCACTGCACCGTCGTGAGGGGTGGGGGAGTCAAAGTGAGGGTTTGTGCAAAGGGGAAAAAGCAGGGCCTGGGGCTGAGTCTGGGGAAGAGGGAGGGTGTGTCCAGGGCTATGAAAAGCATGGTTCAGTGACAGGGGCCACAGCTAGCTTTGATTTGTAAGTGCCGGGCACTGTGCTAAGTGCTTTCTGTGCAGAATATCTTTGATCCTCGCCCACTCTTCACGCAGTAGGTATGTGGGTTCCTATTTTACAGATTGGAGACCCAAAGTGTTTGAATTACCTACTCAAGACCACACAGCTAGTAAGTAACCCTGAACCTTTTGATTGCAAAGCCCTTGAACTTAACCTCTCTGTGTTCTACTGCATTGTGCCCTCAGACCTTTTCCTAAAGGAATGTTCCATTTGCTTCAGGTATTTCTGTTCTCTCTGCCTGCTGTAGGGGATGGAGCATTGGGCTACTCCATGGTTGATGGACCACATGTGCATGACCTGAGAGATAGGGTGGGGGGGGGGGCTTCCCTAAGTAAAATGTTGGCTCCCATTGAGTTAGGAGGAGCCCTTTCTGGATCTGAGATCCTGTGTGTCCTACACATGGCAAGCCATTTGTTTTTTCACTCACCTCTTTGTTAGTTGACTAGGGCAGAGATAGTTGAGTAAACAGGCTGCTATGGTACAGGCTGGAAAGAGCTGTTAGGAGGTGCACGGTGCCATGTGAGCACTGTCCAGGACTTGGAGGGGTCAGGTGAGGCTGTGGTGAAGGCAGGAACATCTAAGGTAAGAGCTGAGGATGTGGAAGAGTTGGCCAGGCGGAGAGGGAACAGTTGGTGCAGAGGGAGGACACGTGTGGAATGCTTGCGGAATTGAGCGCTGTGCGGTCGGGACGGAGGATGGAGGGCCACGGGGTGGGAACAGTCTGGAGGGGAAAGAGTGCGCAGAGACAGACAGGGGCACACTGTGCCGGACCTGAGGTCTCTCTGAGCAATGTGGTGTTTGTATGCACAACAGTAGGCAGGCTCTGAAGGTCAGGGCTGCCCTGGGTGGTTCCCAGGTATGTCCTGCACAAGGATGCCAGCCAGCTAAGGAGGGCCCCTCTATCACTAAGCAGTGGGCTCCAGTGCAGGGCCTGTGTCTGTCCAGAGGAGGGTGACTTCTCCTAATTCTTATCAAGGAGCCTTAAGGGATGGTGCTGTCTTCAGTATCGAGTCCAGGGTAAAAATGGGCATGGGGTGTAGGCAGAGAAGGGATAGAGGCAGCCTGGGGAGGCCACTGGATGGGGAGAAGTGAGCGGCTTCCAGACACGGAGAAAGTCTGTGGACTGTGTGAATCCCCTGGATGTCAGTGTCTCCTGTGAGTCAGGTGAGGACGTTCTTTCAGAAGCAGAAATGCTAAATCCTGGAGGAACGCAGCTGAGAGGGTGTGTTGTTCCTTAGGCCACAGAGAGAGCCAGAATTAGGTCTGGTCCCCTGCTCTCTGTCTTATGCTCAGACATTTGAGTCAACTGCAGGAGGGCCAGGTGGCTAGACTCAAGGCTGAGAGTCAGGAGACTCAGACCTCCAGTTCCTCCTGGGCTGCTTCCTTTCTGCCGCCTCCCTCTCATTATACTCTGACCCTCAGACATTTGTGGAGCGCCTGCTAAGTGGCTCTGTGTCCAGCATGGTGGGGGTTCAGAGCCCTAAGGCACAATCCCAGCCCCCAAAGAGCTCACTGATGGGGCAGTAGTGAGTGGACGGGCAACCATTGAAGACTATCTGAGAGGTACGCAAGGAATGTTCTAGATTATCAGTATGCAGGGAGGCAGAGCACAATGGCTGTTGACATGGGACCTGGGATCAGGCAGAACCGGGTTCACATTCTGGCTTTGAAAACATTTTCTAGCTTTGATCCTGGGCAAGTCACGTAACCTCTCTGAGCCTCAGTTTGCCCACCTGTAAAATGAGGATAGTAGTGATTAGGTGGTTTGCTTTAAGGATTAAATAATTGAAGGCTTATAAAGTGCTTAGTGTGGTAGTATCTACTAGAGCAGGGGTAGTCAACCTTTTTATACCTACCAACCACTTTTGTATCTCTGTTAGTAGTAAAATTTTCTAACCACCCACCGGTTCCACAGTAATGGTGATTTATAAAGTAAGGAAGTCACTTTACTTTATAAAATTTATAAAGCAGAATTACAGCGAGTTAAAGCATATAATAATAATTACTTACCAAGTACTTTATGTCGGATTTTTGCTAAGTTTGGCAGAATAAATCTTTATAAAACAACTTACTATAGTTAAAAATCTATCTCTTTATTTATACTTTGGTTGCTCCACTACCACCCACTAGTGAAAGCTGGAACGCCCACTAGTGGGCAGCAGGGACCAGGTTGACTACCACTATACTAGAGCAGGGGTCGGGAACCATTTTGCCTGAGAGAGCCATGAACACCACATATTTTAAAATGTAATTCCATGAGAGCCATACAACGACCTGTGTATGTTATGCATTATCCAATAAAAATTTGGTGTTGTCCCGGAGGACAGCTGTGATTGGCTCCAGCCACCCTCAACCATGAACATGAGCGGTAGGAAATGAATAAATTGTAATACATGAGAGTGTTTTATATTTTTAACATTATTTTTTTTTATTAGAGATCTGTCTGCGAGTCAGATGCAGCCATCAAAAGAGCCACATCTGGCTCGCGAGCCATAGGTTCCCAAACCCTGTACTAGAGGGTAAACATTTTTAATATTGATCAGGTTAGGCTGATTTTTTAAAAATTTTTGTTTTATAGTTCTGTGTGTTTTGACAAATGCACAGTCATGTAATTGACACCACAAACAAGAGCGTTCCACTACCTCCCAAAGTCCCTTGTCTCATCCCTTTGTCAAATCCTCCTCATACTTTGTTTCCTTGCAGTCATTTAGCTCTTAGTTTTCATAACAACTTTCTTGATATCTAATTCACATACCACACAATTCACCTATTTAAAGTATACATTTCAAGTGATTTTTAGTGTATTCACAGAGTTGTACAACCGTCACCTCAATTAATTTGAGGGCACTTTGATCACCCCTTGAAGAAACCCCTTCCCCTTTATCAAGCATCTCATTTTCTCTACTTACCCCCTCCACCCCGCCCTGCCCCGGAAACCATTCATCTTTCTGTCTCTGTGGGTGTGCCTCTTCTGGACAGCTCCCATCAGTGGGATCACACACAGTCAGGTCTTCTGTGACTGGCTTCCTCCACTGAGCAGAGTATTTTCCTTTTTTTTTTTTTTCATTTTAGAGAAGAGAGAGAGAGAGGAGAGAGAGACAGAGAGAGAGAAGGGGGGAGGAACTGGAAGCATCAACTCCCATATGTGCCTTGACCAGGCAAACCCAGGGTTTCGAACCGGCGACCTCAGCATTTCCAGGCCGACGCATTATCCACTGCGCCACCACAGGTCAGACACTGAGCAGAGTATTTTCTAGGTTCATCTATATCATAGCACGTAGCTGTCCCCCATTCCTTTTTATTACTGAGTAATATTCCACTGTATGGGTATACTGCATTTTATTTATCCAGTTCTCAGTTGATGGACATTTGGGTTGTTCCCTCCTTTTGGCTAGTATAAATAATGCTGCTATGCACGTTGGTGTACAGGTTTTTGTGTGGACATATGTTTTCCTAGGGAATTGCTGGGTCAGATGGTAACCTGTATGTGATCTTTTGAGAAACTGCCAGACAGTTTTCCAAAGTGGTGGCACCATTTTACAACCCCACCAGGAGTATATGAGGGCTCCAATCTCTCCACATCCTTGCCAACACTTGTTAGTATCTACAGACTTGATTACAGCCCCCCTGGTGGGTATGTAGTGGTATCTCGTTCATATATGCATTTAACCTCTGGCAATCATGGCTTTATTACCTGGCCATATCATTTTGCCTTTTCTGGAAGGTGATAGCTCTAATCACTTATTTTGTAGCTTTTTGACTTTGCCTTCTTCCACCTACATGGCACATTTGAGATTCACCCATGCTCTCGTGTTCCCCATTGTGGCTGAGTTGCATTCCCTTGGATGGATATTCCACCCTAAGAGTCCTTGCTCTTCCATGCAGTAAGGCTTGCGAGACCACTTGCCCAGATGACTCAAAGGCTAAGTCTCTCCCATTGCCAGGGGCTTTTATAGTTTGGGAGGCCCTTTCCAAGTCTCCCTGGGCTGCCAGGGTTGTAGGAGACCCGCCTGTTCTTCCAGAGGGTCCCTCTGGTATGCAGAGCTCAGTCTGTGCTCAGTGAGCTGGAGCCCCTGATGAGTGCAGACCCGATAATCTCTGTGTGTTGCTTCTGATGAGCCACTCATGGCAAGAGGCCACCAGATGTGGGCCACAGTCCAGTGAGACAGGTGGGGCCTGGACCACCAGGACAGCTGCTACTTGGGAGCCTGGGCCTCTGCTGTCCAGCTGTCTCCCTTCTCATCAGAGAGCCCCTGCAGCAAACTGGGCTCATTACACAAAACCATTTTCTCCTTCCTCTTCTGTTTTCATGGCTGGCTTCCAGCTCAGGGCTTTGAGCACTTGTCAGCTCCCACCATCCCCCACCCACCCAAGCATAGCAGTTCTCCAACTCTCTAGTGTGGGCCTAGGGAGAATATGATGTAATGATAAAAATAATAATGAATTTGCCTGTACCAGGTTTATTACATACATCAAAATGCATGAGGTAGACATAATTACTTTAAGCAGAAAGAATCAAGGTACTAGGTGGGTAAATTACTCGTTCAAAGTCACTCAGCTGGTGAGCAGTGGGGCTGGGACTTGAACCCTCACCTGGGCTTTCATCCCTACCAGTGCACCACAAACCTCAGCCATTTACACACTGCCTTCCTGAGTTCCTTCTACCACTGGGGCTTTATTTAGCGAACATTTTCCGTCTAATTGACTTCACAGTTTTTGTCTATCTACAACATGTTTAGTGCATAACACTTGCGGCACAGATGGCTTAATATCCTAGCTGTATGTTTTGTAAAATACATTAAAATAAACACACAACTCCAAATAAAAACGTTCACCCACATATCACCTAAAACTGGCTCGTGGCCTGACCTGTGGTGGCGCAGTGGATAAAGCATCAACCTGGAATGCTGAGGTTGCCTGTTTGAAACCCTGGGCTTGCCTGGTCAAGGCACATATGGGAGTTGATGCTTCCTGCTCCTCCCCCCTTCTCTCTCTCTCTACTCTAAATAAAGTCTTAAAAAAACAAACTAACAACTGGATTGTGTCCGGCAGTGACATATGGACCATGCTTTGGGGAAGGCAGTGTCATGCCGTGCAGTGATTTGCTTATAGGATTGGCTTTCTCCCTCCATGGGGAGTCACAGGTAGGCTGTACCTGGAACTTCATCTGGGCATCCTCAGCATCCTGTACTGTGACAGACTCATTAGAGGTACTTGCTATATGATTAATGAGTAAATGACAGAAGGAATGGGGTAATAAAGGGGAAGGTGAAGAATGAGTGGCATCTCCCCCTTCCTTGTAGAGAAGACCGGAAGGAAGCCCCTTTCCTTGACGTTGATGAGGTGGGGAGGTTGGCAGGGGGCGGGGCCTGAGCTCCAGGCGGAGGAGAGTGCTTTGACGCTTTGATGCCTGCAGCCGCTGTGGAGATGGTGGGAGGCTGATATTCTCTGTGTGAAGTCCCTCAGCCCTCTGAAGCTCCTGGTTTTTGGGATGGTAGACTCTGTCATTGTATTACACATCTTCCGCTGGCTTTTATCCTTAACATGGAAAAATCAGCCTGCCTCTGGTTGTTTCTCTAGTCAAACGAGTGCTGCCTGCTGCTGTCCTCCCTCCTCCAGCTCTTCCCAGAGTGAGACCACACTCCAGACAGGTTTGACATCTCCTCTAGAGGAAAACGCAGCAGCAACACGCTCAGCAGCAGCTAAGACCAGAGACCTGCATTTCATATCTGGATGAGTCAGCAGATCTGCATGTGAACCAGTCAGTTAGCACTTACTGAGGACCTACTACGTGCCAGGCACTGGGCTCAGTGCCCCTGAATCCTCTCCTACTTCAGAATCATGTCACCTAGATATAGGCATGGAAGCCAGCATTTCTGACTTTAAAAGGAAAAACTCAACCCAACAATATTTATTGAAGCTCAATCATATGGGGCATCTGACCTGAGCCTTGAGAATACAAGATAATAAGTTCCTGTCCTTAGGAGCTTGGAGGACCCTGAGGAATCTTGCTGATTTACCGCTTGGGGAGTTGCATGTGCACTGGGCAGCATCTAGAAATGTCACTGTGCTCATGCCCTTAGATAGCCAGCATGTTGCGGGCACACTCAGCAGGCAAATGTCATCCATGCATTCAACCAACATTGAAGGGGCACCTTTTACAAGTTTGGCAAATGTAGGCACACGTGTGCTTGCATCACACCAAGTGCTCCACGACAGGGTGAGGGTGGGGTGTCCTGCACGTGGCCTTGGCACCCTTCCATGTCCCAGGTGTTCAGAGTTGGGATTCGAAGTGAAATTTGCAGCTCCCGCTCTGTTACTTGAGAGGCAATGGGGCTAGAAATGTTCTTTCTGCCATCACATGATGGCGCCCAGCATGCCACATGACACCATGCAGGCTGCCTATCATCCAAACCCAGGGGCGCATTCACTCAGGCTGCCATGTGTTTGGCAGCCTCCAGTTCAGCCTGGGGAGCCCTGATGGGACAGGAGATGGTAATTGATGTTTCTGGGCTTTTAAGACCGTTATTTGAAAAAATAAAGTCCGCACCCATGTTGTTAATCTCCTACAACTATTAAAAGAATATTATGTATCTGTCAAGTTCTTTCCTTCTTTGCTTGCTTGCTCCCCTCCCTCTCCTCCCTCCCCCAGCCCTCCCTTCCTCCCCTCCCTCCCTCCTTCTCTCCCTTCCTCCCCTCCCTCCCTCCCTCCTTCCCTCCCCTCTTTCCCTCTGTCCTTCTCTCTCTTCCTTCCACAAATATTAGATTACCTACAATGTCAGAGAAACCATTCTGGGATATAACAGTAAACAAAATAGACAAACACCCCTGCCTTCTTGGAGCCCACATTCTAGAGGGGAGACAGAAATAAAGTCCTATAAAATACAGGGTTGGGCAAAAGTATGAAAAATTAGACAATAATTCATAAGTAAGAATATACTATTTGGCATACTCACAACTGTAAGCCTACTTTTTCCCCACCTGGCATATAGTGTGTTATGTGGGAATAAGTGCTACAGAGAAAAAAAAAGCAGTGCACAGGGACAGGAGATATTGGGAGATTGTGATTTTAGATGAGGGGCAGGGGAAAGTCTCACTGAGAGAGTAACATTTTAGTAAAGACCTTTAAAATGTTACAGAATGACCCATACAGATTACTGGAGAAAGGCCTTCTAGGCAGCAGGGATAGTATGTGCCAAGGCCCTGAGGCAGGAACATGCCTGGCATATCTGGATTGGGTTGAGCAGGTAGAAGATAAGTTCAGGCAAGTAATGGGGGGTGGGGTCCAGACCTTGGAAGGCTTTTAGAATTCACTCCCAAATGATGGTTCTCCAAGTATAGTCTCTGAACCACCTAGGACCTGCTGAGTCAGAATGTCTGGAGGTGGAGTCCACAATCTCTATTTAAACAAACCCTCCCTGGGGATTCTGATCCCTCTAAAATATGAGGGCCACTGCTATTGAACATCTGGGCCACTCCTGACCCACCGTGCGGGGTCTGCCGTTTCTTCTGCTGTGTGGTATGAGACAGAAAGGGTAGGCGCTGTTGACCTGCCTTCCTGACCTCAAGTACTGAAATCATCTTGGTGTCTGGGAGTTGACATTCAGACTAATAAAAGAAGCTGGGTGCTGTGTCTGTGCTCAAACGGAGGTCGGGTGACTGCGAGGGACAGAAGGTAGGAGGCAGGGACGCATAGCCAAGTGCCTGGCAGATGGGATCGTTGACTGCCAGGGTCTGTCGGGCCTCAGAGAGAACTGAGGACACGTGATCTCAAATTGGTCAGAGAAGGCTGAGGACGAGAAAGGGACAATGACCACATATCTAATGTGTGATTAGACACATGTGGGGTTCCTGTGGGCCCTCTGGGCTTCTAGGCACTTGCTCTCTTTCCAATCGTGTGTGTAGGCTTGGAGATTTGTGGCACCCAGAGAACACTCCTGCTAGACAGATATAGGGGATGTTGCTGGTGCAGGTAAATGTATGGGACGTTGGCTGTGCAGGTAGGTGTAGGGGACGTTGGTGGTGTGGAGAGAGATAGGAGGTGATTGGAGGAGCGTGAGGAGAAGAAACATGCCATCAGGGCCTTTGAGGGACAGGGTATGTATTGTTTGAGGAATGAAGAGTTTTGTTTGTCTGGAACTGACCAGGGGGGTAAGTGTGAGGGCCAGCGCACAAATGTCTCAAATGTCAGTCTAAGCACCTGAGACTTTAACTGTTGGCAGTGAAGTCCCCAAAGTCCCAGGTGACAGTTGTTTCTAGGCTGTTCTAAGCTCCTTATGTGGATCACAACCTCCCCTACCTGGCCAGGTAACTGTCCCACCAAGGGCTCCTAGCTCCCACAGAGCCCTGCTCTGACTTTTTCCAGAACAGAAGGAGAACAACCAGACCCTCACCTGATAACTCAGGATGACTGTAGACTGAGCCCAGGCATATTTCCCTGATGGCTCTGCTCCCTCTGAAGGCAAGAAGCAGAGGTTGAACTCCCCAAAGGCGTTTGGTCCATCCGCTGCTGCACACCTGGCTTTGTGAAAAATGAAAAATACCTCCTTTTTTTCATTTAAAGGAAATGCATGTACTTCAGGGGAAAGTGAGAGCACTTACATAAGCAATAAAAAGAAGAATTTAAATGACCCACCATTCCACCATCTAGAGATAGTGTTAATAATTTGTATATCCTTCCCGAACATTTTTATGCACTTGATATTTTCCTTACAAAGTAGAGTCATATTGTGTGTATTGTTTGCACTCGCTTATTTTGCTTATCGGATCGAGAACATCTTTGCATGCCATTACATGCTCTGACAGCGCCGTTAAAACGGTTGAATAATGTTCTATCTTATGGTCAATTCCTTAATATTGGACATTTTAATATTGTTCCCTATTTTTCGATTCTATGAACAGCTCTGTAGTGAATTATCCTGCAATACAACTTTTCATTTGTGATTTATTATATCCTAAGGATAAATTCCGAACCATGGGATGGTTGGGTTCGACCAGCCGGCTCAGGAAAGGCTTTGACTGCCTGCCAGAGAGATTTCAATGACAATCACCGAGGTTGGAGGTAATCCAGTCAGCAGCACCACCTTTCTCTGCATGGATTCTACTGTAGCTGAGGTAGACACAGGATATGCCGGGCAGATGGAGGTGAAAATATCACTCTTAGTACTAAATGAAGACTACTTTGGAGAACATGGCTTGGAAGTGCAGCAACCATTGGCTTCCTAATACTGGACCTTGCAACTAATAAGTGTAAATACCTATTCATGGGCCATGCTGGGAAATGATGGGTATCATCCTGGAAAAGTATGGCAATGCTGGGGTGCAGCAGAAGGCTTGCTTCCTGCAGGCAGCTACTTCCTGGGGGAAAGGTTAGAGGAGGGGTGGAGCTAGGCTGGCCCCTCCTCCTCCCCAACTCACTAACGAGGTGAGTCATTCCATTTTTTAGGAATGGAAGTAAAAGGGGAAAGAAAAGCCAGGAGTGTTCTACAAATGAATATTTGTCCATGCGGCAGGAAACAACCGGAGAGTGCAATAAATGTTCTCTAATAATAATTATTATTATTAAAACCAGAGAGCTAATGTATATTGAGCACTATGCTAGGCTTTTCCCTCCATCTCCTTTGATCCTTCTAACAAGGAACTAGTTATTCTGGCCATTTCTATCTTGTTGATGGGAAAACTGAGGCTCAGAAAACCGAATGATGTATCCCAAATCTCCTAGCTGGTATGTGAAGGAGCTGGGATTTGAACCCAGGCAGCCTAACTCCAGAGACCACTTTCTCTCAACCATTATTAGTGTGCCTCCCACTATCAGCATCATCTGGCATTTGGAAGGTGACAGCCCCTAAACTTAAAAGAAGGGCCAGCTAAGAGCCAGGGTGGCCAGTTTGTCAGAATGCCCGTGCCCCCAGGTTGAAATGGCATGCCCCTCACAGCATTCGGGCAGACCTTCTGACCAGCCCTGTTCTCACGAAATTCATTAATTGCTTTTGAAAGAACCACTTAACCTCCATGTCCTAAATTATGATGAGCAGCAGTTATGATGGACTGCACACAGCAGAGAGGACCTTGACAAGTGTCCTTGCTTAAAAGAAGACTGAGAGAGACACACTCAAGTTCATGATGTGTGCTTTTTGATGAGTTCATCTTATCTTAAGGATCTCAGCAACTCAGGAAGGATTTGCTTTGATTTAGGGAGAAAATAATGAATCTGTTACAGAAGTAATTTTTTTTTTTTTCAGTTAGAAAGAAAACATGTAATTTCAGGGGAGGGTGAGAACACTAATTATACTTTTAATTGTGCCTATTACCCTTTAGGGTAAACACCAAGGAACTGGATAAAGAAAGAAAAACTTTCTCTTAAAGTTTTTCTTTAAGTGTTTTTCCATCATTCCAGGCAATTCCCCAAAGAATAGTCACCTCTGTTGTCACACGTTTTCAGTTTTAATAGCCTTACAAGCAGAAGCTAGGCTGTTTTCCTTTCTTTTTTAAAGCAAGCAATTTTGATGTTTCTTTAACCATATATTTTTATAATTCTATAATTCTTTTATTTTTTAAACATTGGCTAAGGTACAGCAAGAAACTTATAGACCTTTATGTTTATGCTTTAATCTATCTGGTTGGTAAAAATGTTAGCCAGGATATACCGGGTACTGATTAAGAGTGTGGGTTCTGGAGTTTTATTCTTGAGTTTCACAGTTGACTCTCTTTTATGAGCTGTGTGATCTTTAGCAAGTTACCTAACCCCTCTGTGCTTTAGTTTCTCATCTTCAAAATAGGGATAATACCAGCACCCCCCCACCCCCCACCCCCATCATAGAATTGTTATGAGGATTTGATGACTATTAGCCAAGATAGGATAGGTTATGCTACAGTAACAGACAAATCCCAAATCTCTGAAGTTCGATATAACTAAAGCTTACTTCTCACTCATGCAAAGACCTCAGAAGATCTGGATGACTCCCGGGGCAGTTACCATCTATGTTTTGGCTCAACATATTCCAGGCTGCTTCAGTTTTACAATTTCTTGTATCAATGTGTTTCCATGCTTGTTACAATGGAGAAGACAGATCATAGAGAATTCTGTACTGGCTCTTCTCAGGGCTCCACCTACAGTGATGCAAATCACTTCTGCTTGCATTTCATTGGCCAAAGCCAACAACATGGCCATGCATAAATTCAAGGTGGCAGAAAGGGCCCAGAAGTGAAGGAAACCAGGAAAGTGGGTGAACAGTGGTAGGTCTGTCAACATATATATTGTGCTTATTAGAACCGCGCAGGGCACACAGCAAGCATGACATAAGTATAAACTATTGTTGCTGAAGGCTGGCACTTCCAAAGTATAATTTAAATTTTTATTGAGACTGTTTTCCCTTTCTTTTTAGGTTTGGTCTAAAGAATAACTTCCACATACACACGGAGGCCCTAATAGGCTCCCCTGGGAGGTGAAGGATGTTTCTCACTGTCACAGTGGTTGTTCTAGTGCTTAGTGGGCGGCACACGCTAGGAGGTAGCATTAGCTGTGTCTGAGAGCTTAGAGGGCTTAGAGTCAGATGGACTTGTGTAAATTGCAGAGCTAATGCCTACTGAATGTGTGTGACTTCGACCAGGTGACTTAACCATTTTTAGACTTAGTGACTTCACAGTTAAAATGGTCATAATAATGCCTGCATCACAGTGTTGCTGTGAAAATTAAATAAGATAATAGATATAAAGGGTTTGCGGAGCCTGATACAAAATAAGTGTGCATTGATACTTGTGCTGTGATGATGATGAACAAACCTTCCTGAATCCTCAGCATGCTTATCTAAAAAATGGGAATAATAGTACTTACCTTTTAGAGCTTTCTAGCTGCTTAACACACAA
The DNA here is from genome assembly GCF_036850995.1 of Saccopteryx leptura. Taxonomy (NCBI): domain Eukaryota; kingdom Metazoa; phylum Chordata; class Mammalia; order Chiroptera; family Emballonuridae; genus Saccopteryx; species Saccopteryx leptura. Next base: position 305,275,306 of record NC_089503.1, read on the forward strand.
GATGATGAACACCAGAAAAAAGTTCTTTCTTCTGTCTACCTGTTTCATAATTATGTCAGATTTTGATCCTGACCCAGTGTGGGAGAGCCATTTGGGGTATCGTCAACTCTTCCCTGCCTCCCAAGCTTGTTGGAGGTTAAACGGGCTGATGTAAACACCTACCAATGTGGGTACATAGTAGCTCTTCAGTAAATGTTGGTTTCCATCACTTTTCCCCTGTCCCATCATGTCCTCTCGTCACTAGAGTGCAGTTCTTAAAGGGGTGGGGTGAAGTTTCAGGCATCAGGGAGCGGCATGTTTTACGACCTTGGGTGGGTCCAGTTTGGCACTGCACAAATCTCAGCAGGCAACTCCCTCCTGTTGCAGTGACCTGACCCACCACAAAGTGAAGAGTTAGATTTCATTCACAAATGGAATTTCACCACCTCCAAAGAAATGCTGGCAGACAACAACTGCCTCACAATGGAGTGGTTCAATAGTCAGTTTAGGTGCCGCGGGGCCACCCATGGGAGCTGCTGAAACCAGAGTGGGGATAATGCATTATGAGAACACACAGCACAACCCTGATAACACTAACTCATCTGGAAGGCTTCTGAGAATGGGCCACCTCCTCTTGGAAGCCTGTTCGTTTCTGTTCTTCCCAGCCAGTTGGCCACTCCTTGCTTTGTGCCCCCACTTGAAAGCTCTGTCAGTTCCCATTGGTGAGCCTAGGGGTAGGGTGGCTTGAAGAGCTGGCTCCCATTCATCTTGGCAGCCCAGAGATGATTGTTGAATGAATAATTAAGGGAGAAAATCAGGGACCTTGAAAACAACTATTTGTTTTCCAGAGAGAATTTTTTACATGAGCTCTTTGGATATAATGTCTCTTAGAGGAGAATAAATATTTCCCTCCTCTTCTAATGTCTTTAAAACAAACAAACAGACAGACAAACGAGCAAAAAAAAACAAAACCAAAAAATGGAAAGGAGAAAAGGAAACCCCTACTACTAGGAGGCTGCAGAAAAGGTTTAGGCTTCGGGGAAAAGCTCCCGTGATCGATTAGTCATGCCTGCTGGGGAGAGGGCTGGGAGGAAGGCAGCACTTAGGCCTTACAGCTGGCATTTCTCTTCAACCCTTAAGTAGTGACCAAATTAGTGAAAATGCAGCTCAAACAGTGAAGTATGGCCTTTACTCAACCTTTAATTGGGATATTTAGCAAATGTGTTTTACTATTAAAATGGAAATGGGGTGGAAAATAGACTTCATTGTATAATCCATATTGAGTATATATTGGTATCCTATCAATAGAAAGATGTTTTTAATGAATGAAAAGGAAAAGCAACCCCCTCTATTTGAATGACTGATGATTCTCTTTCTGACCAGAGAGGGATCTGATGGCAGTCCAGGAGACAAGGAGGTGGGACATTGCTTGTACACCAAAAACCTCCCATATGGATGGCTCAGTGTCCTGGTTAATCCTTGGCCTTAAAATCAGAACACTTATGTTTTCCTCCCAAGTTTTTTTTGTTTTAAATCGATAAACTTCAAACCTCCTGAAAAGTTGAACAAATAGTACAAGGAATAGTATACACTTTTTCTTTACTGTGATTCACCAACTGTTATTATTTTTCCTCTCTCCCTTCCTCTCTCTCTCTCCACACACACACACACACACACACACACACACACACACACACACACACTTTTGTTTTGCTGAACCATGTAAAAGTTAGTTTCAGACATCATGACACTTTATCCCAGTCATCACCCCAAATGCTTCACCTTCATTTCCTAAGAACAAGGACGTTTTCCTACATCAGGGGTCGGGAACCTATGGCTTGCGAGCCAGATGTGGCTCTTTTAATGGCTGCATCTGGCTTGCAGACAAATCTTTAATTAAAAAAAATAACATTAAAAATATAAAACATTCTCATGTATTACAACCCATTCATTTCTTACTGCTCATGTTCATGATTGCAGGTGGCTGGAGCCAATCACAGCTGTCCTCCAGGACAACACCAAATTTTTATTGGATAATGCATAATGTACATGGGTCATTGTATGGCTCTCACAGAATTACATTTTAAAATATGTGGCGTTCATGGCTCTCTCAGCCAGAAAGATTCCAACCCCTGTCCTACATAATTATAGGACCACAATATCACAATCAAGAAACTTAACATTAATACAATAATATTGTGCCTCAGAACATTAATGTTAATTCAATATTACCATCTGACTATGTAGTCCTTTATAAATTTTCCTCAACTGCCCCAAGAACAACTTTTATAACTTAAAAAAAAATTCAGGCCCCAATGTGTTATGTTTGATTGCTATGTCTCTTTTAATTTAGAACAGATGCCTGCCTGCCTGCCTTTTTATGTTTTCATGACTAACTGTTTTTGAAGAACAACAGACTGTGTGTCCTGTGGAATGTCCCACCTTCTGGATTTGTTTGCTGGTTTCCTCATGGTTATAGTAAAATGAAACACGTTCGGCAGGAATACCTACAGGTGTTACTGTGTACTCGTTACTGCATCCCACTGGGGACGCGTAATGTCTGGCTGTCCCCCACTTGGAGATGCTAAGTTTGATCCATTTGCTAAAAAGGTTGTGACTGCAAGATCTCACTTGTACAAAGACACATTTCTGTTTGATGCTATTAAGTAATCTGTGAGTGATCCTTTGACAGCATGTGAATATCCTGTTCTTCACACAGCCTTTCTCTCAGAAATCTTAGCGTCCACTGATGATCCTTACCTGAGTCACTTACTACACTGAGGATTGCAAAGTGGTGATCTAATTCTATTGTTCCTTCCACACTGTAGCCCAGAACACTGTGGGTTGATTACTTAGTCTCTTTGAGCTTTCTCTTACTTATCTGTATAAAGAGCATAATAAGAGAGTATGGATATAAGGATTGATCTTGATAATGAATATGAAAGAACCTTGTATCACATGCTTGATAATTGAAAGGAATTACTATGATTTACATTCTGGTGAAGGAAGGGATGCCTCAAAGAAAATGAATGTATTTATCTAAGTTGGTGGTTTCTAAAAGAAAACAAATAAGTAAGAAGCACATAAACAATTCAGTTCGGTTCAGCTCAGTACATATTTATAAGTCTCTGCACTATGCCTGACACAGTGCTAAGCATGCAGATAAATAGCTCAATGCCCTGAATTAATTTGATGCCAAAGGGGAGAGAAGATGTTTGAAATAGAGATCATTGAGAGAAAAATTAATTTGTTAGTCAATTGACTAATTGACTCATTCATTACTTTATTCACCCAATGAACATTTGATGAGGTGCTAGAGATACTAAATCAAATAATCCCCTGCCCCTGCCCCAGAGAGACTTACAGCTTCTCTCTGGGGCATTCCCTGAACTCAGACTCAGGTCTGCCTGACTCTAAGCCCCGCCTCTTTGCATTACATCAAGGAGAGAAAATAATGGCAGGGAGCCTCCCGGGTGAGCTGCTGGGGCTGAGCTGTGTTCTCCTCTCCAGTGTGTTTTACATAATCATTGCTGGAAGATGGCCAGGTAGTGGAGTTCCAAGCCCGCCTACTCCTGAACCCCATGTCCTCCCAGAATCCAGCAAAGTTGGCTGCTGGGAGCGCTCTGCTGAGAGCCTTGCATCACCTCCTGCAGGTGCAGGCCCGAGCAGGACTCGCCGGCTCTCCCATTGGGCCACTGCATTTGTTCTCAGCTGACATCCTATCAGGAGCTGGGACTCCTCCCCACATGGGGTGTGTGTGGTCAGGGGAGGCAGCCCATGGAAGTTATTGGCGTGGAGTTTGCACAGTTGGTGCAGTTCTGTTCTTGTCTGTCCAGTCGGGCTGCTTGCTGCTCCCTGCCCTCAGCTCACAGAGCAATGGGCATTGGCCATAGTGGCCATGGTTGTAATCTTTATACCAAGGGGATGTGGTGACCATGGAGGTTGTGAGGTCAGAGCCAGTCTGGGCCGATTAAAACTTGGTGAGGAAAGGAAGAATTTTAAATAAAACTGGAAGTCAATTAAGAAAAGTTATTTACGCCTTTCCCATTTCCTTTTGGATCTCAGATACAACAGAGAGTTGAGTGCTTCACACTCATGAGTTGATGGAAGTGTCAGCACCATCAATGCAAGGCTCTCTCTTTCTTGTTTTATTTCATTTCTGTTCTCTTCATCTATGATCTCCACTGCTACAGGAACCCATCTAAGGTGTGTAATGTATGCCCTCAAACAGTTACATGTCTATAAAATGTGCCGTGTTATTTTGTGTGTGTGTTGCTGATTTACAGCAATGATATTGTGCCAAGGTGCATGTCCTGTTCTTACTTACCATTTTCACCCGTGTTCTCACTATGGTTTTAAGATCTGTCTATGTTGTTGACTGTACATCTATTTATTGCTTCTAACAGCTGCATAGCGATCAAAGTAGGCTAAGTTATGGTGCAGTAACACTACCAAAATGTTAATGGCTTAAAATAATAAAAGGCATACTACCCGTCTATCCGATCACTAGGTGCTTTGCTTCACATCTCACTCGGGGACATAGGTGGATGGGCCTCCACCATGGCAGGGAGAGAAGAAAGTGGCAAATTGCTCACTGGCTTGGAAAGGCTCTGTGGCAAATGGCACACTGGTCCAGAAGTGGCCAACAGATGTCACATGGCCATTCCCAACTCCATGAGGGGTGGGAACCGAATACTACCATGAATCTAGGAAGAACAGTGGAAATAATAGGTGAATGGTGCTAATGACTACCAGAGCACAAAATATCCACCGTATTTTCCATTTGTTCATTCTTTAGTGACAATAACCAGTTGATTCCAGTTTCCCACTACCACAAATAGTGCTGTTATGAATATCCTTTTACTTGAACCCTTATAGAACCCTTACTTGCACAAGCAAGTATCTTCCTCGGTTCTAGTTCCAAATGTGGGTTTGTTGAGTCCTAGGCTTTATAGGTACTCAGTTTCAGTAATCACAGGTAAGTCTCTAGAATGGCTACACCAATCTAGACTCCCACCAGTGGAGTGTGAGGGTTCCCATTTACCCATATCTTCTCCAGCATTCGGTATGACTCAACATTCTACTAATTTTGCCCATCTGTTGAGTATCACATGGAATCTCATTGTTGTTTCATTTTCATTTCTCTCTTTACTAGTAATTTTTAGAATCTCTTTATACATCTGTGGACTATGCTAGCATTCTAGTTTTCACTTTTGTAAACTGCCCACTCATATTCACAGACCATTTTTTTTGTTGCTTTTCCTTTTCTTTTTTTCCCCTGTTGATTTATTGGTCTTTCTTGGGTAGCTAGATATTAATCCTTTTTTGGGTTTAGACATTGCAAATATCTTTTTCCACTCTGCCACTTCCCTGTCAACTTTATCCATACTGTCGTTTGTTGGACAGAAGCTCTTAATTTTGATGTAATCAAATCCATCAACTTTTTTGCTTTGGGACTTGTGCTGTGGGGCTCTTATTAAAGAGGTCGTTCCATCCTCTAAGTTCATAAAGATAGTCTGTCCCACTTTCTCTCCTTAGCTTTATAGTTTTCTTTTCACATTCAGGCTTTTCATTCATTTGGAGTTGATCTTTAATGATGTATAGGAGGGGCCCAAATCCATTTAGTGAGCCAGTTTTCTCAACACTGTGAAGGACTCACTTTTTTCTCCAGTGGTCTGTGGTGCAACCTTTATCATAAATAAATTCTTCTCTGCATGGGTTTGTTTCTGAGTTTTTGATCATGAGCTCTCTGAACCTTGCCATTCAAAAAACTAAAACCGAATGAGGTTTTGTTTTGGAGAATTTGTATGGTGTGCTCTGAGCCTTGATGATTTCCCGTAATATGTAGTAAGAGGTGGTGAAGCGTAATGAAACCAACAGGAACCTTGGGGTCAGATGAACCTGTACTTTCAGTCCTGACTTCACCACTTCCCAGCCATGTGACCTTGAGCAACTTCTTCAGCCCTTTTGAGCCTGTGTTTCTTCATCTGTAAAACAGAGTTGATAATATGCACCTCCTAGGATTGTAGTAAGAATTAACTGCTGTAATATATACAAATACATAGCACTCAGTAAATGCTATTTCCCCTTTGATCGTTATCATCAGACAAATGACTTCAGTGATGCTCTAAAGTCATTTCCCCAAGGTGTGGCTCTAAATGGGGAACATGTTATTCCTAATACCACAGATGACATTGCCTCTCATTCCTACCTGCTAATCCATGACATTCACTCAATTATTTCTGGGTATGCTGCAGTGTTCCATGAGGGCTCATGAAAGCTCCTATTGGTCTGTCCACCAGCCCCTCAGTGGGCACTGCTGAGGTCTCGATGGAGCCCCTGCAATGTCCAGCCCACTGAGGATCAGAGACATGCACCTGGCACATGGCAGATGCTTAGCTAGGAATGTTGAACAGGTCATCAGAATGCTTGTCTTGCCTGGCCATTTCTGCACATGGATTTTAGAAACACCTAGTATTTCTGCTTCACTCCCCGACCCCTCTCTGCTCTTTCTCCTGAAATGAAAATAAAAATAAAAGCAAAATAAAGCAAGGTGTCTGAGCCACAGGATTGAGGGAAGCCCCAGAGGCTTCCCAACCAGGCTGTAGGCTGGGCAGCCTGCTGCTGGACATGGTTTGGCTTAAAGGCCACATGAGGTGGCTCGGTGAAGGCATGTTTTTTGCTGTCTTTCAAAATGACCTTTTTTTAAAGCTTTTTTTTTTTTACTAAGCTTTTTATCCCTTGGTTGTGGCTCTGTTCTGCCACCTTCTTCACTGTGCCTTGGAAGGCTGTCAGTCTAAGTGGAAGGACACAGCAGTTCCCCTTGATTCAGCACACAGGCCAACAGGGAGACCACCTCCTCCCAATATGGCGCCTTCCTAGGGCACCTCTGTGGGGAATCCACCTGACCTGCTTCCTCTTCCCTTTCCTTATGACTGTTTGTGTCTTGAAGTATTGCTGGCACAGCAAATCCAGAACGCTGTCCTCCCCCTACCCGCACTCAGCGATATCAATAAAGCAATTTCATCAGTCTCTGGGTCCCGAGACCTGTGCACTGCCTTTGGCTCCATCCCAGCCTGGCTAGCAAGCGGGAAGGTCATTCTGGAGCTTTATTGTGTCAGAATGAAGCTCAATTGCATTTCTACATTGCTTCTGCCATGCCAACAGAATTCTTCAAACAGCCTACAAACGGGCTGTGGACAGGGTCCCAGAGAAAGGAGGCTGAAGAAGTCTGTCCAAAACCTGTGGCTGAACAGTCTTGCGAGGGACTGGGCAGTGACAGAGGAAATCTTGCATTGTCTCTCTGGTCCCTGGGAAGAAAGGATTTGACTGGCAAATCCAGTTCTAGAAAAAGATTTCGCTGCTCTCCTGCCAGACACCCCAAGATGACGTTCTGTGGACCTTTGTGGAGAGAAGGTGAGGAGGCTGTGCTGCGACCCTCAGCCCAGGGCTCCACCCTGCTTCCCAGCTAGCTGCCTGCTGATGTTGAGTTGCAATGCCTTGGCTGAGTCTTGTAGTTATTTTTTTAGGAGCAGAGAATTCCTTGTTCCTTCTCTTTTTTCTTAAACACTTGTAGAGTTGAGGAGGTAAATAAATGTACCCGCCCGTGGGGCAGCAGTTGTAGGCTTGCTCGTGGGGTTACCAATTGCAAGCACTTTGCCTGATTGGTATGTGAGCGTGGCCTATATAAAGCTACGGGCACTTGCGCTCGAGAGAGATTGGGGATTGCTGATGCGTGGATTGCCTGCCCGCCAACAGTGGCCATTTCTGCTGTTTGTTTGCCAGAGGGGCAGTTTCCCCAACCTGTGTGCTTGTGCCGTTGTGAGACTTTATTAAATGTAATGGCCCAACCCTTTCCAGCTCTGCAGTTTTTCTACCGTCTGCCCGAATCCAATGTGGACCTGCCTGGCCTCGGCCACGAGCATTACACAGCTTCATTGTGAAACTGAGTTTTTTACCGCTCCTCCATTTTTACTTTAATAGTGTACCATATTTATTATATCTCTCTATTAAATATGAGAAAGAAGAACATAATTCACTCTCTCTTTTTTTTTTTTTTTTTGTTATTTTTCTGAAGTTGGAAACAGGAGGCAGTCAGACAGACTCCTACATGCACCCGACCAGGATCCACCCGGCATGCCCACCAGGGGGTGATGCTCTGCCCATCTGGGGCGTTGCTATTGTGACCAGGGCCATTCTAGCGCCTGAGGCAGAGGCCATGGAGCCATCCTCAGCACCCGGGCAAACTTTGCTCCAATGGAGCCTTGGCTGCAGGAAGGGAAGAGAGAGACAGAGAGGAAGGAGAGGGGGAGGGGTGAAGAAGCAGATGGGTGCTTCTTCTGTGTGCTCTGACTGGGAATCGAACCCAGGACTCCTGCATGCCAGGCCGACACTCTACCACTGAGCCAACCGGCCAGGGCCACATAATTCACTCTTAAAACTACATTTCCACTTCTTAGGTCTCCACTTCAGCTTGGATGGCAAAGATATTGGTCCTGCTACATGGCATCTCTGTACATGGCAGATATGAGCATCGAGCATAGCACTTTTTCTCACTGAGCTCATATAGGACTTCAGAATCCTTCTCAACACCGTTCCAGGCAACTACTAGTGGTCAGAGCAGCATTGTCAGAGATGAAAGCTATCTGCTATCCTGCCTTTTAACTAGTCATCAATTCTTATAGTTATTTGCTAATTCTTTTCACTTAGTACTTTTTACCTTATACAGTACTATTAAGTTGCTATATGACTTTAACTTTTCTGCTACCCTATAAGTTGCTTTGAGAAAGGATGTGTGCTTGGTTCGTCTTTGCGTTACCTCGCTGCCCTGCCCTGTGGTTATCTTTAACTACCAATGGATCAATGAAGAATGTGTCTTCTTGGTAAGATCAGAAGGGCAGTACTGTAACTCTATTCAGAATCAATTCTAGGTCTAGCAACTCCTTCCTTAGTGATAATTATTATATACTCTCTCTCCTGAAATGAATGAAAGCCAACCAACAATTTTACAAAATAAAAGCTGACAGCATATTTAAGCCTATTTCCTGCCTTAAACCAGAACAAAGCCAGGACAATTTGTCTCTTGTAAATTTCACAATACAGGAAACTGCCGGTCCTGAGCCAAAATACATTTGAACTTGGCTTCTTCCTCAGCTTAGTTCCAGCAAGTGTGTGGCACCAAGCAGTTGCAGACAAGGGCGTGACCTGTGTCTTCAAGGGATGTACCGCCTCTGGGGGCCACACAATGTCCACACAGCTAACTAAATTGTCCTAGCAACTTTCTGACTTCCTTTCTGACCATCTGCTCCGTGCTCACTGTGCACCAGCTGCACGACCTCCTGCTGCACCTGAGGATGTGCATTGCCCTGCCCAGCATCTTTGCCCGTCATGTCAGGCAGCCACAGATTCACTCCTCACTCCCCTCTGGTCTTTTTTCAAATGTCCCATTATGTCCCCTGTGACCCCATTACACTCCTTCCTTCTGTCCTACTTTATTTTTCTCTTTAATACTTAGTACCAACAGACCTCTACCCATGTATTTGTTATTTGTTCATTATCTGTCCACTGTTTGGGGATGTGAGAGCTCTAGGGACTGGTGCACTCCTGGTCCCCAGGGCCAGAGCTGGGTTTCTGCTCCTGGGCACTGTTGATGGGGTAATTCTTTGTTGTGGGGCCGCCCTGTGCGTTTTAAGATGCTGAGCAGCTCTCTGGCCTCCACCCACTGGATGCCAGCAGTACCGCCCCTCCTTCAAGTATAACCATCAAATATGTCTCCAGCCATGGCTAAATGTCCCCTGGGGGAGGGGAAAGATCACCTCTGGTTGAGAACCACTGGCTTAGAAACACTAAACACAGTAAGTTCAGATGTGTGCCGAGAAAATGAATAACAGCATTTATTCACATTCGTACCGTGTGCGAGGCACTGTGCAAGGTTCTCTCTCATTTACAGCCACATCTTGAGCAGACTGAGCAATTCCCACCTTTTGGGGTGATTGTAAGGCACAGGAATACTATCCGTAAAGCATCTAAACCACTTCTGGACATGGTGTAGTAGGTGCTTAATAAATGGCAGCTGTGACGTCATGCAAAGACCCTGGCCTGACCCCGTTTGCCCTTCCAGCCTTATCACCCCCCATTCCCACACCCCTCTATTGTACAGAGGAAGAACTGAACTAAGACAGCTGGAGGAATTTGCCCAAGGTCACACAGCCAGGGAGTGACAGGGTCAGACTTGGGATCGCAGGTCCCTGGCTGTACGTCCTGGAAACTTCCTCTCCCTCCAGTGCTCGAAAGAGGAGTGACCTCATAACTCAGCATCCTTCACAGCCCCCAGCCCAGTGCCCTCTTCATGCTTGAGAAACACTTGTGGGAGAATTGAGTGCACAATACAGCAAATAAAAAAGTCAGACAGGATAAATGCTGGAGTGGAGTCTGTGCAGAGATCCCTGAAAGTGTAGGAGGGGGACATTTGTCCTGGTGGGGAGGACTTTCGGAGGTTAGAGCGAGTGTCCTGGGCAGTGTCCCGGGTGAGCCTGGGGTCCGACTGCAGGTCTCCCTGTAGGAAGGGCTGCTCAGCCCTGGATCGCTCAGTCCCGGGTCTGCTGCGGGAGGGGGCCAGCGAGGGAGCAGGCCGGCAGCTCTGCCTGTCCCCAGCCTGCCTCCCCAGCACCCGCCCTCTGCCTCATCAGTGTGATGCTTTTTTTCCTCCTTGTCCAAATCCGAGGCTTTGAGATCTGCTTGATCTTTTGCCTTTTCTATTTCCTCTCCCTTACAGTCCCTGCCTGGCGTCCCAAACCAACACAGCCCTGCTCAGAACTGCCCTAGATGCTAACCTACATTTCTTCCTCCTGCTGCTGGGACCTGTCAGGCCCCTCCTGGAGCTGAGGAAGGTTTCTCCCCTGCCCTAAGGGAAGGGGGTTCTCAGCCTTGCTCACCGCTCCCTCCTCCCATCCCAAGCCCAGGATGCAGCTTTGTATCTGTGCCCAGTATCAGGCCAGAGGAGGGACTCCCCTCAGTGCTCTCATCTTTCTCGGACTTTGCAGAATGACCTGAGTCCTTTGTCCCCCGCAGTAGCAGCTCCACTCAGCCCACTGCGATAAAGACCCTTGGCTGGCCAGCCTGCAGGTGATGTTTCATGTACGTAGGGAGAGAACCGCAGGAGAGCGGTTGCTTTCTGAGCCCTGTCAACCACAAGATGGTTTCAAGCCGGTGGCCTATTGGCTTAGGGCCTGAATCTTCTCACACCTGTCCTGTGGGCACCACCCTGCCGACCGCCGAGGAGCAGTTTCTCTCCATGGTGACCGAGCTGGTATTCCGCGTACTCTGCTGTCCAGGCTCCCCTGAGAGTCGAATCAGAAGTCTTTTCTCTGGGCCCTGAGTAAGGGCTTCGGGAGAGAGGACTGCTGGGGAGAAGCTGAGTGGTTCTGGCCTCCTGTTTGTGTGGATCAGAGAGAGGCTGGTCACAGGACACAGAAAGAGTGTAACAACTGACACTTCCGCTGCTGTGACTGGGGAACTACCCAGAACTGTCTGTTTATCTATCTATCTATAATCTTCATTAGTGCGAGGGTTTTCCTAACACCTTCCCCTCAGCATGGGCTGGTGGAGCACCTTCAGGGGAGAAAACCAAGGCCCCACCCTCCCTCTGCTTCTCAGGTTCTGTGGAACCCTCAGCAGGCCTCCAGATGTCTCTGGGCTCCGATGCCTCCACCATATAGCGACATTCATCCATTAATTGCTGACGGCAAGGAGCTGGGCCAGACACTTTGGGATCTGGGATCCTCTCCTTCTTCCTTCACTGAGCAACACTCAGCTGGATGACTTTATTCATGGGCTTCTCTTCCTGTATCTTCCAACCCCTGCATCCCAGAGGCGTCCCTTTCCTGCTCAAAACCTGCCAGGGGCTGCTTCTGTCCCCTTCGGGGGAGGACCCACAGTTCTCATCAGGCCTGAGGCTCTGTGTGGTCCGCCTGGCTGCCTTTTCAGCCCCAGCGCCCTCCCCCTTGTTCATGGCTCTCCAAGCCCCAGGGTCTTTTCTGCCATTCCCGGAAAATAACAAGCACTTCTCAATCCCAGCCTTTGAACTTATTCCCTTTACCACAGCAACTTTCAACCGGTGTGCTGCAAGTTTTTAAAACATGCAATACCTGACTATTGAGAGGCACTGACCTCTTTTCCTTTAGACCAAGGGTAGTCAACCTTTTTATACCTACCGCCCACTTTTCTATCTCTGTTAGTAGTAAAATTTTCTAACCGCCCACCGGTTCCACAGTAATGGTGATTTATAAAGTAGGGAAGTCACTTTACTTTATAAAATTTATAAAGCAGAGTTACAGCAAGTTAGAGCATATAATAGTAATTACTGACCAAGTACTTTATGTCGGATTTTCGCTAAGTTTGGCAGAATAAATCTTTATAAAACAACTTACTATAGTTAAATCTATCTTTTTATTTATACTTTGGTTGCTCCGCTACTGCCCACCATGGAAGCTGGAACGCCCACTAGTGGGAGGTAGGGACCAGGTTGACTACCACTGCCTTAGACTGTCAAATAAAAAAGTGACAACATTCAGCACAATAATAGTCATCCAGTGTGAATGAATCAAAATTATACATATAGTTTTTTGTGTGCTGCAGAATTTTAGTAATTAGTTTATGTGTGCCGTGAGAGGAAAAAGGTTGACAATCACTGTTCTCCCCAAGATGGCATCCCCCACACATGCCAGTGGCTCCTGTCCTCACTTCCATCTGGAGTTTGCTAACCTCCTCAGAGATGCTTCCCTGGTAGGTCTGTCCAGAATAGCTCTCCCAACCCCATCTGTCCGCAGCCAGCTCCTCTGTCCTCCCCCCCGGCTGTATGTTTCTTCATAGGACCTGTGTCTCAAACATACTCATTTTATTGTTCCCACTCAACTTCACGAGGGCCGGACTTTCTCTATTTGGATCACCACTGTATCCTTGGGACTGAGAACAGTTCCCAGTGTATATTTTAAGCCTCGAATAAATATCCAATGAATTGACATTTATGCCTCTGACCCTGTGAGACTAAGAAACAGAAACCCTACCATGTGGCCTGAAGTAATTGGTTTCCTCCTCTATTCTGGATCTATAACAATGATCATAGCTGCCTTTTATTGAGTGATTTCAGAACGCTGGGCACACGTGTTATTTTACCCGACTCTGCAACAGATGAACACCTGAGATACTATTAGCGCCCCATTTTGCAAGTGAGGAGTTCAGGGGTGTAAGGGATAGGCTCTCCATTGGAGCCTTGGCCTGTCTGACTCCAGAGCCCAACACCTCAGTTACTGTCCTGCGTTTTCCACACTGCAGAGCCTGCCCCCTGGACACAGAGATGCACTTGTGAGGACCCCTTTAGGACCGAAAACCACTATTGGGTTGCTGCTGGCACAGCCCACAGCTCACAGTCCTCTTTGGAAATTGCCTCTGTGAAAGAGACTACTTGGGCGAAGTCACACCCCCTCCCTAGGCAGCCAGCACTCAGTAACCAATTCACTGGGGTGGGGGTACGAAAGCCGGGCCCCCACTCATTAACTTGGGATGGCTCTGAAGGGTCATCCCAGCTTCCGTGCACCCCGTGGGCTAGGCTGGGGTCTCTGTTGAGACCAAATTGCAGCTCAATTCTCCCTCTGCCTAGTCCGGCTTCTCACCTTCCCTACAGGGGGATTGAGTCCAAGACCACACCTTTTTGTCTGACTCGCAATAAAAGTCCTATATGTACACCTCTTCATGCTCATCTCCATTTGTTCTGCTTCTCGGGAACCCAGCCTGCAACATAGACTGCTCCCTGCGTCCCCTCGAAAGTGCCTTGGGTCTCGGAGGACCAGCACATGCTGGGTGAAGACTTGGGACTGTTCCTGGGTAGTGATGGTCCCACCAAGGGGATCCCCCATCAAGTGCCAGACTTCATATGATTTCTCATTGAGGTTCTGATCTGTGATGTCCCACTGGTGAGATGAAGAACTCTTTGCTGTACAGTGGTAAGCCCAAGTCATGGTCTTCTTCAGAACATGCTTATGAGGACTGATGTTTGGGCATCTTTTAAGATTTTACACAGAGTGCACACTCAAGGGAAAGACTTTGTTTGGGGTAGGCAGTGGGATGTGGCCAAGTGTAATACATAATTCACATTCTGGTTGTTCAGGGCTTATGTCTGGTTGCTTCAACAGCCCTGCCCTGACTCCTTTTAATAGCCTCCTAGTGTCCAGAAGGACCACGATACACAATAGATGCTCAAGAAGCATGGGAGGAAGAGAAATGACTCAGTAGGGAAGGACGTAAAAGGGAGCCTAGCAAAGGGAGAAAATAAGGAGTACACCTTCATTATGGACTTCAGGAGACTGAGCCACTTGTACATTTTTCTACCATTATTGGAGTGCCCACTCTGCAAAGTGGAGGCCAAGGGGTGGAGTATCGGATGATTCAGCCATTACACTCCCCAAAAACCACTGTGACTCAGCCTTGGACATGTCACTTTCTTTGTAACGACTCTCTTTGGCTTGGCTACATTCGGACATGGTCTGTTAACCTCGCGTCACTTAAAGATTGGGGTGACGTGATCATGCCCTCCTTATATCTTCCCTGCTTATGACTGTGCCTCCCCTCCCCTTACCTTATACATCAGTTCACGTGACTACCAGCACCTCCAACTGCTATTGCCTGTTGAGCACTTCCCATGTGCCAGGTCCTGTGCTTAGAGCAATTTATATGTACTATTTTATTTACTTCTTAAAAAGACTCTATAAGGTAGGTACTATTACTATTATTCTCCTTGTATAGATGAAGACTGGAGGCTGTGGTAGAAGAAGTAATTTGTCCAGGTTCTCATAGAAGTTGGCGGTAGGGCCAGGGCATTCTGACAGTGCGGCCCATTCTCTTGGTGGTTTTCACCTGCAGATGCCCTTCCTACTGTTTTGGGCACCTTGACACGCACCCTCCCAGGCCCTCATTCCCCTTGAGCTTCCTGGTTCCACCTCTACACGCTGGCTTGTCTCCCCACTGTTTTCTTTTTCTCATCCTAGTCCTGACTGTTCATGCCCAGATCTATCCCTGTGCCAGCTCCTTCTGCCTCTGGGGATGAGGATAGAATAGACCTTCCATCACTCGTGAAAATGGCCCCTGACAGGACATTGGCTCTATACCCTGCCCTGGGGACGGGCATCGGTTTCCTTAGGAGGCCTTAAAATAGGAGTCACCAGGAGGCTATCCCCCCTGATGTGAGAGCCACCCCTGCTCTTACAACACAGTGTAGTAGAAGGTGCTGGGAAGAATCTAAGAAGTCTGATTCCTGCACACTGTGGCAGGCAGGGTGGGATAGTGGTTCAGCATCAGAGCTGTCAAAGCTGATATTATGGATTCACCACCTAAATTTAGGCTGAGTGACCTTGGTCGAGATACTGAACCTCGCCGAGCCTCCATTTCCCCTCTGTGCAATGGAAATGACAACAGCGCCCTCCCCATAGGTTGCTGGAATAATAGATGAGACATCTCATTTGAAGGACCAGCTGTGCCCGCTGGTGCGGAGAAAGGGCTCTGTAAACTGTCTTTGTTTTTTAGCACTGTTCTCGGTGTTGGCAGAGAAGCCATAGATTGTATTCCTCCCTCTCACCTCCCTTCATCCCTTCCTCTCTCACCCCTTTTCTTCCTTCCTCAATATCAGTCACCACCTACTACCAGCAAAGTCTTATGCTGGGGCAGTGGGAGACAGATGACAAAGACTAACCCAGCCTTGAGGAGCTTACAGAACCTTCCAGAAGAATGAGGATCAGCAGGTCAGGCTGCTGGGAGGCTTGGCTTTGAGTCTGAGCTCCACTCCTAGCTGTGCAGCTCTGGACCCAGTTGGTTTCTGTAAGCCTCAGTTTACTTGCACTCACCTAACCCGTCACAGGGCTGTGTCTGGCTGCAGTCCGAGGGAGAGCCAACTCCTGCCATCCATGTGCCTTGCAGCTATGGCTGCACGATGTTGACATTCACTGGTGACCCTGCTTAAAGGACCTGCCCTGACTCCAGTGCAGAACAGCAGAATGAGTTCCCGGCGCAGGTGAACGTGCTCGGAACAGAGCGCTGGTAAACGGGCCTGGGATTTATGAATGGCTGTCCCTGGCCTGCTGTTTTGCATTTTATCACCAAAGATTACAGAAGATTGGGCCCTCTCATTTCAGCGAATGCTTTATGGTTTTCATTACTCTCTTGAATCTGCATAATTTGCTGGGGTTAGAGATAGAGCGCCTTTGTTTCTTTGTGCGCATTTTCCCCTTCCGTGTAAAAATCAATAGAAGGCCAGCAAACCAAAGCCCTGCCCACACCAGGACTGGGCTGCATGTCAGAGCACAGTGTGGGCCCCTTGAGGTCAGGGAACGGTGAGGTTCAGGCTGAGCGGACCTGACCCTGGCTCTCCGTGCCTGTGCAGACTCATGAGGCCCCTGGGGATTTAGGCCACACCCTATAGTTACAGATGGGGAAACTGAGACCAACTTAGGAAGTGACCTGTCTGAAGCTGACTAACCTAGCATCTCCTGAACCCAACTTACCTAGCATCTCCTGAACTCCATCCTCTGAGTCATTTGCCAAATTATTTCTAGGTGCCTGCTGTGTGTAATTAGCTAGGGTCAGAGAGTGTCCTTGTTTCTGTGTTTTTCCTTTTTTTTTTTTTTTTTTTTTTTTCAGAGACAGAGAGAGAGTCAGAGAGAGAGGGATAGATAGGGACAGACAGACAGGAATGGAGAGAGATGAGAAGCGTCAATCATTAGTTTTTTGTTGTGACACCTTAGTTGTTCATTGACTGCCCTCTCATATGTGCCTTGACCGCGGGCCTTCAGCAGACCAAGTAACTCCTTGCTCAAGCCAGCACCTTGGGTCCAAGCTGGTGAGCTTTTTTTGCTCAAACCAGATGAGCCTGCGCTCAAGCTGGCGACCTTGGGGTCTTGAACCTGGGTCCTCCACATCCCAGTCCGATTCTCTATCCACTGCGCCACTGCCTGGTCAGGCTGTGTTTTTCCTTTTTAACACTAATGCGCGATGGTATTCTGGCACAACAGCTTTTAAATTGGGGTACATCGGCAGGTGTGCACCAGGAGGCAAGATGAACGTTCCAGATCATTTTTCATAATATTATTTTTTCTCATCCACTTTGTATTTCTATATCTTGTGTATATTTTATAATGAACTATATAATGCAGTGATTTGGTATAGTCTATAATTAAATATATACTTCTATCCTCAAGAATCATAGGGGTGTATGATCAAAACAACTGGCAACCATTGGTGTAGTGAATACACACCCATGGCTGACTCTGTCTAACACAGTCCCCCATTATCCTTGCCCTCTCCTTTGCCTTTGTCTCCATCATTCTCCCTGACAGTCCAGTGTATTTTTGTTTGGTTTTCGTTTCCCCCACGAGAAAGCTCTGCATGTTAGAGACTATGGTGTGCCCGCCGCTGTCTCCCTGTGGGGCTCCTGCGAGGCCAGGCATGTCGTGGCCTGCAGTCAGTATTTGCTGAAACAAATGAGTGGGAATTGGGCCAGTGCAGGGAGGGGACAATGCGTGCCCACCAGAATGGGGTAGGTCCAGGGCGAGGGGAAGAGTGGACGCTAAGGGGACACCTGCAGTGAGGCCACCTGCCCCAGACCTTTGGAGGGGTTTCCTGAGCTGGAACCTGAAGGGTAAGGAAGGAGTGGGTCAAGAAAGATGGGAGCTCCAGTTGGAGAACCGCGAGGGCAAATGGCGGGAACGAGGGAGGGCAGGGTCTTCCAGAGGGTTACCGTGGGGCCGGAACTCAGTGTGCACATCAGTGAATGAATGGTAAGTGATGAGGCTAGGGAGGAGATTAAATCTGATCACCAGGGGCTTTGTTGTCAGAGGCTGAGGGCAGGAAGAAGCACGGGAAATGAGGTTGGGAGCAAGAACCTAGCAGCCAGACATCTTGGATTCTCATCTCGTCTCTGTCATTTGGGCAAGTTGTTGAATCCTTCAGCTCCCTCATCTGGGAAATGGGGATGATGATAGGACCAGCCTCAGCATGATGTTGTGTGGAGTTGATTTATGTAAATCACAGAAATGTCCCTGGCGTGGAGTACATGCTGAGTGTTACTTATTAGCTGCGCCTCCCACTGTTCTCCAGGCTGGGGATACATCATGACTGAACCATACAGAAACCACCCTGGTAGGGGGCTTGCATTCTGATTAGGGGAGAAAAGTAAGAAATGAATAAATAAACAAGAACAAATCAGCCAAGGATAAGAGAAGTAGAGTAGGGATGTGTAGAGCTACCTGGGAGCCGCTCAGGTTGGGCATCTGGGAAGGTGACTTAATCTGCAGTGGGATTGGATGTGTTCAAGGGTCCAGAAGAGTCAGGGTATTTGGGGTGTAGTCAGGGAAGAGGTGGGCGGCCAGGACCTGGTCTGTCAAGGTCAGGGTCCAGGTGGAAAGGCACTGGGGGCTATAGGTAGTGATGGGGTTTGGCTCCTTTTAAAAAGGTCCTTGTGGCTGCTGCCTGGACTTATTGCAGAAAGGGAGAGAAAGAAGAGATGGAGAAAAATATGGGCTTGTCTGTGTGCCTGTTCTGAGTCCCTTCACCCCCTCCCTCCTTGACGACAGCCTCGTCTGCCTTGGCAACCAGTGTTATCTCCCCAACCTGTGTCTGGCTCTGATAGTCATTCAGGGGAAGGTCCAAATGGCTACAATAGTGTAGTTGGTGAATCTTGGTTTAAGGGTAAGATCAACCAGCAAGTGAATGCCACATTTGGGGTGCAGACCCACTACTGAAGTCAGGGCTGGGACCTGTAGGCCTCCCCCATTTGACCTGTACATAGAGCTGGCCTGAGACTCTTGCCATCGCTAAGATGTCTCCCACCCATAGACCTAACTTTTGCAGTTGGCCCTGGTGACTGATGTTTTGACTGCTGGGTTTTGGGAGCAGATTGGTGCAGGGATGAAGCAGGCCCCAGAAGCAGTCCGCCCTGGGTGGGGTCCTGCTTCCACTCCTGCTGGCGTTGGGCAGGTTCCTTAGCCTGTCTGGATTCTAATTCCCTCCTCTGTAAAATGAGGAAAACAATAGTAACTACCTCACAGAGGTATGAGTGAGTTAATATTTATAAAGCATTTGAAATAGGGCCCAGCCCAGAATAAGTGGTCAATAAGCATTCACTATTCCCATCAGTATTATTTTCCTGCCTATCCAAGGGGAGAGGCGCCTGCTCTCTGCCCACCTTTCAGAGATGGCCGTAGGATTAATGAGATAATGATTGTCGACTGTTTGGAGCTTTGCAGAACAAAGGCACTGCATAAATCCACATGATTATTATTGTCATCTTGATGCTTTGCCTGGGCGGGCCTTGTGTGTGGTTGGTTGATTTATGGAAATGACATGTCCCTAGTTGATCTGAATTAGTGATAAGCAAATTTTCAGACAGTTCAGATAATAACAGTATCTTCCATCCGTTCAGGGTCTTTCATTCCGAAAGGGATGGGTGAGGGGGAACTGCAAGAGAGCCTTCATACAGGCTTGGCTCCCAGTGTCCGGCAAGCGTCCATCTACCCATCCTGCCAGTGATTAACACCAGGCCCAGGCTCTGCTGGGCTCTCTGGGACGCAGACCTGCACACCCACGTTCTACACAAAAGAGGAGACAAATGTGCACCTTGTAAAATCGCCAGGAGCTGAGCGCTAACACGTTTGGGGTGCTTGCCGAGCCCCAGACGTGCTCTTAAGAGGTTATACGGGTTGATGCGCACGATCCTCAATGATCTGTGAGGTCAGATTCTGTTTTACAAGGGAAGAGGCTTGCTCGGGGTCATGCAGGTAGGGAGGGTGAAGCTGGGATTCAAACTGAGGCAACCAAGCTCCAGAGCTAACAACGTCCTTAACTAACTAGCGCATGGCCATTTCTAGCCAGGAATAAGAACCCCACCCACCCACGCACCCGCCCAACTCTCAGATGGGGGAGAAACAGATTGGCTAGGATCCAGTAGCACTGGCTCAAAATCGAGATCCTGGTTGAGTGTCCTTGGTTTTCAAAGTACACCTTTGGAGGAGTCTTAGTTTGGGGCTCTTGGAAAAATGACTGAGATTATCCCGTGGGAGGGTTGCTGGAGGGTGCTCCCGGGATCTACTCTGCAGGCAGAGACGGGCAGAGGGAGGGGCTGCACGGCAACAGCGGCCTCAGCCCACGGCACAGGAACTCTGAAGTAGGACCGTCCCTTCAGAACCGCCCCCAATTCAGACAAGAAGCCAGGCCTTTGTCCCTTGAAATGGACTGGTCATTAGATGTAGTTGGCCCTGGAGGGATTGTGACCAAGGGCAAGGCCAGCCCGTAAGCTGAGCATTTCCTGGGAAGGGACTCACGAGGCGGGTAGAGTGACTTGAACCTGAATTGAGGGCCTTGGGAGGCGGCCCCATAGCCTCCACTACAGAAGGCATTGTGGACTTAGACCAGTTTTGTATTTTTTAAATCACTGTGGAATCCCTGTGGAATCAGGACTCATAACCAGAAACCAAGATGATAGCTTGGACTTCATCTCTGTCTCAGCCCCTGCCCTGCCTCACCTTGTCACACAGCTCTGCCTTCTGCATGTCTCTGGTCGCCTCATCTCTCCGCATTGCCATACTGGGGGTGGGGGAGGCAGAGCACTTCTCCCCGGACTGGGTTGGGCTCCGAAGCTCACTTGCTGGGTGATTGGAATAAGCTGGGCCTTTCAGGGGGATGATGGGAGTTGGTGGAATAATGTATAAAGTTCTCAGTCCAGGGTTTGGAACAGTTAGAAACTCCACACTAGTTATCTTCCTTCCTTCCTTGAAGGCATTCATTCATTCATTCTTTTCATCATTCACTCACTGCATAGCTGTTTACTCAGTTCCAGGTGTGAGAAGGCGAGCAAGATAGGCTCTGTCCTCCCGGAGTTTACCTTCTCCTGTGTAGACAGATGACAAACAAGTTAACACATGACGTGACTTTCAGTAGTGATGACTACTGTGATGAAAATAAAGTAAGGTGTTGGGAGAGTGACTGAAAGTCCTCCCAGTAACAAAACGAGCCACCAACATTCTCTACCTAGAGCAGTGCCTACTGCAGTCTCCTGGTACATGACAAATACTAGTTATGTGCACATAACTGAATGACAGCTGGCTTGACTGGCACTGTCAGGGTTGGGGAGCATGTCTTTCCCTCCGGCCTGCTAGGGTGAGGTTCCATGAAGCTTCTCCACAGGTGTGGTACCTGCTAACTCAGCCACCCTCTGCCTGGCAGGGCTGAGATGTTCCTTGAAAAACTTCCCACTGTGGTGCTTGCCTGGATGCCCTGGAGGTGTCAATCAGAGCAGCTCTGTCGTGATAACAGCTCGTGGGGCTCTGTGGCCACGTACACCCTCTCTACTGCCCTTCCCAAGCCCAGACTCAAGGTGGGCGATCTTGTGAGAATGGGTGTTCTCTGCCATTTCCTGCTCCTTGCTGCCTAGAATGCCTTGTGAGAACAGCCCTGACTCCCTCCCTCCTGCTATCCCCACCACCATGCCTAGTCCAGCCTGAACCAGGACCATGGCAGTCCAGGGAGAGGGGACCTTAGGGGTTTTGAGGAGTCCATGGAGTTTTTGCAAAACCGGGGTCTGAATCAAAGTTCTGATCCTGATTTTACTGTGTGGTTCTCTAGGTTTCAGTTCCTCATCTGTAAAACGGGGATAAGATGACTATGGTCTTGCCTGCCTCTCAGGGTTGTTCTTCCCTGCCTCAGGGCCTTTGCACACACTCTTCCCTTGCTAGAATGCTTTTCCTTACTCCTTTCCCTTTTATCTAATAGACTCCATTCCTTCTTTAGGTCTCAGTCGGTCATTATACCTGCCTAACCAGGTCAGTTCTGCATTATCTGCTCTCAGAGGACTAAGCAGAGCTGCATTTCTTCCCTCAGTCACAGATCAGTCATCGGTTGGCATTTGTTTGTAGGATTCTTGGACCAGTGACATCCTTCTATGCCCCAGTGAGGGAAGACAACTTGCTGTTTTGCCCATGGCTCTATTTCCTCTGTGTAGTAGAGTGCCTGGGCATGTTGTAAATGTTTAATACATTTTTGTTGCTGAAGGCCTATTTAAAAAAGATCCTATAGATGAGGACCCTAAAAAATGTAAAGCCCTAAATAAAAGGGAGGTGTGTTATTATCAATGGAATAACATTGACCTGGGGAAAGCATCTCAATTTGGGAATTTAGATGACTTTTCTAGAATGTAAAAAAAAAGCATTTGTCCAGCTCTGTCCTGAGTCAACCTGTGCCCAGTGAGCCGATGATACTGATTGACCATTGGCCTTTGTTGTAAACTGGGTGGGGTAAATGAGCCCTTCACAGATGGGTCTTAGTCTCTCCCTGCCACATCCTTTTACTGCAGCTGAACGAAATGCAAAGTGTGTGTGTGTGTGTGTGTGTGTGTGTAAGTGTGTGTGTGTGTGTGTGTGTGTGTGTGTGTGTGTGTGTGCATGTGCAGGCACAAGAGGATGACAGGATAAGACAGGCAGCTTCATTTCAAACACACTTTAAACATTCGTACCCCACAGCTCACCCCTGTTAATAGTAAGCAGTCTCTCTCCCTGGGTCAGTCTCTCCCTAAGTCAGTGAGTATTTGTTGAGCAACTACTGTGTGCCAGGTGTCAGGCTAGTGCTGAGGACTCATTGGTGACATGACAGGCAGGATCCTTGCCAGCTTGCAGCTGACTGATCGGTGGGGAAGACAGAGGTTAAAGGAATCACCAGATGTAGTAATGATGTGGTAACAAGTGTTCCAGGGGCTGCAAAGAAGAGGGGAGAGGTAGGTGTCTAATTTATAAGTCCACTCGTTGGTTTGATTGACAGTATCTTAAAGCACCCACTCTATCCCAGGCAGTGCTCTAGCTTGATAAGCACATTCCCCCCTGGAACCTTCCTAGACCACTGGGCCAGAGTGATGACTCTTTCTCCTGAAAAGCCCGTAACACCTGCACCTCCCAGTTGAGACTTGGGAACTTTTGACTTTATACCAATTAGTTTCCATGTAGTACCAATATAAACACACATATATTTGAGGACATTCAATGCATCAGGCCCTGGCTAAATTCTGGGGAGCTGGCGATGAATAAGATTCATTTCAGTCCTCCAGCATCTCAGACAGGAGCTTTGTTGCCTTTTTCATTGGTTTAGTCCTTACTCCAAGAGTTTGAGGGTTCCTCCTCCCTTCTCCCATTCCTACTGCTCCACCTTTCCCTTTCTCTCTCCTGCTGGAGGCCTAGCCCAGCTGTCCTTGAGCCTTTAAAGGCCTATGCGGGGGGCTGGGTGAAAGTCACCTGTGCAGTAATAAAGGGGTCTCCCTTCCTGGGTGTTGCATCACTCCTCATTCTTTACATCCTGAATCGCTCCAGGACTCTGTTAATAGATGTTGGGGGCTGCCTGACCAGGTGGTGGCGCAGTGGATAGAGTGTCAGCCTGGTGCTGAAGAACCAGGTTTGAAACCCTGAGGTCGCTGGCTTGAGGGTAGGCTTATCTGGCTTGAGCATGGGGTTGCCAGCTTGAGTGTGGGATCACAGATTTGACCCCATGGTCATTGGCTTGAGCCTGAAGGCCGCTTGCTTGAGCATAAGGTACTGGCTTGAACAAGGGGTCGCTGGCCTGAGCAAGGGGTCACTGGCTCAGCTGAAGCCCTCCGGTCAAAGCATATATGGGAAGCAATCAATGAACAACTAAGGTGCTGCAACTATGAGTTGATGCTTGTCATCTCTCTTCTTTCCTGTCTGTCTGTCCCTATCTGTCCCCCCTCCTCACTAAAAAAAAAAAAAATATTTTGGGGGTTTTGTACAGTGTCTGATACATCATCAGTGCTCAAAAGCAGATGATGATCATGGTCATGTTCATGATAATGATGATTGTTATTAAGAACCAAGCTTTCCTCTTCTGTTCTCCCGTGGATACATTAATTTAACAAAGATTAAATGGGTTTGCTCGGATTTTGTGTTCCTCAGAGGAAAATCATTTAGAATTCACTTTTTCCCCCACGTTGGAGTGAATCAACATTAAACTTCAGAGTTCAACTCTTTCTTTTTATTTGAAATGGATATGATGAGCTGCAGGTGAGTATTAACCTGTGGTAACTGGGACTGCACCTCTGCACCTTGGAGGTCACAAGCCAGCTTTGTTTGAATGTTGGGTTGGAAAAT
The DNA here is from genome assembly GCF_036850995.1 of Saccopteryx leptura. Taxonomy (NCBI): domain Eukaryota; kingdom Metazoa; phylum Chordata; class Mammalia; order Chiroptera; family Emballonuridae; genus Saccopteryx; species Saccopteryx leptura. The sequence goes on from NC_089503.1 coordinate 305,299,470, forward strand.
GGAGTCAAAGGCTAATGGCATTCACCTCAACAAATTTGCAAGAATATTTGGGAAATTTAAAAAAATGAAACAGAGACTCTTTAAAGAAGCTTGTCACCAAAGCTGTAACTGTCTACCTTCTCCAGCCTCTTCCCCATAATAACTAAAATTAAAAAAAAAATTGTGTACCAGGTATTTTGCATCTTTTATTTAATTTGCATTTACAATAACCATATTATTCTATTTTACAGATAAGGAAACTAAGGTATAAGCAAGCATAGTCCCCAAAGGTCACATAGTTTACAGATGACAGAGGCCAGATTCACACCGAGGCAGTCTGACACCAGAGCCCACACACTTCCCCACAGTGACATTCTGCCCTCCAATAAGAACCTGTTTAGATAGCTGATTCTGAGATTAGCATAGCAATTTACACTTCTGGGTTAAGTCTCCTGCAGTCATGACCAGAGAGAATATTTTGGTTATCAATTGCTACATAACTAACCACCCAGAGCATAGTGACTTAAAACAATTGTCCTATTTCCCAGAATTATGGGTGTTGACTGAGCTCAGCAGAATGGTTCTTCTGCTCCAGTGATGTCAACGCAGGCTGTAGTTAGCTGGGGGCTCTATTGGACTGGGAGGTCTAGGATGGCCCAGTGATATGTCTGGTGTCTTCCTTTGTGCGATGGGTGCAAGTCTGAGGTCAGGTGGATCACCTGGTAGTGTGTGTGTCTGTCTGTCCCCTTCCCCTGGTAGAGGGCTACTTTCTCTTCATGTGGCCTTTCATTTATGTCTCTCCATGTGGTAACTTCCAGCACAATAGCTGCCCTTCTTACACGGTGCATCAGGACTCCAAAAAATTCAAAAGCAGAAGCTGCCAAACCTTACTCTGTGGCCCAAGTCATGTCTAGGTTCAGTGTGAAAAGAGACAACCAGAGATTGGCACTGACAGAGGTGGCCCCACCTTTGGAGACCACCTACTGAGGTGAGGCTGGTTAGTGCTGACATGGTACTTCTGAGGATGGAGAGAGAGTCCACAGACTGAAGACCTCAGATGGTGCTTCTTGGAGGAAGTGGGGCGTATGTTACATTGGACCTTAAAAAAATTACTATGATTTCGATACAAGTCTGAGTTGTGGAGTGATCATAGCTGAACTTATATAATGCATACCATCTGCTACACAAGACACTTATAGCTTTGTGTGAATTAATGCACTTAACCTTTAAAAAACCCATTGCTTCTCGGCCTTTTGGCTGAGATCAAATGTAACCTTCAAATAACCGAAAGAGCTGGCTACCATCATTACTGCAGCTTCATAGATAAGGAAACCAGTACACAGAGAAGTTAAGAAAGCTGGTCAAGCTTACTCAGCTCGTCAAGTCACAGAGCCGAATTCAAACCCAGGCAGCCTGGCACCCAATCGAGAGCCTGATCATCAGGCTTTGCCACCTCTTGTAAGGAAGGCTGACCACAGGGGGTCTCTGAAGGGTGGTGTGTATACCAGTTTAGCTAAAATGCTGAGAGCTTATAGGATAGGAATGAGCATAGCCATAGTTAGCACTTAGTGCCTAATTCCTTATTAATGCCTGTCTCCTCTACACCACTATGCTCCATGAGGGCAGGAATTATGTCCACTTGGGAACCAAGGCCAGCGTTGCTCTGACTCAGGAAAAGTCTGCCTCCCTGTAGAGCCCCACTGCAGACTCACAGTGGACAGATGGCTGAAAGGCTCGAGGAAGGTAGTGGATGGGAACTGGAGGCGGTTTGACTCCTTCAGGATGCTGTCTTCAGAGAAGAGCTGTTGGTGAGATGCGGTGGGGGGAGGCAGGAGTGCAGGACTCAGCTGTGCCTCTGCAGCAGCCGTTGAGGAAGCTGGTGATTGGCACACAGGTGACTCAGGAAGTGCTTCCTCGAGGGGCCCTGGGGCTGATCAGGCAGCTGCGGGAGCTCCTGCTCTGCAAAGTGCAGTCATCACCTCTCGTCTTAAAAATAAATCTTCTGTGGTTTTCTAATGAGGTCACAGGAGGAATGTTCTGTGCTTTGTAGTAGGAAGGGTGAGCAAGGCAGGGAAGATGGTCTCCGGGTCTCATTTCACATGTGGCAGAGGTGCACTGGGGTGTGGGGGTGCCATGGAGAGCCAGGGGAATGGAAATCCATAGCATCCAGAGCTTCCCTTCAACTCTTGTGCTGTGTGACAACAGGACCACCAGCCAAAGCTCCATGTGGTGACAGGGCCCTAAGCTCTAGCATTTATAGTAGCTGCCCCAATGGCACTGACTGTGGCCACGTACCATGTAATGCCCTCCACAGAGGTGAGGTCATTTAATTTTCACCATGAGCTCCCCCCCTTTACAGAATTATGCCTGTTGTGGTGCCTGGGTCATAATAGGTTCTCAGTAAATGTTTGTTGAATGAATGATAAAACCAAGGCACAGAGAGGTGAAACCACTTCCTCAAGGTTGCACAGCTAGCAGGGTCTAGATTTCCACCAGGGCTGCCGGACTTCAAAGTCAGTTGCTCTATCAAGCCATTTTTGTAAAGAACTTCTACACTGATGCTTCTTGAAGCCCCACACATGACCCCCAAACTGGGGTTCCTCCAGGCAATTTGTACATGTCATCTCACATACTTTCACCAGTAGGTGTTGGACATGGCCCATATTGACCCATTTTTCAGAGGGAGAAACTAAGGCTTAGAGAGGATAATCAGCTTAACCAAAGTCATAGAGTAATAGGTGACAGAGTTTTGGAATCACATGAAGAATTATAAAGACATTAATTATATTGGTAAAGTCTGCATCCCATCAGCTTAGTAGTTTATCCTGACACCAGAGTCTCTGTCCGTTCTGGCCCCAGCACCCAGCAGTGGTGGCTGCGCTAAGGCCACTGGAGGCTCATACAAGGAGACGAACGCAGACGTGCTCTGCGATGTGCAGGTGAGCTGTGAGGGTGTGCACTCACACCCCAGCTCTGCTGCTGGCAGTGTTCCTGCACCTCTGTGTGCCTCAGTTTCTTCCTCTGCAGGATAATAGTATTTTCCTCATGGGGCTGTTGTGCTGTTTGAGTAATGCATACAAAGCATTTCGATCCATGGCTGGCACAGAGCCAGCGCTTAGTAAGTGGGCTCTTATCATTGTCATTACCATCGTCATGCTCATCATCATCAAGAACAACATGATTATTCCCCCAAAGAGAGGCCGGCCGAGGGCTTCCCTTAGCACAGCCCTGCAGTCCAGGGTAACTCTGTGCCCAGGTCCTAGGGGTTTTACCTGGGTCCTCAGTCTAACATTCATGTTTTACTCTCCCTCCTCAGGCCTCTCTGTGGAGCTCTGAGCTCTGCACACCTGGCCCCATCTAGTGTCTGGCCAAGATGGCCTGTGTATTTGCAGCTTACTGCTCCCTTGTGCAGGTGGCATCAGGAAGTGCACCCATTGTCCTCACCTGTCAGAGCCCCAAACACTCACCACACATGCCCTGAGCTCTATTCTCTGTTTCACTGCCACTGGGTTTACCTGTTTCTGGTGCCATTCGGCTCCCTGCTAACACTGTCTAGAAGTCTAAGCTATTTGCCTGTGGCCTTGACACCCCTCCCTCCAATGCCTACCCCTCTGGGCATTCACCTGTTCTGCTTGCACCCCTAGCCAGTAGTTCTGAATTAGTTTTGTTAAAAGTGTTTACTAAGCACCTACTCTGTGCTCTATTTGAGGCCTACTGTGTGCCAACTGTGTCCAAGCATTTTCCCAATTATAAGATGGGTGGTGTCACCACCCAGTCAACAGTTCTTTTTGGGTATGTTCACTGCCACCCGTGTCAGCCACACTCCCCAGGCACTCTGGGAGCCAGCACACAGCCTGGGCCAGCCCTGGTCACTGACTTCACTCTAGGTCTGTCCATTCCCAGCTGCATCCCCTCTTTCACCCTCTGTCCCCTAAATTCCTGTTTTTGCATGGAAGGAAGGCAACACTCACTTAGAAAGGCTAAGTAATTCATAGAAGGTGACACAGAAACCACATGTGGGGCAAATGGAGAGAAACTCAGAGAACAATGTGATGTGCACCAAGGGCTGTGTCAGGAAGGATGTTGAAGGTGACAGGGCCCAGGACTGGGGTGCTCTCCCATAATGGGGAGGTTGTTGTAAAGGTGCTGACCTGGCTGTGGCAGGTACCCGTTTCCTGTTAGCTCCTGACTCCAGCAGATCCTCCCCTGACACCATCCTGCCTAGACCTGGGCCATTCTGGGCCAAGTGTGCCCAACGCTGGAATTTCAGACCCTTTACAACCCAACCCAACCCACCCAACCCAACTCATCCAACCCAACCCACCTAACCCCTCACCCAACCCAGCCCAACTCAACCCAACCCCACCCAACCCAGCCCAACCCCACCCAACCCAACCCACCCAACCCAACTCATCCAACCCAACCCACCTAACCCCTCACCCAACCCAGCCCAACTCAACCCAACCCCACCCAACCCAGCCCAACCCCACCCAACCCAACTCATCCAACCCAACCCAACCCAGCCCAACCCCACCCAACCCAACCCAACCCATCCCAGCCCAACCCAACCCAATCCAACCCACCCAACCCAACCTGCCTCTGCCTCTCCTCATTGTCCTCTCCACATTAGTAAGATTACTTTCCCATAGGGTTCTTGCGCTGTTCTAATAAGTTAATGCATATGAAGAATTTAGAACAGTGCCTGCAGCTCACTCTTTCTGCCCTATCTTCTCCCAACCTCCTGCTTCTTGTGTAAGTACACCTTGAACTCCCCGACCACCATTCACAAACACACCATGTTTGGGGGATTAGACTCAAGCTCAAAATCTGCTAGCCATGCAAGCTTGGGCAAGTCTTTTAACTTTCCAAACCTCTGTTTTCTCATCTGTGCAATGGGATACTTCTCAGAATGGTGTGAAGAATGAATTAAAGGATGCAGTAAAAAGGTCCATTCATTCAGCAGTGATAAGACTGTGGCCAAACACTGCTCAGCTCTGGATTTGTAGCAAAAGACAAGGAAGGTCCCAAGCTCTGCCCTCCGGGAAGGTGGACCCGAAATACATAGTGACATGGATGATTTTTTTCACATGACATGTTTTGGGATTAATGCTCTTTTCAATAATTAAAAATGCAGAGAATTTAAAACTACCCACTAGAATTAACAATGGTTAATAATTTCTATGTGCATGATTTTCTCAAATAAAAGAAGGAAAACACTTTAGCAAAAGCCCAAGTCACTCCTGTTAGCAGCCTCCCTGGTCCTTTGTCCTTCCCGAGAGGCAACTATTATCTTGAGTTTGGGACTGGTCTTCCAATCTGTCTTTATATTTTGCTCTCTCTCAGTGTTCATAAATCATAGATGGTCCTTTTGTGTGTTACACTTACATGTATAATATCAAATGGTGGGTGATATTCTACAACTCAATGTTTTCCATCTGGGTATTGTTTTTCAGATATAGTCATGTAGAAACTCGGAGTTTGCACATGCAATTTCGATGGCCACATGTTATTAAGTCAGTTCCCAACCTTAACTCTTCCCCAGGGCTGCAGGGCTCAGGCTGGTGTGCCTCCATTTGGGCTCCCACGGCAGGTATTCCTAGAGGTAGAAGTGCTGAATCACGGGGTGTGCTCTCTGGCCGCTTGACTGGCCAGCGCCAACTTGTTTTCCAAAGAATTTGTATGGATTTGGTTCAGCAACATCTGAACGTTCTTGTTTCTCCACATTCTCACCCAGTGCTTGGTGTTGTTAGACTTTAAAGTTTTTGCCAATCTGATTTGGTGTGGAATGGCATCTCATCTGCATATCTCTGATCACAAGTGAGTTGAACATTATTACAAGTTTGCTGAATTTTTAGGTCTCCTATTAGGTAAAATAGCTGTTCAAATAGTGTACTTCCTTTTCTACTGACTTGCCTCTTCCTAGTATGTGGCTTATCACTGAGCTTTGTTTATTAGGCTTTTTGTCAGGCAGAGGTTTTTAATTTTGCTGTGGTCAAATTATTCGATCTTTTCTTCTATGATTATAATTTTCTTGACTTGATTAAGAACTAAGATTGTAAAGATACTCTCCTGTTTCCCCTTCTTATAACTTTGGAGTTTGTGTTTTAGTTTCACACGTCGATGGTTGATCCATTTGGAACTTACTGTTGTGTGTAGTGGGAGGTAGGGATCTAATTTAATTTTTTTCACCCTAAGGAAAGCCATTTGTCCCAATACCATGGTTTGAGCAGACCATCTTTTCCACCCTGCTTTGTAATGCACACTGATGTTGACATGTATTTGTAAGTCTTCCTAGGTTCACTGTTTGTTCTATCTAGATATAAATAATGACTTAATCATCATTGTGGCAAGTGCTATAAGAGAAAATCCCAGGATGCTATGTGAACATACAGCGGGGGGGTGGGGATTGGCAGGCCCTTCATTCCTTTGCTCTATTCTGCTGCTTTCTTAGCTTTTACGTGAATTACAAACCTTTTCATGACACAGCCTGGCCACTGGGTGTGAACTGCCTGCCCTGGCATTGGGTTGGGGCTGGGTTGGGCATACACCGGGAAAAGAAGGCTGGCTCACTGAGCAGTGACACATGCCCCCTCACTGGAGGTGGCCCTGTGTAGGCAAGGCCACATTGGTTTGCGAAAGCCCAGTGTTTATGCACACCTGTCTTCACCATGATAGTAATTTTTCAGAGCAATTTAACCATGGCTGTGGGTCTGTCCCCACAGAGATTAGAAAACGCAGACATACAACAGTACAAGTTGGTTCCCAGAGAAAAATTTAAAGTCTCTGAGCTCATTGGCAGGCCAAGCGGGCATCTTCGGAAAGAGGATGCCGGAGGCACATTCCCAGGGCGGGTCCTCCTCAGGCTCTGAACAGAGGCCATTAGTTGAAAAGCAGGCATGCTGGTTGCCTGGGCCACTCCAGGAGGCTGCACTTCATGTCGCCACGTCCCTTGTGCTGCATCCGCACGTGTCCCAGGGCATCCAGTGCCTCTTCTGTTCCCACTCCTGGTTCTCCCATTCCAGGGCGTGGCATCTGCGGGCAGTTCTCACACTGCTCAGTCTCACTTTAAAATCCAGTGCGTGCAATTTAGGAGACTCCAAAATTGGGGCTGAGGAGGGGCTGAGGGGGAGCCAGCTGATTATTTACATTTTACACAGAAGGTCTAAACTCACACAGCAGGAGACATTTAACAGGGATCTCCATGGAGCTCCGAGTAATTTACAAAGCACAATTTGGCTTCCCAGAACCTTCTAACAATCAGTACAATCAGTAAAACATTAAGCATGCCAGACTCTGGAGACCAGACCTGGGGTGAGTTCTGTATAATCCTAGATGAGTAACATACAGTGGGGACTCACCTTTCCTGTGGCAGGAGCAAGGGGGGATTGAGTCTAATTTCAGTGCATGAGGTAAGAGTCAGTGCTCCTCAGGACAAATCCCTCACACTGTCTATAAAGGGTAATATAGAGACATGCATTCTCAGAACAGGTCCACCACAGGTCGTTAGAGCGGGGCGCTGTTTCATTGGTTGGGCACCCAATGAGGTAGGTGGCTTGTGTGTTTAGGGGACGCATTTGAAAACCAGTTATCTTTAAGCAGAAGCACAGCTGGCTGGGGAGGATGGGTGCAAAGGTGCCCACTGAGCACATTTTCTGAGAGTGACTCCTTTTTGACAGTACTTAAGTAATATGTTGGCACAATGGTTGTTAAGACTGTGAAGAAAGGAACAATGTGGCCTGACCAGGTGGTGGTGCAGTAGATAGAGTGTCGGACTGGGACGTGAAGGACCTAGGTTCAAAACCCCAAGGTCGCCAGCTTGAGCATGGGGTTGCTGGCTTTAATGTGGGATCATAGACATGACCCGATGGTCACTGGCTCGAGCCCAAAGGTTGCTGACTTGAAGCCCAAGATCTCTGGCTTGAGCCCAAGGTCACTGGCTTGAGCAAGGGGTCACTTGCTCTGCTACAGCCACCTGGTCAAGGCACATATGAGAAAGCAATTAATGAACAACTAAAGGAGACTAAGGAGCCACAACGAAGAATTGATGCTTCTCATCTCTTTCCCTTCCTGTCTGTCTTTCCCTCTCTGTCTGTCTCTCTCTCTGTTTCTGTCACAATAAAATAAAATAAAATGAAAAGTGAAAGGAGCAATGTGGAAACAATACCTGAAAAGCTTCCCCAGCAGGGACGCAGCTCCCCACCCACACTCATGCATTCCCTGGCTGCCTCTGTCTCCAAACACTGGCTCAGAGGGGAGCACCTTCTGGCAGCTGGGAGCCCAGGAAGAGGCAGTAGACTCAACACTTACATAACCCTTGTGCCCTGGACATGAGCTCTTTGAAAGAGCCAATGGAATACCTGCCCCGAAAATGATAATAATAATCATACTACTAATATGCTAGCAGCTAACACTGTGTGTCCGCACTATTCTAAATGCTCTCTGTATATTGACTTACTGGATGATATGGAAGTAATGAACACTCCAATGTACCCATGATAAGCTCACCTGGGGCACTCATTAACCAGACTGGTTGCCAGGCCTCTCTGCTGGAATTTCTGATTGAGTAGATCTGGGTCGGGGCCCAGCAATCTGTTTCGAACAAGTACTCTAGGTGACCCTTATATACAAAACAATTGGGAAATATGGAATCATTAGTTCTCCGTGTCCCGCTTTGTTTGACGAGCAGGTGTGGTGAAACTGGCACATGTGTGGCCACTCTCCTGAACTGAACTTTTCCAAGCCTGAGTCTCCTCTTCTGTGAAATAGGAATGGTCGTAGAATGTACTCCCCAGGGTGTGTGAGGCTTCATTCAGTGCAGTGAAACATTCAAACGTGGGACCTGGTACCTGAAAGTGGCCGTGTCACCACTGTTATTGTTACTGCTCTTATTTAGGAATGGGCGGAGCATGCAGAGAGACTCACTTGCCCACACTAGAATGACCTGATGGAGTGGCCTTCCCTCGATTTACTGCTGGAATCTGCTCCAGCTAATCTCTTGCCAGTTCTTCCATGTAGACCCAGAGCCCGGAGGAAAATGGATTGGCAGGGAATTGATGACTCCCCGCCTCCCTCAGCAGCCCTGGACAAATTAAAGCCTATTAGCTGAGTTTGTCAAGGAGCCACTCGCCATCTGGGAAGGCCCGGGCCCTGCCCGTGTGTGCCAGGCCACAGACCAGGCCACATTCACATGCAGGACCATGCAGCAGTGCCAGGACTTCTCTCACGGGTGCATCCCAGCTCCCATGGAAACCTGGGATTTGGTTCAGAGCCTGAAGACAAATGAAGTGGCTGCCGGCACCGTGCTGGCAAATGGGTTCTCTTTCATGTCCAGTACTTTCTCTGCCTATTGGAGAGGCTCAGCCACAGAAAGCAAAAGCACAAAAAAGGCCAAACGGAGAAAGAGACCAACAGAGAAAGGAAGCCAAGGGGAGGTGATTACATAACCCGGCAGCCAGGCTGTCTGCAGGCTGTATGACTTATTTAGCTGTCTGTCTTTGCGGGACGTCAGACGCCATCCTTTCCAGCTGGCCTTCTCTGCTTTGGTGATTACATTAACACTCAGTAATTATAGGAAATAGACACCTCTCCAGTCACCAGCATTCCCAAGTGGCGGGATGGGGGACATTTAATACCAGAAATGCCCGATCGCTGGCCTGCATACTGGTCCCTGCCCAAGGTTCTCCACAGTCTGGGGCAAAATGAGACAGAAATAAGAGCAGAGTAGTGAGCTTTCCAAAGATGCAAAATATATCTGTAGCTTCAAGTCTGGTGCTTGATGCTGAGCTGATGTTAAAATGTCCTTGAGAAAAATCCAAAATGATGCTGCAGATAATTAGTAGTTGCTGCTGTCATTTGATATAACACAAAGTTAGCCCCAAATATTGGTCTCTACTTTGGGGAGAAATTCCTGATCTATGAAATCCTTGAGGCTAAGAATCACTGCTGTATATATAAAGGGATAACATTTTGAACAAAATAAAATAACAAGGAATAAAAGAAACCCCTTCTTTTTAAATCCCACATACATAGCAATTCAAGCCTCGACATCTTCTACTGATATGTAATTCATTAGTGAGGATTCCTTACTGGCTCCTTCTGCCTTCTTTTCCCATCTTCTGCCTTCTCAGAGTGAGTCCTTGGAAGCCTCCCTGCCAATAGGCCCCGCTCTGTCTAGAATCTTAAGACAGTCTTGATGAGAGTAAAAAAGTAATTATGGTACAGCCATCATTCACTGCATTTGTACTATATGCTAATCATTTGACATACTTTATTGAATCTCCACAACACCAGGAGAAGAGTACTAGTATAGTAATGCCATCCTGTTTTATAAATGAGAAAACCGAGTCTCAGAGAAGTCAAATCATTTACCAGAAGCCACACAGCTTTGAATAACAGAGCTGGGATGTGAACCCAGGCACCCTGACACAGAAGCCATGCAATTAACTACTAACTATATTGCCTCCCACAGAGTAAAGCATGGTCAGGGTGAAGGGTGGACCTGGATTCAAAGCCCAGCTTTATTACCTAATGAATCAGGTCTTAACCTCTCTGAGCCTCTGCTTTCTCATCTGTAAAGTGGTCCTCATAACAGCAACCTTCCAGGGTTGTTTTGAGGATAGAGTGAGGTACTGGAAAGCCCTTGGGATATGGTGCCTCTCTTTCCTTCTCATCTGGATGGGAATCCGTGGTCCAGCCACACCTGCTGACTTCTGAATGGCTTTCCGGAACTTCTTTCTTGCCATTTTGTCCTGCAGTTTGCTCCCCACAAGGACTCAACCAAGCTTCAGCTTCCCTTCCTCCCTACACATTGCTTTATTACCTCTATCAAGTCCTGCCAGCACCCCAAGCTCTACCCTCACCCCCAGGATTCTGACTGATGGGAGTGGTGGGGCCTGCCAACCTCCCTCAATCTTGCCTACCCCACACTAGTTCTTGCAGACAGAATTCCTACCTGATGACATCCTTGTTCCCTCTGCTAACCACTAAATGCCTCCTCTTCCTGGATTTGTATCTCTGTGGCTGGCCCAGTGGATTGGATATCTACGGGGCCAACAATTTCCAGAACAGTTGCTGTGGTTCTTGGGTCTCTCATACCCCATGTGGGTCTCCGATCCAAGCTGTGCTGTTGGGAGGCAGGAAGGGAGTGGTCCCCAGCCATAAACTGTCTTAGACTAGGCCCCTGGTCGGCAAACTGCGGCTCGCGAGCCACATGTGACTCTTTGGCCCCTTGAGTGTGGCTCTTCCACAAAATACCACGTGCGGGCGCTATCTCGATAAGGAATGTACCTACCTATATAGTTTAAGTTAAAAAAATTTGGTTCTCAAAAGAAATTTCAATCGTTGTACTGTTGATATTTGGCTCTGTTGACTAATGAGTTTGCCGACCATGGGACTAGGCCCTTGCTCCTTCTTCTCTCTCATTTGCTCCGTGTTACTGAGAGAGCCCACATGCTACTGAGAGAGCCCACATGTTACTGAGAGAGCCCACATGCTACTGAGAGAGCCCACATGTTACTGAGACAGCCCACATGTTACTGAGACAGCCCACATGGGTTGTGGATCCAGGTCATGTGTCTGCTTGCATGGATGCCATATGATGTGGCACCTATAATGTCCCAGGCATGGTCTGTAGGTCACATATGTGAGGGAATCCTTGTGACTGCCTATGAGGTGGGTCTCATTACTTTCCATGTGACAGATGAGCAAACCAAGGTCTGGTATGTATCGTCCATAGCCTGTTAGTGACAGATACGGACTTCACACAAAGACTAGCTGTTTCTCAGTATCCCTGTGCCTGGCATGACACAGGCCAGGAATGCAGTAGGTTGCTTAATCAGGCTCCATTTTCAGAATTTGTAAAACAACAACAACAACAAAACACCACAAAACTGGGGGATGAGTGGTCCCACCTCCCCATCGGCTACATCTTCCCAGAGTGTGCTTGCACCTCTTCAGTGACCCTTGGCCTTCTCATCTCTCAAGTGAGCCTGCAGATACCTCATAGGGCTGGAGGGAAAATAAAGTGAGATTATATCTGCAGAAATAGTTGACACTTAATATGTGTGTTATTCTTCTTATCCTTGGTTAAAAAAAACCCTCTATCCATTCAGCAACATCCTTGTTTTTTTTTAAAAAAATACAGCTCTCTGGGGGTGCAGACTGGATAGTCAGAGAGCCCTTCACCATTACTGATTCCAAGGGCAGAGGAAACACCAGACAAGGAAGGTACCTCACCACATGGCTGCTTATTTACTGGGAACTCTAAGGATGCCATGAGAGACCCTCCTTCCCCGGCTCCTCCCTGGATCAGCACTATACTGATCGAGGGGACCCGATGCAATGCCTGGAAGTCTTTGGACTTTATGTAGAAAACAAAATCAATGGCAACGAGATTTTATTTTAATGATCCACATCCCATCGCTGGAAAGAACTTGTTTCCACAGAGATATCTTTCCACATTGTCTTTATCAGGGGGAGAGGGACGAATTCAATGGCAGTTTGGGGAATTGGCCCCATGAAGACGAGGTCTCTGCTCAACACAGTGCAGCTACGCCATCTCCCCATTGCTTCTCAAGAGCTCTCCTTGTCACAGCATCCTGTCTCTTGAAAATGCATAATCGAGATGGATCTGCTCAAGACTGCTTTTAAAAGCAACTCCAAGTGTTTTCTGTAGCACCCCGGAAGATGGAGAATTTTGTGAACAACTTTGCTGGCTTTGTTTCTCCTGGGACTTCTTCTGGCTTCTAGGAATAATGCATACCCAGTTTTCTTACCGGTTTGGGGAACACTGATTAATGGTGCTGTGACACTCATTAGAAGCAGGTGCTTTTTCACTGCTGCAGGTGCCCCTGATGGATGGCCTGCCTCTTCCCTGGCTGGGGCAGCCTCGATCAGGGCTCCCTCTCCCCACTCCAAGCCTTATTTATCACTGTGTCCCCATTGCGGGCTGTGTTGGAGGCACTGTTCATGTGTCGGAGCTCGTGTAAACCTCCTAGCCACCCCACAGGGAAGGCACTGTTGTTATTGTTCATCTTGTTGGTGAGGATGGTAAGGTGTACTGAGGTTCAAGACCCCCCTCTCCTCCCCAGGCCTCACCTCAGTATAAGGTGGCAGATCCAGGATGCAAACCCAGGTTGCTATGAACCTGGGGCTCTGCTATTTTGCTGCTACACTCCACTTTGATGAGAAAATCTTACGAGTGATGTAGATAGCATGTTGATTTGATTCACCAGCTCTAGGAGGTACCTCTGTTTGGTCCACGGCAAATAGTTGGCCAGGTTGTATAATGCACAACCCTAGTGGGTACCGGTCACAGAATTGTCTATGTGAATGGTATCCTCTAGAATTGTGCAATGCTCAGCTGCACAACCAAAATGTCAGCCCTGGGAGTCTTGCTGTTTTCAGCTGTTTACTCAGTAGGAGGACTCAGGAGAATGTGCACTGCCCCCATCAGTCCTGGGTTGGATGGCTGGTTCTGCAGCCTTCTATTTGTGTGATTTGGGCAGTTCTCTAGCCTCTGTGGCTCAACTTTCTTATCTATAAAGTAGGAACCAATGATCTAGTCTCTCTCTAAAGGGTTTGTGCGATGAATGAATGAGTTCATCCATGTACAGTGAGTGAGACGATTCTGGTCCCTAGTAAACACCCCATCAATATTGGCTCATGCTTGCATTATTTTTACAACCTGCAAAGCTTCTCTTCCCATCATTCCTTTCACTACCCAATGTCCCGCAGCCCAAATGGCTTACCTTTCCCTATACATTCCTTTGCTTTCCCAACTCATTGCTTCTACTCAGGTTATTTGACCCACCAAGAATGCCAGCCCTCATTTTTACTATGTCCAAATTATTCATTCAGAGTCTAGCTTAAGTGCAGCCTCTTTCATGAAGCCTTCCCTGATCTTAAGAGGAAGTTCCCTCACCCCTGCGATGGTATCTCATAGCACGGAGAGTCATCCCAGGCTCTGAGCTGGTTGAGTACACAATCAGTAGGCTAGACAGACCTCTCAGTCTTCACAGTGCCTTTGCCCAGGGCTCTCAACACATAGTAGATCTCTAATAAATGCTTTGCATATTTAGTTCACTACTAGATTAACATCCTCCTAACGGTGATGTAACAATAGGAACTTTGCATAGGACGGGCACAAACGTAGATCTTTTTTCTTATTTGTTTCAAAATATAAACAGCCATCATTAATTTTTAATTTATTTGACCTCATTTTTCTTTTTTGATTCTTTTCAATTTTGAAGTGTACAATTCAGTTATTTTTAGTATGTTTGCAAAGTTGTATAGCCATCATTATCCAATGCTAGAACATTTTCGTAACCTCAGAAAGAAACCCTGTGCTCATTAGCAATCAGTCTTCATCTTTCCCTCCCCGGCTTCTGGCAGCCACTGACTACCTCCTGTCCCGATGGATTTTCCTATCCTGGGCATTCCATATAAGTGGAATCATACAATAACATCATCTTTTTTGTCTGGCTTCTTTCACTTGGCATTATGTTTTCAAGGTCCATCTGTGTTGTAGCATGCATGAGAACTTCATTTCTTTGTGCAGCTGAATAATACTCCATTGCATGGATAGACCACATTTTGCTTATTGTTCATTCCTTGGTGGATATTGCACTTTTTGACTATTGTGAGAAGGCTCAGCATGAATCATGACAGAAAGTAAACATGGCCCCACTTTCTAAAGACAGCTGCTGGGTATGAGCATGGACAGTGGCTGTTCTCTTTGTTGGTGACATTAATTGAACATCTAAGGAGCACTCACTTTCTCTTCTTTTGAACAGTGGAGGATCCAGAGCCAGAGGCTAAGGGACCCAGAGGAGGAGGGTGAGATAGAGCCGGGGAAAATGGACAGTTGCTTGCGCCAGGAATGGCGGAGACTTAGGCAGAGAGGGCCACACCGCAGCCAAATCTTCCAGTAGGTGGGGAGGCAAACAGGTCTCTTCCAGAACACTGATGATTCCTCCAGACCTAGAGCTAAGGTTCTTGGCCTGGGAAACACTTAGGATCACAGCTTCTAAAGGATCCATTTGAGGTGGTGAAGAAAAGGTTATCCATTCCCTGGAGGGCTCAAGCTGTGGCTCAGAGGCCATCGTAATGCTGCCCTTGTTGAACACCTATGTAACTGCCTTGGGAACTGCTTCGTCTCATTTATTCCCTATAACTATATGACATTAATGTTCATTTCTACAGCTGAGGCACAGGAGGCCCTGGATTCACTCTTCTAATGCCACACTTCATTATTTCCTCTGGCTTCTCCATGGCTGAGTCCCAGGCTTTGCCAGCTTACTTTTGGCCCGTCTTGTCAGGAGGCTGCCTGGGTCTGGTCCCAGCTCAGTTACTGATTTGCTGTGCGACCTTTTTCACATTACTTCTCCTTGCAGAGCTTCAGTTTTCTCATCGTAAGGTGAGGGTTTGGCCTGGAATATTAGTATTCAAAGTGGCCCTCCTCGGGACCCTCTAGGAGGCTCAGGGTCCACTGACACCAGAGCAGGCCCTTATTATTTGTTCTCTATATTGAGCATCTGGGGGAGACTCTGGGAAAAGTCTTCTGGTGGTTATATATAAATAAATAAGCAAACATTCCAAACCTCCAAAGGAGATACTAAGTAGCCCTTGTTCTGACTGGGTAAGTGAGGTTTGGAGAAGTAGCCCCGAAAGTGAGGTTTGGAGAAGTAGCCCCGAACTCCTCACCAGGAAGCCCTGGGACAGACTGGGTCTGTATGCTGAGCTGACCTACTGGGCCACAGTGGTATTGAGGTGGGGGTCCCAAAGGGTCCAGCCATGAGTGGGCTAAGACAGAACACTTCTCAGGATGACAATGAGGAGGTGGAGTGGCCAGAATGGGCACAGTGGAGTGGGGCAGTGTTTCCTGAGTGCCAGTTATTTTAAGAGTAAGCTATGATTTTTGTTCCATCTGTGGTACAAGAGGCAGTATAGCCTGATGGTTAGGAATTGGGCTATCTGGGTTTTCTAGTCACTATCTATTGCTGTGGGCAAGGTACTCAATCTCTCTGAGCCTCAGTTATCTTCTCTGTGCAGTGGGGATGGTAGCAGGTATACCCTTGGAGTTGTAATGATTTAATACATGCAAAAAGCATTGACATAGTACCCGGTCCACTGTACATGCTGATTGTCAGTGAAGCATTGTGACCTTGGCTTTTTACTTCAGTTTCTACATCTGCTGAATGGAGATAGTGATGATGGCAGCCAATCGGGGTCATTGTGAAGATGTAATAGTCATTAAGGGGTTGAACTGGTCCCTGTTTTTATTTACTTGTATTTTTCTTTAAATCAGTGCATATGTTCATCCTTTTCTGAAGGTGGCCGCCATCTGAGCGGTGGGGACAGGAAAGGCTCAGAGCTGGCACAGGGGTCCAGTGTGTCCCGCTGAGCAGCTGCAGGAGCTCCAAAGCAGCAGACTTGGAAATCCTGAGTCTGGGCCAGAGCCACGCGGGCTCCTGACCAGCCAGCTCATGCTGAAAAGGGAAGCCAGTCTCTGGGGCCTGTGCTGTAACTGACATATGGCCTGGCATGGACGCTGGCGAGGGATGCCCTCCACCACCTGGGGTTGGTGGCCTTGGTTTTCTCTGTTTCCCTTCCCTCCATTGTCTGCCTGTCCCATGAATAAGCTGAATGATTAGAGATCCAGGCGTAGGCCGTGCACTGTCCCTGACCAACTCCCTGACTTGGGTATGACGTGTCCACTCTCTGTCCTCAGTTTCCCCATCTATAAAGGAGGGCGTGGTCAGATGTCCCTGGAAAGTCTCTTCTTTCCCTGCGCTGGTTAGTGTGAGGGGCAGCACAGGGTAGCCGTTCGGCAAAGTAGGATCAAACATACTCCTGGGTTCTAGTTCTGGTTTTACCACTTAGCTGGAGACAAGTTATTTACCCTCTCTGGATATCAGTCTCCTCATCTGTGAAATGGGTTGGCTGTGGAGTTGCAATAATATCTGTCCTACAGATTGTTATGAGGATGATGAGTTCATACACACTGAGTGCCTAGAATGGTACCTGGCACCAGCAGCACTCCCCAAACGGAGCTGGTTACTTACTGGGCAGCTCCTTAAAGATGCCCCACTTTTCCTACTTAGTCTCACCATCCCTGGCCTTGGAGTGTCTTTGGTGTTAAGCCCGGGAGCCTCAGCAGCCTCAAGTCAGCTCAGGGTGCCCGAGGTGGTCCCACCTAGCCCGTAGTCATGTTTGCTGAACATCCCCTCATGCACTCACTCAGCGCTGCCTAGGGCGCACCTGTGTTGTGCCAGGAACTGTTCTAGGCGCAGGGGATATGCTAATGACCAAAACAAGCAGAAATCCTTGTCCTTATAGAGCAGGGGTCCCCAAACTTTTTACACAGGGGGCCAGTTCACTGTCCCTCAGACCGTTGGAGGGCCGGACTATAAAAAAACTATGAACAAATCCCTGTGCACAATGCACATATCTTATTTTAAAGTAAAAAAACAAAACGGGAACAAATACAATATTTAAAATAAAAAACAAGCCCTGGACGGTTGGCTCAGCGGTAGAGCGTCGGCCTGGCGTGCGGGAGACCCGGCTTCGATTCCCGGCCAGGGCACATAGGAGAAGCGCCCATTTGCTTCTCCACCCCCCCCCCTCCTTCCTCTCTGTCTCTCTCTTCCCCTCCTGCAGCCAAGGCTCCATTGGAGCAAAGATGGCCCGGGCATTGGGCATGGCTCCTTGGCCTCTGCCCCAGGCGCTAGAGTGGCTCTGGTCGTGGCAGAGCGACGCCCCAGAGGGGCAGAGCATCGCCCCTCGGTGGGCAGAGTGTCGCCCCTGGTGGGCGTGCTGGGTGGATCCCGGTCGGGCGCATGTGGGAGTCTGTCTGACTGTCTCTCCCCGTTTCCAGCTTCAGAAAAATACAAAAAAATAAAAATAAAAATAAAAATAAAGAACAAGTAAATTTAAATCAACAAACTGACCCGTATTTCAATGGGAACTATGCTCCTCTCACTGACCACCAATGAAAGAGGTGCCCCTTCCGGAAGTGCGGCGGGGGCCGGATAAATGGCCTCAGGGGGCTGTAGTTTGGGGACCCCTGTTATAGAGCTTAGTTTCATAGGGGAAGACAGATAAAAAACAAACAACCAAGGAGAATATATGCACAATTCTCAAGGTGTTTCTTTGAAAAATACGTGGGTGACTTTCTTACTCCCACCAGTCCCATCCCTAGTTGAAACTCACTGATCTGTAAAGTCTAAACTCCCAGCTCAGCTCCTACTCTATTCCTCGGGGAGTTCTGAGTCACCCTTCTCCGAACTAGGCACCACCTCCATTCTCCAAGAGCTTGGGCTGTGTTGTCACACAGTCCTGGCCTTTGATTCCCAACTCTACCATTGCCTGGCTGCTTGACCTTAAGCAAGTCATTTAACCTTCCCATTCCTGTCTCCTCACCTTTAAAACAACATTGCCTACATCCTAAGACTGTCATGAGGATTAAAGGAGTTAACACATGTAAAACATTCAGAACAGTGCTTGCCCCTGTATGACCTTGGGCAAGTCACTATTTGAGCTTCAATTTGCTTATCTCTAATGTGGACACAAAGTAGTGTTTATTGCACAGGAGATGTGGAAGGCTTAAATACTATTAGCACATAATTGATGCTCTTTTCCCCTCCTGTATTGATTAATTATTGCTGTGTAACAAATTACCTTGAAACTCAGTGGCTTAAAACACCTGTTTATAATTGCTTACATCTCTGTGGGTCAGGGGAGGTGGTGGAAATATTCTAGGCTTGTCTGGACTGCTGTGCTTTAAGCTACAGATTCAGCAGGGTGAAGCTCCTCGCTGGGTTTTGGGCTCAGATCTGCTCCATGTGTGCTCCATTTTGGGGACATGTGAGTGCAGCCCCCAGGGACAGGTTTCTCAGGGCGATGCAGAGATATAAGAGCGTGAATACGTAAGGCTTAGGCTCAGACAGTATCGTCCCTTCTGCCTCATTCTGTTGGTAAAAGCAATCTCATGGTCAACCTCCAAAGTCAAGGGGCTTGTAAGTGGAAGGAATTGCAAAGTCACATGACAGGGGGTGTGAGTAAAGGCAGGAATGAAGCATCACAGGAACATTAACGAGACCTGCCCGGCTTTCCGAGAACCCCTGAGAAAGGACTGACAGCAGAACTCCCAGTAAGGAGCAGTGATTTGGGGAGAGCCTTTGTATTTTCCACGGAACCATGGGTCACTGTCTCTGAAATACTCTCTGGGTTGCTGCTCCCTAGGGACGTGATGTGGGGTTTTCCTCCCAGAAATGTACAAACATGGAGGATGGGTGCTGGAGGGCTGGACTGGAATGCTCCCCCTCCCCCCTCCCCCATAGAACTTGTCCTTGCAACGAAATAAATAAAACTGTCAGCTGGAAAAATGAGGGGCAAGCCGACCAAATATGATAAACTGTCTCTTGCTGTGTATTGTACTCTCCACAATGAAACCCCAAGTGGATGCTAAAAATGTGTGCAGCTTTGTGAAGAGACAAGCGTGCTCTGTGTGGCTGAGATTTTCTGAGAAAGGTAATTTAACTGCAACACACAGAAAGGAGAGAAATGCAACGAGTGGTAATTTGGAAATTGTACATCAGGTGCTTTTTTAAAAAAAATAAATTGATATTGTTGGTTATTTTTCTTTTATTAACATCCAGAGTTCTACAGACTGCTGTCTCATCCTTATCAAGCCCATTCAAAGCGTGTGTTGACATTTCTAATTTGCAAATTTAGAGATTGTCAGGAAATGGTTTAAACACTCAGCGCAGTGGGGGCGCTCCTTGACTGTTAGTGACAGGGCTCATCTCTGGGAAGACAGTGGGGAGGCGGCGGGCTGCATTTCAGGTGACTCAGGAAGAGCTAACAGTGTCAGACATGCACTTTATATTATCCTATGTGAAACCTGTAATTTTCATTTTGCAGATGAGGACAATGAGGCTCTGGAAGTTTAAATAACGTGCCCAAGGTCACACAGCTCCTAAGTGAAGAAAGCTGACATTAGAACTAGGCACTCTGGCTTCCCAAGCCTTGGGGCTACCCACTGCTTCCTCAGGGAAAGACCACAGGCCTCAGAGTCAAAGCTCTGCTAGTTACTATGGGGCTCTTTGACTTTTCACTCATTCACCCATTAAGTGGGTGTTAATTGAGGATGTACTATGTGCTGGGTGCTGTGCTGGGCTCCAGTGGCACAGTGGTGAGCAAATCCCAGGCTCCCACCTCTTCCACTTTGTTTTTTGTTTGTTTGTTTGTTTGTTTGTTTTTACAGAGACAGAGTGAGAGTCAGAGAGAGGGATAGATAGGGACAGACAGGAATGGAGAGAGATGAGAAGAATCAAT
This sequence comes from Saccopteryx leptura, assembly GCF_036850995.1. Classification (NCBI taxonomy): domain Eukaryota; kingdom Metazoa; phylum Chordata; class Mammalia; order Chiroptera; family Emballonuridae; genus Saccopteryx; species Saccopteryx leptura. The sequence continues at coordinate 305,319,786 of NC_089503.1, forward strand.
AATCAGTTTTTTGTTGCGACACCTTAGTTGTTCATTGATTGCTTTCTCATATGTGCCTTGACCATGGGGCTACAGCAGACTGAGTAACCCCTTGTTCGAGCCAGCGACCTTGGGTCCAAGCTGGTGAGCTTTTGCTCAAACCAGATGAGCCTGCGCTCAAGCTGGCAACCTCGAGGTCTCGAACCTGGGTCCTCTGCATCCCAGTTCAACACTCTATCCACTGCACAACCACCTGGTCAGGCCTCCACTTTTTCCACTTTGTAGCCACACAAAAGTACTAGAAGGATGCTAGAAGAAACTTAATGCCTAAGGGCATGTGGCCAGGACCAGGACCTGGGGGGTGCCTGGCAGGCTTCTCCAAGCAAGGGACTTTGAATGGCTCTCTAAAGAAGTAGAGTCAGCAGGGTTATGGCTCTCTGTTTTGAAACTCTCAAACTTGGAACCCAGCTGCCACGTGGTGAAAAAGCCCAGGTTGCATGGAACGGCCGCATATAGGTGCTGAGGCTGACAGCCCCCATGAGAACAAGAACAGGCAATATAATTCACCAGCTCCAGTGCAAGACGAAAGTACAGGGCCTCTTGTTTAAAAAGTTACTAAGAAGCTTAGTTTAGATGGTGACAGCAGAGCCCTAAACCAAGCCAAGAGCAGAGCCCTTCTAAGGGTGGGGCCCTGAGCACCTGAACCAGGTACACATCCCTGAAGCTGGCCCTGGCTCAAGGTGAGGCCCCAGCATCAACTGCCCACAGTATGAGTGATGAAGAGTCCAGGATGACTCCAGCCATTGCCTGAGAGCAATTAAGTGAGAGACCTCAGTTTAGAGCCACCAAGCTGCACCCAGTGTGCCTCCAGGTGTGCAAGAGTGAAAAATCAGTAAATGATTGTTTTGTAAGTTAGCTAAGCTAAAGAATGGGGCAGGGTAGATTCCAGGCAGAGGAAAAAAGTCAGAAGTGCTGGACCAGATGGTTGTGTGGTGCGTTTGAGCAGCTGGGAGGGGGCTATGGGAATGAGCGTGACAATAGGACTGCGGCGGAGCATGGCCAGAGAGGGAGAGAAGGGCCGGGGATTCTGGTCTCCGTTGGAGAGCAGAGGATGCCCTTGGAGGGTTTGGGGAAGGGCAGAACTCACCTGGATTTGCATTTTGTAAAGATCTCCCTGGTGCTCTATGGAGGACAAGATAGAGCACCTGGAGTGAATGCCAGTTAGGAGGCTGCTGATGGTGAGGGAGAAGGGTGGTCTGCACCTGACAGTTGGCATTGGAGTCAGAGCTGAATTGGACAGGTTTTGATGATAGAACCTCACAGGGTATGGTAAAGGATTTGCTGCTGGTGAGTGAGGGGAAAGGGAAGAGGACATAAGGCCAGCTGAGGAGCTCGGTGAATGGAGGTGTCATTTCCTTGGACTGAGAAAGTCATTTCATGGGTTTCATTCTAGACTAGTGGAATTTAAGGTGCTTTTGGTCCAAAGAGATATGGAGCAAACATTTGGGTGTAGCCAGCTGGAGGCATACTTTGGGAAAATGAAGCCTTGAGTGTTGCTGAGCTGACCAATGCGGCGTGCCTAGAGCTGTGCTCTCCCGGGCAGCAGTCACAGCCACTTGCGGTTGAATTGAAATGAATTGAAATGAAATGTAATTTAAAGTTCAGTTCTTGGGCTGTTTGAGCCCCATGTCAAGTGGTCAGCAGCGACCTGTGACGAGGGACTGCCTGCTGGACAGTGTAGATAGGGAACGGTTCGTCACGGGAGACAGTTCGTTTGGACAGGGCTGCTATTGTGAGAACAAAGGGGAGTCTGGGGCCAACGTTTCCTGGCCTGGAAGAGGAAGAGGAGGAGGAGGAGGAGGAGGAGGAGGCATTGAGAAGGAAGACCCAGGCCCTCCTTGGGTCAGCCATTTCACCGTCCTGAGCTTCAGTTTTCTCCTCTGTGTCGACATCAATACCTATCTCATGGGGGATTATGTGGATTTAGTTCCGTATATATGATAAAATATATTGAGCCTTTAATGGATGCCAGACACTCCGCTAACACTGTGCACTTAGCACAGTGCCTGGCCAGCCTTGCTCATTGCGTGGATGAAGGTGAGCTTATTCAGTAGGTGCTCAGTACATGCTAGCACGCCCCCCTCTTTACTGTTCCTTCAGAGCCTTCCGCAGGCAAGCAGTGATGCCTTGAGGAGTCCTGTTACCCTCTGGTCCTCGGGGTCCCCATCTTTAGGAGAATGGTGCGCCTTCTGAGCCACCATCTCTCATACTGTGGCCGCTCAAGGGCGCCATGGAGCTGTACAGATTTAAGCTTCTCCTTGCCACGTCCCTTGGCCCCATAAGACTGACCCAGTGGGGTTAGTTTTAACTACACCGATGAGTGTTGGCATGGTGTATGAACTTCCAAGCTCCATCTTGCCATGCACTAGTTCTGGCGACCAAGAGCGAGTCCCCTTGGGGCCTTCAATGCTGGGGTCCATAGAGCATGACCTGCTTTGTGCTGGGAATGTCTCTTCCTGCTACAGGGATGCCGGGGCCCCAGCAACCCTGACTCATTGCGAGAGGTGAGCAGTTACAGAGTCATTTTGGAATTGTGGGCCTTATTACAACAATTGACAGTGTTTATAGGGTGGACCTTTATTACTCTACTTTACTGCTACCTTCTACAGCAGACATTTATTGAGCTCTTAATGGATGCCAGACACACTGCTAACACTGTGCACAACCCCTGGTTTTATCCCTGTGACAGCCAGGCGCTGGGCCTATTGCAGTTCACTCCAACTCCACTGTGCACAGGAGGAAGTGAAGGTTTGACAAGTTCAAGCAAACGCTCCAGGCCACAGAGCTCGTGGTCTGAGCTGTCTCCAGTGCCCGTGTCCACATGCTTACTGTTGGATAGTGTTCAGCCATCCAAGCAGGACACATCAGTCCCACAAGGTTGAAAGAGACAGTGAAGGGGAGCCGTTTGTGCTTAGTGTCCTCCGAGTGGCGGTGCCACTCATGAAATTGCACTAACAGAGGGACACAGGGATGTTGGAGGAACAAGCAGGGAACTCAGCTCTTTATTTCTTTTGCAAATGAGAAAACCAAGGGCCAGAGAGATGACAGCTGAACCAGGTGACACACAGATTAATGAGGACACACCCTTTCCTGACCACCCAGTCAAACTCAAGCCTGGTGCTGACCTTGTTCCCCTGCTTAATTAGGGTGCTCTGGCTGGGGACAACAGCATGGGATTGAGAGGGTAGGAAGGCCAGAAACCCCCCAGGCTAGAGAATGTCTGAATTGAAGGACCTCACCCTCACCTGGTTGCCGTCATCCTCTGCCTTACCTGGCCAGTGCCGGACGATCTCCAAACTCATAGGGTCATCAGAATCATGGGGGAGGGGCTGTTAGAACTGCAGATTCCCAGGCCCTCATGCTCCAGGTGCGATATGTCTGAGGTTGCAACTGAGAAATGGGACTTCTTTAAAGTCTCCTTAATATCAAATTTGGAAACTGCTGCCTTTGTCCCGCATTCTCCAAAGCGTGTTCCCTAGAACATCATCTCAGTTCCAAGGGACATTGAACTGAGAGAAGCAACATTCTAAGAAGAGGAAACAGCAGGTGCGAAGGCCTGTATATATATATATTCATCTTTCAAGCAAGTAGGTTTCAAAACTGTTGAGTTAAAGGAGTGATTCCCAACTGTGCATCCAAATCACCCGGGAAGCTTTGACAACTACTGTCTGGGCTGCCCTCCTGAGTCCCTCTTTAGGGACAGGACCCAGGAATAAGTATTTTATAAAGCTCTCCACATGATTCTAGTGTGCGGCCAGGTTGAAAGTCACGAGGTTAGAAAAACAGGCTTAAAAAAAAAAAAGCAAAACTTCTCAGGGCCTTTAGTACACAATGTACACTATGAATCTCTAAAAGGACAAACAGATTATTTTCTTATCCTGGTGACCAGGGGCACACAAAAAGAAAGAAGGAATGGTTAGCAAAGAAAGCCGTGGCCCACATGGAGAGGGTGTGTACTGGTAAGGGATGAGGGTGAGCAATGTGGTCTTCAGAGGCCAGTGCAATATTTTAACTCAGATAAGCATGAGTGGTTTCTTTTTTATTCTGATTTGAATAATGGTGATGATTTGGTAATTGGTTAGTAGTTCTAATACCTTTTAGGCTATACAGGTAGCATTTTTGTCAGCAATAAAAACAGTATTGCAAGTTTATTATCGTGGTAGGGGCTCCAGACACATGGGGTGGGGCATCTGAGTAAGGATGTTAGCTCCATTCTGCAGGGAGGGTTGCTTTCAAAACATCAACCAGCTGCTTAAAACTCTCAAAGGCTTGCCATCCCACTGGTCACTCTTTCATACAAAGCCCTACGTGAGCAATATCTAAACCAGGGGTCCCCAAACTTTTTACACAGAGGGCCAGTTCACTGTCCCTCAGACCATTGGAGGGCCGGATATAAAAAAAACTATGAACAAATCCCTATACATACTGCACATATCTTATTTTAAAGTAAAAAAACAAAACGGGAACAAATACAGTACTTAAAATAAAGAACAAGTAAATTTAAATCAACAAACTGACCAGTATTTCAATGGGAACTATGCTCCTCTCACTGACCACCAATGAAAGAGGTGCCTCTTCTGGAAGTGCAGCGGGGGCCAGATAAATGGCCTCAGGGAGCCGCATGTGGCCTGCGGGCGTAGTTTGGGGACCCCTGGTCTAAACTCTTGTATTATGTACTCCCACCTAAAGATTTTGAGCATGCGCCCTCATTATAGGCATGCTCATTTAGAAATTAAATAAACTGTACTACCAGCAGTGATACAGTGAAATTAATGAGCTTGATTTCCTTTTTACATTTTTCTGTTCATAAAATAAATGTTGCTAGAAGTTCCAACTTTCGTTCCTGCGCCTTGCTTGATCATCGCTTGCACCCCGGTTTAGACCCCCTACATGATCAGGTTCCTTCCTTCATCCTGTGTCATCTGTCACCATCTAACCCATACTCCTACGCTCCAGCCACAGGCTTCTATCTAAGTTTCCAAGTGTGACACAGACTTTGGGCCTTTGCACCTGCTGTTTCCTCTTCTTGGAATGTTGCTACTCTTGCTTTTTGTGAGGCTGGCTTCTTCTTGTTGCTCGGGTCTTATATTCAACATCTGAGGAGCTTTCCAGGGCCACTCCATCTAAAGCTGCACTCCAGCCACTTTCTCCAACACAGCTCGTTTTAATTCTCTAAGTAGAACTTATCACCATCTGATATTTTTCTTGTTTGTTTACGACTCTCCTTCTTCAGCAAAGAGGAACAGTGGCAGCCACAGGGTGAGGGTTCCGTAACTATTTGTTGGATGAGACACAAAGCTGAGACTCGGAGGTTAGCACATTTATCTAGGCTATGCCGTCAGTAAACGGTGGAGCTAGTGTGTGTACTCCACCCTGTGTGACCCCATGTTCAAGGTCCGGTGCACCGGGCTAAGCTGCCTCTTGTCCTCCACAGGCCAGCCGAGAGATGCTTGAGCTCAGACCTTGATAGTTGCAGTCTGAAACCTGTTCTGATGTCAGATGACTTTGGACTTTGAAAGAAAAAAAATGTGACTGGCATTTGACACTTGTTCATAGCCAACAGGCAGACCCAGCTACACACTGGAAAAGTCTGTTGTTAGGAATGCAGTGGTGGGCGCCGCCTGGAGAAATGCCTGGCCTGCGTGTCCTAACGAAGCGCAGAAGCTGAGGAAAGGGCAGGCATGCCTGGGAAGAAAGTCCCCCATTTTCCCTTCCATATTTTGTACAGTTTGGAAGCGTGACATCAAAAACTGATGCCTAGGTGAGGAAGTATTGACCACCCACTTTGTTTCTTCTGTGGAGCACCTGCAGGTTGAGAACCTATTCGTAGATTCTAGAAACCCAGCTGGCTGACCCTTTCTCTACCCTGAAGGCACTGCAGACCTGGGGAAGAAGATAGGAGGGGAAGGAGACAGCAAAAAAGAAGATGAAAGCCCAAGGCCCTTGACCTTTTGAAGGTGAAATGGTTCATTCTGATGCCTAGTTAGGTATGTGTAGGACACCTGTCACCTCCCCGCATTACTGCATTTTCTGTTTCCGGAGTAACCCATGCACATTTGAGCTGACGAGCCTTTGGTTGCCAGGCACGAGCAGGTGTTCCTACCTTGTTTTCACCTCATGGCCTCTTTATGCAAGGTCTGCTGTCCTCTTCTCCTCTTTCTATTGAGCATGGGAACTCTAATGATAAGTGAACAGGCAGAATTAGGAGTGTCAAATTTGACACCGGAAGGCAAAGAAATTGACAATTTATTTTCCCTAAGTGGCTCTCCCTCTCCCTCATCCTGTCACTGAAACAATATTGACATTCTGCTGTAATGAGGGTTCCGCGGTCTCTCACTCATTCACTTATCCAAGCGTGGATTGTTCATGGTTAAAAGCATGGCCTTTGGGGTCCAACAGACCCACCTCTGCTGCCCACTGGCTTTGTGACCTGCATTAGTGACCTAAGGCAGCTGCTGCAATAGACTACTACAGGCTTGGTGTGCCTTAAAACAATAGAAGTTATTCTCTCACGATTCTAGACACTAGACATACAAAATCCAGACATCCTTGGCAGGGCTGCCTCCTGCTGATGGCTCTAGGGAAGAATCCTTCCTTGACTCTTCTAGCTTCTGGTGGGTGCCAGTGATCCTTGGCTTGTGGCCACATAACTCCAATCTCTGCCTCTGTCTTCACATGGACTCCTCCTCTTCTATGTTCTTCTTCATATCTACTAAGGGTATTTGTCATTGGTTCTAGTGCCCAACTAGATAATCCAGAAAGATCTCATCTCAAGATCCTTAACTTAATTACCTCTGCAAAGACTCTTTTTCCAAATAAGGTCACATTCTCCATTCAACCCACTCTGTGACCTTAGGCAAGTTGTTTAACCTCTCTGAGCCTCAGTGTTTTTAGCTTTAAAATGGAGATGCCTCCCCTAGTCACTCACAGGGATAATGTGTGGAAAGCTTCTTCAGTGCCCATACACAGCTTCCGTTCCATCAACAACAGTTATTCTTACTTATTGAGTGCTCGTCATGTGCTAAGATGTTGCTCTGGGCTCCTACTATATCCCTTGATAAGCTGAGAAGGCCCCTTCTGATACAATCTGCAGAGCCTGTGTTTAATTCCTATGTGCTTCCAGGACCTACCTGGTTATGCGAGTGCCCAGCAATTCTGACAAACCCAGTTTTCCTGTATATGCATGGGATGATCCACAGCCTCACCAGTAGGGGCAGTTCTAGAAAACTCAGCTCATCCTCGGACTACCTTTCGGGGGATGGTCAGGACACAGCAAACCAGTGCCTGGCTCTTGGAAGTCGTTTCAGCTCTGCCTCCTGTTCTCCACTCCAGCCACTGTGGTCTTTTCTCAGTGTTTGGAATTGGTGAGGACACTTCTCGTCCACCACCTGGTGGGTATTCCATAGAAGACAGGGCCGTGAACATTCTGGGAGCAGCAAGTGTGTGTTGTATCCTAGAAACTAGACCGCCAGGAAGGGTGTTGGCCTGATGGAGAGGTGGTGGGAGTGTTCACCCTGCTCTGCAACTCCCTATGACCTTGGCCAAGACTTGGAACTTCTCTAAGGCTGATATTTAGCTAGAGCTCAATGGGGTTGATTTTGAGCAGTAGTTCTCGAACTATTTTTTGAAAGCACTATACCTGCTTTAAAATCTTTCCCGGAATCCCATTTGGTATGACCCGGATGTGTACTCAGGGCACCCTCTCTCAGTCCTATTGCCGGTGAGAGTCTAGTGGATTCCCAGATTTTTTTTCAACTCTCCACACTTGCTTCCTCATTTGCAAGTAACTCCCTCAATATCAGAATGCAGAACTCACCCTCTTTCCTTTCTCTTGGGAATTCCTCACACTCCAAGGATTGTTATGGACTAAATTAAAGGTGTAAGGAGATTGTGAGACGGGTCAGATCCCGGTCTGAGCTGGACTGACACCCTCCAAGTGACTCACCCACACTTACTTTCTTTCTAGAACCTGTCCTAATGCCCCCCACCACCCCCCGTTTCTGCACCTCCTCACCGTCCCCACTCTCAGCTCCCACCACCAATGCCAGGGAACTGTCACATTCTTCCCTGGTCCAGAGCAGACATGACTAATGCGTCTCAGCACTTTTTCCCACCGAGTCTGAGCACAAACACAACCCTCCAGGTGGCCCTGGAGCTGGCCTCTAGCTGGAACCTCTGTGCCCTCCCATTCATAATGGGGAGGATGGGGACCAGTGCGGGTGGGCGCACTGCAGGACTGCAGGCTGGCCTCTGTGGCCTGTCAGGAGCAGCATGTTCTGTTGGTCATGGGTCGTGACCCCAGAGTTGTGGGTATTGGGGTTCCTTGTGCTTTATCTCCTTCCTTCTCATTTTTCCTTTACACTATTTATACTATCACCCCTAGAGTTATTGTTCCCAAATATAGAACTGATCACTCGACGCCCCTACCTCACCAGGCTTAAAAGTCTCCTGGTACCCCCTAGTGCCTACAGAGGACATTCCCAAGTTCAGCTGTGGCATCAAAGGCCTGGAACCCAGCTGTCATCCAGTGTCACCTGCAGCCAATTCCTGCATGTACTCTATGGCCAAGTTCCCCTTTGTGCTTTCTAAGCACAGCTGTGCCTTTTAGGCCTCTGTGCCTCTGTGTATGCTGTTTCTCCAGCCCAGAGTGCTCTTCCCCACTGTATTAGTCTCCTAATGGTGCTATAACAAATCATCACAAATACAGTGGCTTAAAACAACACAGATTTATTATCTTATAGCTCTGAAGGTCAGAAGGCTGAAATGGGTCTTCCTGGGATAAAATCAGAGTGTTGGCAGGGATGTGTTCCTTGTGGAGATGCTAGTGGAGAAGCTATTTCTTGCCTTTTCTAGGTTTTAGAGGCTCCTGCATTCCTGGGCTTGTGGCCCCCTCCTGCATTTTCAAAGCCAATGGTGGCTCATCTAGTCTTTCTCATATTCCATCACTCGGATCTGCTTCCATCATCACTTCTCTTTCTCTGACTCTGACTCGGCCCTGAACCTGACCCTCCTATCTTTCTCTTATAAGGACTCTTGCAATTACACCGAACTCACCCAAATAATCCAGAATATTTTCTCCATCTCAAGATTTGCAGAGTCCCCTTTTCCCTGGAAAGTAACATATTCACAGGTTCCAGGGACTAGGACATGGACACCTTTAGGGGGCTATTTATTCTACTCACCCCCCTCACCTTTAGTATTAGTTGAATTAGTCCTTCATGGGTATTTCAAATGTCCCCTCCTGAGTGTAACATCTCCTGTACTTCTCAGACAGAAGGACTTTTCTCTTTTTTCGATCTGTGGCATTGGGCCTCATTCTGTTGCGGCAGGTACTGCCTGCTGTTCTGGTCCTTGGTACCTGGTCTTGCTTCCTTGGCAGCACGTGAGCCCTTTGGAGGCAGAAAGCTGAAACTTGATCACCGTTGGAACTCGGTGTCATTCAAAGTCAATACTTGAGGAATCTGTTGCATTTCTCTTTTCTTGAAGAGTCATCTCAAGTACCACCTCCCCAACTGTGCTCTTCTGTCCCCTTTAAAACAAGACTTTATCCTCTTTTGAACCCAGCGCTAACCACAGGCTGGTGCAGAGCAGCGGCCCTATGGGAACTGGAGAGCTGACAGTCTCATCGGGCCTCTCACCTATACGGTGGGGCCGCCCCTCACCCAGATTAAGACGGACTGTGGCTTTGCTGGGGAAATTATCCTCAAACCTACAGAATCACAGCCAGGGCTTGAGGTGCTCACCTTCTGGGAGATAGCTGCGCCGTGGGAAGCACAGGTCCTGTCTCCCATCTCTCCCTCACTCTCGGGCACCTGCACATTGACCGGGATGACTCTGCCCACCTTATCTAGATTTTCTGTTTCATTTCCCCTGTGTCTCTGGGTGGGAGTCGTTAGATGTGCAGAGGAGAATGCTTGCAGGAGGAAACGCCCAGACCACTCTTGGTGCTCCACTTTTCCTGAATTCAGCTGCTTCCCTGCTCCTCTGTTCCCAGGTAGCAGATGGCCTGATAATTTAATGCCATTACAGGGAGCAGGTCACTGGGATTTAATTAAAAAACAAAAGCACTTTGAGAATGCCTGTTCTCAGACAGATTTGAGGGCTGGGTGAGCAGGGTCACGAGGTTGCACATCCCTAGAGCCCACATGCACGGCAGAGCCCAGTGAAGGCCCCACCCCACCTCCCGGAGCGTTTGCAGCGTGGCTGCCTGGCTGTGTGCAGTAGCCTGCGGGGGAGGGGGAGACATTTGTACTGTGACCCTGCCCTCTCCCATTTCACTCCTCTACGCACCAGCCTGCTTGGTCTCCTCGTAGGCCTATGGGACACTTAGAATGAAATCCAGATTCTTTTTTATGGCCTAAGAGACCCTCCATGGTCTGGCCCCTGCCTGCCTCCCCAGACCCTCTTAGTACCTGTCTTCTTATCCTCACTATATCTCTGTATCTCCAATAATGCAGGATTGATTCCTGTCACAGGACCTTTGCATCTGCTCTTTCCTCTGCCTGATTGTTCTTCCCCCTGATAGTCCCAGACTGTCTCCCTCAGGTCTCAGCTACAGCGCTGTCACCTCTAAGAGAACTGCCTGGGCACTTTATTTTTGTTGTTCCCAGTATTATTCAACTTGAAATGCCATAACAAAATCCCACAAACTAGGCAGCTGTGGCTTAAATCGCAGAAATTAATTTTCTCACAATCCAAGATCAGGTTTTGGTTGATTTGGTTTCAGGTGAGAGCTAGCTTTCTGGCTTACAGATAGTTGAGACAGACAGACAGGAAGTGCTTTCTCTCGCTCTCTCTTTTCTGTTCTTATAAGGACATTAATCCTCTGATCAGGGCCCCATCCTTATGATCTCACTTAGCTGCAATTACCCCCTTGATTGTCCTACCTCCAAATATAGTCACACTGGTGTTAGGGCTTCGACATAGGTATTTTGGGAGTAGACACATATTCAGTTCATAACATTCCCCATCGCCGCCCACTGCTCTCTGTCCTGTTACCCTCTGTGCCTTGGATTCTCGCTCATGAAATAATGGAACTTGACCACACAGGATGGTTATGAGGGTTGAATGAGTTACTGCACAAAGAATCCTGAAACCAGAGCCTAGCGCAGAGGAGGTGTGAATACATGTCATTTTCATTATCACCCTCATCATTATTTTCAGCCCAGACTTGCTAACCCTGATTCAAGGCCCCAGAGAATGCTTTTCTGTACACCTGCTACAAGAACAAGAATATTAACGAAGGGACAAGAGTGAGGTGCAGAGTTGGGGAAGGGCATTGCTGGCAGAGGGAACAGCATGAGCAAAGGAGGTGGGCCGTGGGGAAACGGTGAAGGGTTTTCAGCAGGGGTATTGTGTTCAGATTTGCACATTACGAAGATCACCCTGAAGCATTTTCCCCACATGAGGCTCAAACCCAAGACAAAGGTGCCCCTCACTTCACTGAAACAGCTCTTGCAGGGACCCCAGTTTGCTAACCAGTGGTGGGTTTTCAGGTGATGGCGTTCCTGAGCTTCCTGTTACACTTGACTGATGAGCACGCCATCCCTCCTAAGCCTTCCATATCCTCGGCTCCCTGACATGTGACTAGATCTCCTGGGAGGCAGTGCAGGGTGCTGGAGAGAACTGTGACCCTGGCTTGGAGTTGGAATGCTGTCACTGTTGTAGGGGTCAGGTGACTTCTCTCACCTTCAGAAACTTCGCCATACCCTTGTGATTAAAAGACCCGCCTGGGGATAGATGTTAAGTGTGTAGAAGTCACCCCCCTCCCCCACCCTTTCCATCTGTCTCCTGACTTCCAGTTCCCCTCCAGCCCCTAAATGTAGTGTCCAAGGGCACTGCCTGAACCAGTGCTGTTCAGATTATGTGAACCTAGGTTCCTGGGTTTTCTTGAGTCTTCCACCAACTTTCTAATTTGTTGTGAAAGAAGAGACAGGTAGGTCTTGTATCACTTTCCTGGGGGAAGTCCACTGAAGGTTATTGTCTGAGATTTACTTTGAGCCTTTTTCTTTTCTATACACATCTCTCTCTGTCTCTCAATATGCTGAGTCTATGGAGGAAGCTTTTGCCTCCAGGAGAAGGTGCAAGAATAGGCAAGAAGCACAGCCTACTGAGATGCTTTTTAATTAGCCTCAAACGCGGATCGATTTTCTCTCCCTGATTAAACTTCACATCTCTGTAGTTTTAGAGAAATTTGCCAATTTTTCTAAATTGTATGCAGTAAAAGGAAAAGGAGAGATTTGTTGCCAAGTGAGGAGGAGGGAAGGGATTTCCTTTAAACACACAAAGCCCAGGGACCTCTCTGCTGGGACCTTCCACAGCAGAGGAGTCAGCGAATACTGACCAGATAATAAATTGGTGCCAAAAGACAGAAACCTTCTCCGTGCCTCTTTAACGAAGAGAAAGACATTCTGCCAAGACTGTCTCAGAATTTCAGGTGGAGAAAAAGCCCACAAAGTTCTTCTGCTGAGAGGAAATGTAAGGAGTGCTGAACTGACTTGGGGAGCTTAGCATCGAGGTCATCCAGATTATCTAAGCCAACTCTTAACAGCAGGATGTGTCTGTTTCTTTGATGGAACCCCAATATAGAAAACCAAAGTTGAGCTGCTCTGTGGAAGCAGGGAAGGGTCCCAGAGTGCCTCCTGCCACCCCCACTCAACCTGAAGGCGAACGGTACTTTGAAAACCATAGATCTCATCCCATCTCTTTCTTCACACAGGGGAAAATGAACGGACCAAAGAGGCTGATGACTGCCCAAGGTCATTCATTACATGTTCACACTTGCTCAGGCACTGAGTAAATATTTACCAAGCACCTGTGTGTGCCAGGCACTGTTCTGGGCCCTGGGCGACAGCACTGTACCAGAGACACAAATCCCCGGTCCTTGTGGAAACCGCACTCCAGTGGGGGAGACAGGCAGTACACAAATGGGAAAATATATTGTCGGGTAGCAGAAAGTGCAACAGAGTAAAGTAAGGCAAGGGGGTAAGAGCAAGGATGGCTGTTTCGGATGGGAAGGCCTTGAAGAGGTGAGATGAGAGTAATGAGAGGGAGGCAGGGGAGTATTGGCAGAAGAGGGAACAGGTGTAAAGGACCTATGGTGAGAATGGATGACACAAGCAAGGACCAGCCGGAGGCAGGCCTGGCCAGGGCTGAGACAGCAAGGAAGAGGGTGATGGGATATGCGTCAGAGAGGGGGACAGCCAGATCTGCGTGGCCTCAACAAAGCTCTGCGGGTGATGGGAGGCCTTTGGATTTTATCCAGAGTGAGATGGGGGCCATTGAATGGTTTTGAGCAGAAAAGTGATGTGATCTGACTTAGATTTTAAAAGGATCTTTCCACTCACTTTCTAAGTGACAATAGGTGGAAGGGGGATGAGGAGAGAAACAGTAAAATCAAGTTGGGAACTTTCACTGTAGTTTAGGGGAGAGCTATTGGTGGCTTAGACCTTGATGGTAGCAGTGTAGGTGATGAGCAGTGGTAAGATTTGGGATAGATTTTTGCAGACAAATCCAACAAGATTTGCTAATAGGTGGAATAAAGAGATAACTTCTCACATCTCCTTTGAGCTAAGCACTGTATTAGGTTATAGGAATCAGGACCCTTTTGCTTGGCAGAGCAGAAACCCAACTCAAACTTGAGCATATAACTGAATATTTCAGCCAAAATGAACTTTCAGGTACAGCTTGTTCTAGGAGCACAAATGCTATCTTCAGGGTTTAGCCATTCTCTTTTTGCTTATCTTAGTTTGGCTTGCTTTCTTCCTTCCTCCCTCCTTTCCTTCCTTCCTTCCTTCCTTCCTCCTTCCTTCCTCCCTCCTTTCCTTCCTTCCTTTCATCTTTCCTTCCTTCCTTTCATCTTTCCTTCCTTCCTTTCATCCTTCCTTCCTTCCTTCCTTCCTTCCTTCCTTCCTTCCTTCCTTCCTTCCTTCCTTCCTTCCTTCCTCTTTCTTTTTATTTTTAAATTTTTTTTGGTGAGAGAGAGAGACAGGGACAAAAAGATAGAAAGGGAGAAAGATGAGAAGCATTGATTCATTGTTGCAACACTTTAGTTTCTCATTGATTGCTTCCTCATATATGCCTTGACCAGGGAGCTCCAGCTGAGCCTGTGACCCCTTGCTCAAGCCAGAGACTTTGGGCTTAAGCCAGAGACCATGGGGTCATGTCTATGATCCCACACTTAAGCCAGAGACCCCGCACTCAAGCTGGTGAGCCTGCACTCAAGCCGATGACCTCAGGGTTTCAAAACTGGGTCCTCAGTGTCCCAGGTCAATGGTTTATCCACTGCACCACCACCAGGTCAGGCTGGCTTCATTTCTCACATGTTTGCCCTCAGCAGCTCCAGGCTTACATGAGCCTTGCAGATAGCAATTGCCGTGGGAAAAGGGTATTTCTTCCATAATGGTTTCAATAAAATTGATGGTTCACCTACCTTAAGTCATCTGCACATCCCTGACCTAATCACTGTGTACAAGGAAATAGAATACACTTACTGGCAACTCTTGTCACGTGCCAGCCTGGAATCAGGGGGTGGTGGCAGGGAGAAGCATGCTCCCCCCACTCAATAATTGTGCATTACTAGGAGGAGGGAAAATGGATGCTGTGCAGGCAGAAATAACCAATTTACACTATACAAGCATAATAAGAAAAACATTTTTTAATAAATGAGAATTCTGCCTTCTCATTTTTCTTGTGTCATAAAATACGCTTTTCCGGAGACACAAAAAGTAATTGTTGCACCAAGAAGTACAGTGTGCTGGATGCCAGATTCCAGCGTGCTTCCCCACAAGTTCTCCAGCTGCAGAACATGATAGCTCCATGCCCAGGAAAGGAACTTGAACCTGAAAAGCTGACGGTCACATGTTCTCCAGCCACCTGATGAGCTCAGTGAGAGCAGAAAGAAGTACAATATTCCCTGCATTCAGAAGAGATAGAACACTGTCTGGGCTATTGTGTAAGGAGAATGGAGACTCCTAACAGCACTGGGTGAGGACGGGGGCAGGGCAGGAGGGGAGCTGGCTCAGAGAACCATGGGGGGACCATTGCACCAAGGCCCAGATTTGTAGCCAGTGATGCCTAAGGACCACTCACAACACACACAACCCAACATCAGGTTTTCTGTTAAAAGGGATTCAGATGCGAGTTCAGTGACAGCCTGATAGCCAGGCCTGGCCCTCAGCAGCCCCGGGCGTTTGGCCTTGAGATCGCAAGCTGGACTCATTTTTAAAAAGCATTCCAGGCCCTGGCTGATTGGCTCAGTGGTAGAGCGTTGGCCTTGCGTGCAGGAGTCTCGGGTTCGATTCCCGGCCAGGGCACACAGGAGATGCACCCATCTGCTTCTCCCCCCCTCCCCCCCTCCTTCCTCTCTTGTCTCTCTCTTCCCCTCCTGCAGCCAGGGCTCCATTGGAGCAAAGTTGGCCTGGGCGCTAAGGATGGCTCTGTGGCCTCTGCCTCAGGTGCTAGAGTGGCTCTGGTTGCAACAGAGCAACACCCCAGATGGGCAAAGCATCGCCCCCTGGTAGGCATGCTGGGTGGATCCCAGTCGGGCACATGCGGGAGTCTGTCTGACTGCCTCCCCATTTCCAACTTCAGAAAAATACCAAAAAAAAAAAAAAAGAATAAAGTCTTTAAAAAAAAGCATTCCAAGAAGATGCTGTTTTTGCTTCATTAAGATAATGGTTCCTCCATTGCCTCTCTTGCTTTGAATGACACCTAATCACGTCTCCAAGTTATTTTTTGGGGGGTAATTTTGCTCTCCCCCGGGTTTTGTTCATCTCTGGGGCTGGTTTATTCTTGCCAGTTAAGAAGTTCCCCAAAGCCCCAAATTTGTTCATGAAATTGTTAACTCCCCACCGTGGCACCATAAGCTGGGCCACGTGACATGGGCAGGATCAGCTAATGTCAGTACCTTGAGAGGCCAGAGCAGGCACTTGAGTGGTATAAAAACATATGCAGTTTTCCGACTCTCCACCTCAGGGACGTCTCCCTGGTTACCTTATCTGCGGCTGCTTTGCCCTCACTACGCTGGGGTCTAATTCAAGTTCAGCAGCATCTCCAGTGCATCCTGGGGAATTTTAGGTGTTTACTTGGAAAACAGTGTCCTCCTCCCTCCCCCTCCTTTCTCCACCCGCCCACCACACTTGCACATCAGGAGGGCAGAATGGCTGCTCTGTGCTGCATTCAGGCCCACACGCCTTCTTACAGGGAAGTGCCGAGCGAGTGGGTTTAGGGTTTGAGGAGAGGAACAGGAGCTGCAGAGAAAGAATTGAAAAGGCAACATGACTTAATGGAAAGCTCAGAGGCTTAGGAGTCAGCCAAATGGGGGTTTGAATACCAGCTCTGCTACTTATGAACTACGTGGCCTTGGGTATGTGGCTTAGCCTCCATTTTCCTGTCTGTAGAATGGGAACACACCTATTCTGTACCGCAGACCACTGTAAAGAATACATTAGGCCTGACCTGTGGTGGCGCAGTGGATAAAGCGTCGACCTGGAAATGCTGAGGTCGCCGGTTCGAAACCCTGGGCTTGTCTGGTCAAGGCACAGATGGGAGTTGATGCTTCCAGCTCCTCCCCACCTTCTCTCTCTGTCTCTCTCTCCTCTCTCTCTCCCTTTCTGTCTCTCTCTCTCCTCTGTAAAATGAATTTTAAAAAAATTAAAAAAAAAAGAATACATTAAGCAAGATTTTAAAACCTTTCCCTTCAGCCCAAACACCTCTCCTGACCTAGACCCAGGCACCAGCCAGTTGCTGCTGGGGTGCCCACCTGGATGACCTACAGAACCCTGACAGTTAACTCACCCACGGCAGGTGGACTCATTCCTTCCTTCCCACCCCTTAGGACACCTCCCCCCAGAACTCACCTGACACCCCTGCCTGTCACCCTCTTGTCCAAGGTAGGCCAAGCCCCCTGCCTGTCACCCTCTTGTCCAAGGTAGGCCAAGCCCCCTGCCTGTCACCCTCTTGTCCAAGGTAGGCCAAGCCCATTAGGCTTGCCTGCTTAACACACCTGCAGCGGTCCCCACTCCGTGTCCCTGCAGCTCCTGCCTTAGTCCTGGCCCCATCACCTCCCAGCAGCCACCTAACTGGTCGCCCTACTTCAGTGATCCATCTTTTCTGAAGTGCAGATCTGGTCCTATCACCCCCTGGTTCGCCACCTATCACTCCCGTTAGCTAAACGTAATGTCCCCTTAACTTGCTAGTGCTTTCTGCCTCCTCGGCCTCATCTTTCACTGTTCTTTAGCCAGTCATCCCTGAGGTCCGCAGAAGAGCCCCTGCTGTTTCATGCCTCCTTGCTTTGTCACTGTCCCCTCCTCCGCCAGGTATGCTGTTCTCATTCCCCTGTGTCTCTCTGGCTTGCGCACACCTACTCATTTTTCAAGATCAGCTCAAGAATCACCTCCTCTATTATTCAGCCATAAAAAGAAATGAGGTCTGATACCTGCTACAACACGAACGAACCTTGAAAACATTATACTAAGTGAAAGAAGCCTGACACAAAAGGTTGCATATTGTATGATTCTATTTATATGAAATATCCAGAACAGGTAAATCCGTGGAGATGGGAGGCTGACTGGTGGCTGCCAGGGGCTGGAGGGTGGGGATGGGGGTTGGGGGAGGCTGCTTAATGGATCTGAAACTGCCTTCTAGGTTGATGGCAACGTTTTGGAGCTGCATGGAGGTGGTGGTTGTAAAGCATTCTGAATGTACTGAACACCACTGAGTTGGTCACTTTAAAAGGGTTAATGTTATGTTACGTGAATTTTACATGAATTAAACCAAAAGAATTGCCTGTTCTATAAAGACTTTCTGAACCACCCAGGTGGCACAGAGCCTTCTCTCCCTGGGAGCTCCCGAGTCTGCCTTATGCCATCTAGATTTTTATCAGAATGCCCCCAGGACTCCTTTCTCTCCATGCCCATGCCCCCTGAGCTCCCGGGAGCACTCAGCTGCTCCATCAGCCAGCATGGGGCCAGGCACACGGGGATGCTCAGGTGGCGTTAACCCTCCCACCCCACCTCGTCTTCCTGGGAGGTTGTGGCCTTTCAAGTCCAGACATTCTAGAGAAGGGAGGAGGCCTCCACCCTCTTGGGTGTGATCATCCATCACAGCCTTACTGGATGCCAGGTTTTCATCCTTCTGAAAATCTAGTCTGAGGCTGCAGAAAACATTTGCGTTTCCAGCGCGGGCTTCCTCCTCCCCCTGGGGGGGTATCCGTGGAGCTCTGACCTAGTTGCATAAATGCTGGTGTCTCCTTTCTGGTTTTCTCTCGGGTGTTTCCTTTTTATTTACTATTCTCCCCAATTCTGTGCCATCAGCACTTCACAGCAGTGCCACGTCCCTCTTCTTGGAGCAGTTTAGACTGATTAAGAACACAACTGGGGCCAAGTAGTGGCCTGCTGGCCCTATTGTGTCTGGGCAACCTGGAGGTGGGTGGGTGGGGACACAGAGAAGGAGGGGTGACTGGGCAGTGGTGGCTGTGAGGTGGCTGTGAGTCAGTGCAGAACCCATCGGGCAGCCTCCCCATCTCCAGCAGGACCTGGTCTGCAAATCCACGTGTGGACCACCTCTAGCTAGAGGCCTGGAGTGGCCTCCGGGACTAGCTGGGGTCTAGGGCGTGGCTGGCCTCTCCCCCTGCCCACCACAGCCAACTCCTCTCCCCTCCTCCCCGGCCACCCAGGCAACAGCCAGACTGTTCCCTGCAGCCCCGGCTTGGGCCTCTAGCACATCTTCACCAGTTTGGATTTCTGGATTATTAGCTCACTGGCATGCATAAGCTGTATTGAGGGTCAGACTGAGAAGCAAGGCAGCTGTTATGGAGACAAAGGGTCAGCACTGCCTTGACCCCAGGGGGTAACGGGTCCTGGAACTTGAGTATACCCCAGGCAGAACTCAGCCTTCTTCCCCTCACCACTATCTGCTCAGTCACCCAAACCAGAAACCTGAGTCAAACTTTGTCCCCTCCCTCCCTCCCTCCGTCCCTCCCTCCTTCCCTCCCTCCCTCCTCTTCCATCTCTGCCAAGTGCCAGGGTTCTGTCCTTGTAACACCTTTCTAATCCATCCACTCCCTGCTGCTATGCCCACCCACTTCAGTCACCATCCCCAGAACCTGGCAGTGGTCCCCTTCCTCTCCTGCTCTTTCCTTGATTTCATACATTTATGTACTCGCTTTCCTGTTGCTGCTTTAACAAATTACTTCCAATTTTGTGGATTAAAACAGGACACATGTATTCTCTCAGTTATGGAGGTCTGAAGTGCAGAATGAGCCTGCAGGACTGAAGTCAAGGTGTCAGCAGGGCTGAAGCCTTCTGTAGAGTCTCCAGGCAGAGTCTGTCCCCGCATCTTCCAGAGAGAGGCTGCCAGCACTCCTTGGCTGTGGCCGCATCACTCCAGTCTCTGCTTCCTGTGTCACACTGCCTTCTCCTCTCTGGTCTCTGACCCTCCCACATCCTTGTCATAAAGACCCTGGATAATCTAGTACAGTCTTCCTGCTGCAAGCCCTTCAATTTCATATTACATCTGCAAAGTCCCCTTTGCCATGTCACGTACCAAACTCACAGTTTCAAGAGATTAGGAGTGGACATCCTTGCTGGGGCCATTTTTTCAGCCCACGACAGCTATCTTCCTAAAATACTTACCACTTCTCTCTAGAAATCAACGATGGCTCTCAGATCCAAGGCTGGAATTCTGTCCACCAAAATGGATTCCATGTTCCTCACGTGCCCAAAATGTCCCCTCTGTGTCAGCGCCTTCCCAGGAGGGCTGGAGCCCTCTAGGACAGCCTGAACCCACTGGCCCTGCATGTGTCCACCTTGCTTCCTTGTGTGTCTCAGTTCCAGTCCCATGAGGACTTCCTCCCCCTGGTTTGGGCTGGGCCGGTCCCTTTGCCTCGAGTGCCCTGCAGGCTCTTCTCTGCCTTTCAAATCCCCGCTCCTTCCTCTTTGTCTCCTGCGGCATCTCACACGGTGTCTGGCACAAAGCAGTCGGTATGTTTGGTGAATGGCTGGATGAAGGGTGGGAGAAGTAAGCAAATACATAAATGAGACAAGGAAGACCAGCTTACCTGGATAAGCCCTGACATGGCTTGAAAATTTTAGCGTAATTGACATCCAGTTGTTCAAGTTGTTCAACACCCCTTTGCCCACCGTAGCAGACGCTGTCAGTGTCCCTCCCATGTCCCAGTGCTCCTGCATATCTGCCCTGCGTGTCCTCTGCCGCTGGGCATGGTCAGCCTTCACCCAGGCAGGCTGGAAGTGCTGGGAGTTAGCCCCCCAGGAGAGACCCTTCATTGAGGGAGGATGGGAATTAGTGGATAAACTCCTGGCATCCCTGTGACCTCGGTGGGATAGTTCTGGACTGTGTTCCACAACTTCTCAGAGTGTCCCCAGCAAGGCTGAACCCCAATGGCTTATATCAGTGATTGTCAACCTCTCTCATCTCATGGCACATATAAATTGATTACTAAAATTCTGCAGCACAGCACCCCAAAAATATATTTTTTTTGCCAATCTGACCAAAAAAAAGGTATGATTTTGAGTCATTGACACTAGATGGCTATTGTTTGTGTTGGCTGCTGTCATATTTTTAATTGACAATCTAAAGGAAACGAGGTCAGTGGCCCCTACTAAATAGGTATGGCACGTTTTAAAAATTCTTGCAGCGCAGCGGTTAAAAATCTCTGGTTTATAGTGCAACACTCTCTTCAGATCAGCTTTGGCTTTTCTCCCCACTCCCTCCTGGTGCTTCCCAAATCCCTGCCTCAGGGTCTGCTTTTGGGAGAATCCAAGTAAAACACCACAGGGTGAAGAGGCAACATCAGGTTAAAATAACAAAGCCTGACATTAGGAGAGCTCACAAGGTGCCAGGTGCCATGATAAACCACTGACACTTCCACTGTTTAATCCACATGGCAACCTGGTGAGGTGGGTGCTGCTGTCCCTGCTCGTGTCTCAATGAGACTTGAAGGCTGAGAGATGTGACAAGACTCACTCAAAATCACATAGCTGCCACATTGCTCCAGCAAGCCAGCAGTCCAAGCATCCAGGGCAGAAGGATAGGAGGTCCGTGGAAAGGGGGGGCGGGAGTGAGGGCCATCCTGAAAGGAGGACTTGTTGACAGAGGTGAGGTGAAGGAGACCTGAAGTCGCTTCTCCAGGTTAAAGCGCAGAATATGCGCTTTTAGTGCAAGCTGGCAGGCCTCACACCCTTCTCCTCTGCTCTGCTTCTGAGTTGAGTCAGCCTGTCTGGGGCTGGGTGGTCCAATGGGAAGGGGTGGGGCCAGCATTGGCTGCATCTTCCCCTGACCTCCCTGCAGCCTCAGAGCCCCAGGCCAGAGCCCTCTGTGTCTCCTTCCTCTGGGCTCAAGACGGGAACTGCCCTGCTGTCTGTCTTGACAACTGGTGGACTACACTTCTCAGCCCATGCCGGTGGTTACGTTCTATTCTGCCTGGTCTGCCCTCTTCATTGGGAGGTAGGGAAGTGTAGTACGCAGTGAATCCGAGCTGTCTCTTCCGCTCAACTGGGCCAAACACTTACTCACTGTATGGGCTGGGCTCTCAGAGGCTCTGGCATTTGTCCTTACTTGCTAGTTTTGAAGTGCAAGGTCAGCTCCACGGAAACTTGATTTCTTGGAGCTCCAAGGATGCTTTAATGGAGAGGGCTACACTATGAACTGTATGAGAGATTTGGCCATTGGGTTAGCTTTTTTCCAGGGCTCAGTGCACAAGACAGTCTGTTTTATGATTGCATAGATCTGGTTTTATTTCACAGATAATCACAGTCTAAGTCAGCCGTAAAGCAGAACAAGCTGTTAGCCTGTCACTGGTCCATAGAGAGGCTTTGGCATGTCTGGCATTGGGTACCCACTGCAGATGTGACCTGAGATGCAGGCATGTCTTTTCAAAGCATGGCAGATAGTACCATGTGAACATGATGTCACACATGTGTAGCACATTTGTTTTCTAACGACTTACTAATAAGCACAAAGAAAGGGTAAACAAAAACACCAAGGTAATAGTTTTCACATTTGGATGGGAGCCTTTCTAGTCTGTTTTCTGTGCTCATACCTATAATTTACAAAAGCGGATTATACCAAGTGTGGTGTTAGTTATTGCTCCTTTTTCATTTAGTAGCATATCATGTCTTCCTTCTTGCAATAAGTATTATTCACCTAAAACATAATTTTAAAGTACTGTTTTATGCCCCATCCATCTTGTGGGGAAATCATAACTTATTTACCCAGTCTCCTTTTGCTGGACATTTAGGCTGTTTCTCCTTTTGTAGTTTTATAAATAGCATAATGATGAACATCCTTAAACATAACATTTGCCCACACATCTGATTACTTCCTGAAGAAAAATCTCTAGATGTGCAATTACTGGGCTACAAGGTGTGAGAAAAGCTTTTGCTTTTTATGTTTGTTATTTAGATACTACACTTGAACATTCTGTGTAATTACTACTCTAATGATGAGTGTTTAAGACTTCCCATTTGCCCACACTTTTGGCTTTCTGGGTTGGCTGTCACCACCCTTGTATGTAATCACACTTGTACCTTTTCTTTCTAATATTTGACTTCTTTGTATCTATCCATTTACTTATTCATCTTTTCCTCATAAATTGGCTACAACTTCCAACGTAATGTTAAGTAATGGTGATGGGTCACTTTTTCTTGCACCTGAATCAAGTGGGACTACCTTCAAATGTTTCACCGTTAAATATGACGTTGATTACTAGTCGGAGAGACATTCCCCATAACACTAAGAAAATGTCCTATACTCTGAGTTTTAACAAATCTTAAGCCAGCTTATGAAATAATACCTGTCGTCATCTGCACAGAAAAATCATTTATCTCCTTGGATCACTCAGTGTGACTGAGTGATATTATTTTCCTAATGTTGAAAATTGCACGTTATTATTAGTCTGAATTCTTTGTACTCGAGACTTACAATGACTTTTAAAAGATACTGCTATGTACGGTTTTACCTTTAGGTTAACTTTGTAAAATAAATGAAAAAGCTTCCTGGCTCTCCATTCCCTGGAAACACTCCCCATAGACATGTGAATACAAAAGTGTTCATGCTCCCTCCAGATATTTCTAGTCAATGAATCAGGGTCCATGTGGCCTGGATGGGTGGAAGGTGAAGCCTGTCAGCTGAGAAAATGACTTACTCAATTTGATTTCTGTTCTTTTTTTTTTCATTTTCCCGAAGCTGGAAACGGGGAGGCAGTCAGACAGACTCCCGCATGCGCCCGACCGGGATCCATCCGGTATGCCCACCAGGGGGCGATGTTCTGCCCCTCTGGGGCGTCACTCTGTTGCATCCAGAGCCATTCTAGTGCCTGAGGCAGAGGCCACAGAGCCATTCCCAGCGCCCGGGCCATCTTTGCTCCAATGGAGCCTTGGCTGCGGGAGGGGAAGAGAGAGACAGAGAGGAAGGAGAGGGGGAGGGGTGGAGAAGCAGATGGGCGCTTCTCCTGTGTGCCCTGGCCAGGAATCAAACCCGGGACTCCTGCACGCCAGGCCGACACTCTACCACTGAGCCAGCCGACCAGGGCTGATTTCTGTTCTTGTTCATCGCTGACCAGAGGGCGGTGACACACAAAGGGAAAAGATGCGTTCTGTTTCGCAAACAGGCTTGACTTAGTCATCTCTGCGCTTCTAGGAGTGCCGGCACATAGTAGGTGCTTTAAAAAGTAAACCCAAAGAACTACAAAGTGTGACCTGTTTTTCCTGGGGCAACAAGTACGTAAGTTAGGTCCACACAACCAGACACCTGGAGAGTGCATTGCCTCCCCGCACCTGCTTCTGCCTCCCTTGTGTAACCAGGTGGTACTGAGGGGTGGAAAGCCCTGGAGGTCAATGTTGCCTCTGGGCCTTGAGGAGACTGACTGATGGTGGTTGGGAGAGGAGGAAACCCTCCAGGAGCCACTCTTCATTGGAGGAGGTTGGGAATTAGTGGATAAACACCTGGCATCCCTGCCCCCTCGGTGGGACAGTTCTGGAATGTGTTCCACAACCTCTCAGAGTGTTCCCAGCAAGGCTGAACCCCAATGGCTTATAGCAGTGATTCTCTGTAATGCTGTGCGAGAAGAGTCAAGTATGAAGCAAGTGAATTATGAGCCGATTTTGTGGATTATGAGCCGATTTTGTGTAAAAGACCTTCTGGTACATTTTGTAATGACTCTGAGTCACCATAAAACTACCTTGACCTCAGGGAGGCTGGTTCCTCAGCTCCTGTCTCTGGAAATATCTGGCATTCCTTCTTATTAAAGACCTACTGTGTGTTTAAAGCTTGATGGACCTCGATGTGCTGGAAATGGCAACTATGGACCCTGTTCTTGAATATTGTGGAAGTGCCAGTGACAGCTCTGTGGCTGGGACAGAGGAGGTGTCCAATAAGAGTTGAGGCTCCAGGCACTGGCCAGCGAACATCTGTGCAGGGAAAGAACAAAAGGACGACATTTCTCTAGGTGTTTACTGCATCAGAATCTCTTGGTGAATTTATTAAAATTTATGCAAATCCTAAGCTCCACTTAGATTTTTCTGTATCAGAAGCTCTATAGGAGGGACCCAGGAATATGCATTTCTAATAAGCTCCGCAAGAGGGGCTGGTGCACGCTTCAGCGTGAGACCCCAGCTCTTGGTGATCGTTCTTAATGAATTATGTTGTGAAGCGCTTCCTGACCGCAGCCTGCCCACTAACAAGCACACTTATTTGCCTGTCTCTTCCCCACGGCCGAGCAGGGTTAACACACTCAAGACGAGAAGAGCAATGGGCGTGTGTCGGAGGTGGCTCTAATGGATTTAACAAATCATGAAGATGAGTTATAATTAGAAATTGTAATTGCCCAGACAGCTGGTGGGAGAATAGATGAGCATGACCTAGGCAGCCCGGGGAGGCTTTGCAGGGCTCAATGGGAACAGACAGAAGAACCAGGATGGGAGCAGCCCCCACAGAAGGGAAGTCCTTCTGCTGAGTGCCTACTGTGTGTGTCACTCTGGGCGTGAGATATCTGTTCTCTTCTCTGAATCCACCTGATGGCCTTCATAGGGTAGGTTTCTAACCTAACCTGGAATTAAGGTGGGCAGACCCTAGGCAAAGTTTTGAGTGCTAGAGATTTATATATGGGAGATGAAGGCAGAGGAGTGGAGACGTGAGTCAAGGAAGGGAAGACCACCACAAAGGGCGTGTTCGCGAGCCAGCTACCCTGGTGGGCGCCAGGAGCTTATTTCCACTAGGGGAACTGGAAGTCAGGGTGGATCGTGTATCTCAGAGTTATCCTACCTGCAGGGTAGGGCAGGTGGGGTATGTATACACCAGCTTCCATGAACTTGAATGCTCCATTTATAATTTAAAGGAGATAGAGGCTAACTATCTCATTCAATGTCCAAGAACCATGTCTGTGTTAGGAATAAAGGCCACTGATAATGTGAAAGGCAAAATAATTAAATCTGTCCAACACAGGGAGCCTTGGAAGTGGCAAGTTGGCTCTTGCAGGTGACCATCATTATCCCTTGTGGCCACCTTGTCCCCAGAAATACATTGGCATGGCCCTAATTTGGAGCACTTTATACTTAGCTGAAGTTTCTTTGAAACTTATGGACTTCAACAGCTCTACAGAAAGAGACCAGAAGCATACTTGCTGAGTGTTAATTAAACAAAGGCAGCTCTGAATTCTCTTCCAGTTGTTGCTCTGTGCAGATATTTTAATAGAAATTTCATTGGTGCACACTGGCCATTTCTCCTGCTGCTTACACATGACGCTGTGCACCCACATTCCTAGACCTTGATTTTAATCCATATCCCCTGAGAGAAGCCACTGCATCTCCAAGGGTCAGCGAGCAATGCCCATGAGAACCCTTTGTATGTAGCACCCTACCCCAGTCATTCTGTGCCTTCAAGTTGTGTGTGTGTGTGTGTGTGTGTGTGTGTGTGATACTTAATACATTCTGCATTCTGTAATAATCTTTTTTCATTCATTGATGTGTTTGTCATCTGCTTCCCGCTCTGGAATGGAAGGGCCATAAGGACAGATGCCTTCTCTGCCTCGTTTGGCTTCTGTCTCCTGCACTTGACACAGGGCCTGGCACGCAGTAGGTGCTCGTTAAGTATTTGTGGGACGAGTGAGTACATACAAGTGTGAGGGGTTGTTATGTTTATGTAGCCTGCTTGGCCAGTCTTCTAGGTGGCACTTGGGATGTTTCTAGCTTTTCCTTACTTTAAATGGCACCTTCCAGACAGGACACTCCATTCTTCCTTTATTATTCCCCCAGGACACAATTCCTGAATGAAAATATGGCACCAGAGGGCATTGTCCTGTGCTGGCCAATAAAACTTTCTACACTGATGGCAAGTTCTACAGCTGTGCTGCCCAGCGTGACAGCCACAGGCCACGTGTGGCTATGAAATACTTGCAGTGTGGCAAGTGTGACTAAGAAATTAGATTTTTAACTTTAAAACATTTTTAGTATTTTAAATTTAACTAGCCACATGTGGACAGTATGGGTGGAAGCTCTTTGAGATTCTCTCTCTATGTTTCTGGGGCTTCTTCCTCAGAAGTGCAGCCAGTCCGCCATGCCACCTGCAGAATGCCTGTGTACCCCCTTCTACGCATGGAGATATCAGGATTCTTCCTAAGCCAAGGTGGAAGAAGTGGGGACAGAGGACAGTCATGGCTCATGTCTTCATTCACCTGCTGAATACTCTCCAAGGTGCCAGATGTGGTGCTAGGAGGAAAATTTAGGAATGATCTCAACCTCTGCCCTCATGCAGGTTACCAATGAGTGAGCTACTTTCAGAAACAATGTGACAAACGCTAAAAGAGGCCTGATCAAAGGCGGACAGTTGTATGACAAGTTGGGTTTGGGGATCTGAGCGTGGCCCGCAGTTTGCTCGGCAATTGTGTTTTCTATACCACGAATGTGGTCCCATGGTCTACACAAGGATTTGGACGTTTCTGGATGAGACAGGCAGGCAGAAATATGTTTGCCATATTGGAATTTCTGGAACATTCTAAGGGTGTGAGGGCTTCACATGGCAACCTGTTCAAGACTATGACTGACTCTGAGCTTCTGGGAGGCTGATTCTGCCTGCCACACCGTTCCAGAGGCAGCACTCAGTCAAGGCCTATAGGAATTTGGACTGAGTGGGCTGAAAATCCAGATGTCAAACTCTCCACTGTGTGTGTCTATGTTTTTCCAGCGTGCGGTGGAAAATCTAGCTCTGATAACTCAGCACAAAGCTGGCACCTGGTGCATAATAGGTGCTTTATAAATCTTTGTGGAATGATTGCTAGGAGAAGTGCATGAATGAATTAGATAATCCGTGTGACCTGGGACGGCTCTCTGCCTTCATGGAGATCTGTGGCATTTAATACTTTCTGGGGTCCTGGTCTATTTGAGAGTCTGATGAAAGCTGTGGATACTTTGCCCTCAAACTCATATGAGTGCCCAGCCACACAGCTTTGTGTCTGATATGGGGGATCAAAAGCCGTCCCTGAGCTCCTGGGACAGATGAGAGAGCGTGGCCTATAGGTGGTGTGGGCACCTGCGGTAGATGAGAGAGCATGGGCTATACGGGGTGTGAGCGACTGGGGTAGATGAGAGAGCATGGGCTGTACGTGGTGTTAGCACCTGGGACAGATGAGAGAGCGTAGGCTGTAGGTGGTGTGAGCTCCTGGGGCAGATGAGAGAGCGTGGGCTATAGGTGGTGTGAGCACCTGGGGCAGATGAGAGAGCATGGGCTATAGGTGGTGTGAGCACCTGGGGTAGATGAGAGAGTGTGGGCTATAGGTGGTGTGAGCACCTGGGGTAGATGAGAGAGCATGGGCTATAGGTGGTGTGAGTACCTGGGACAGATGAGAGAGCGTGGGCTATAGGTGGTGTGAGCACCTGGGGTAGATGAGAGAGTGTGGGCTATAGGTGGTGTGAGCGCCTGGGGTAGATGAGAGAGCATGGACTATAGGTGGTGTGAGCACCTGGGGTAGATGAGAGAGTGTGGGCTATAGGTAGTGTGAGCGCCTGGGGTAGATGAGAGAGTGTAGGCTATAGGTGGTGTGAGCGCCTGGGGTAGATGAGAGAGTGTGGGCTATAGGTGGTGTGAGCGCCTGGGGTAGATGAGAGAGTGTGGGCTATAGGTGGTGTGAGCTCCTGGGGTGGATGAGAGAGCGTGGGCTGTAGGTGGTGTTAGCACCTGGGACAGATGAGAAAGCGTGGGCTGTAGGTGGTGTTAGCACCTGGGGCAGATGAGGGAGCGTGGGCTATAGGTGGTGTGCATACCTGGGGTAGATGAGAGAGCGTGGGCTATAGGTGGTGTGCATACCTGGGGTAGATGAGAGAGCGTGGGCTATAGGTGGTGTGAGCTCCTGGGGTGGATGAGAGAGCGTGGGCTGTAGGTGGTGTGAGCTCCTGGGGTAGATGAGAGAGCGTGGGCTGTAGGTGGTGTGAGCTCCTGGGGTAGATGAGAGAGTGTGGGCTGTAGGTGGTGTGAGCGCCTGGGTTAGATGAGAGAGCGTGGGCTGTAGGTGGTGTGAGTACCTGGGGTAGATGAGAGAGCATGGGCTGTAGGTGGTGTGAGTACCTGGGGTAGACGAGAGAGCGTGGGCTGCAGGTGGTGTGAGTACCTGGGGTGGATGAGAGAGCGTGGGCTGTAGGTGGTGTGTGTACCTGGGGTGGATGAGAGAGCGTGGGCTACAGGTGGTGTGTGTACTTGGGGTGGATGAGAGAGCGTAGGCTGTAGGTGGTGTGAGTACCTGGGGTAGATGAGAGAGCGTGGGCTGTAGGTGGTGTGTGTACCTGGGGTGGATGAGAGAGCTTGGGCTGTAGGTGGTGTGTGTACCTGGGGTGGATGAGAGAGCGTGGGCTGTAGGTGGTGTGGGCACCTGGGGTGGATGAGAGAGCGTGGGCTGTAGGTGGTGTGAGTACCTGGGGTGGATGAGAGAGCGTGGGCTGTAGGTGGTGTGAGTACCTGGGGTAGATGAGAGAGCGTGGGCTGCAGGTGGTGTGAGTACCTGGGGTAGATGAGAGAGCGTGGGCTGTAGGTGGTGTGTGTACCTGGGGTAGATGAGAGAGCGTGGGCTATAGGTGGTGTGTATACTTGGGGTGGATGAGAGAGCGTGGGCTATAAGTGGTGTGTGTACCTGGGGTGGATGAGAGAGCGTGGGCTATAGGTGGTGTGTGTACCTGGGGTGGATGAGAGAGCGTGGGCTATAGGTGGTATGAGCTCCTGGGGTAGATGAGAGAGTGTGGGCTGCAGGTGGTGTGAGCTCCTGGGGTGGATGAGAGAGCGTGGGCTGTAGGTGGTGTGTGTACCCGGGGTGATGAGAGAGCGTGGGCTGTAGGTGGTGTGTGTACCTGGGGTGGATGAGAGAGCGTGGGCTATAGGTGGTATGAGCTCCTGGGGTAGATGAGAGAGTGTGGGCTGCAGGTGGTGTGAGCTCCTGGGGTGGATGAGAGAGCGTGGGCTGTAGGTGGTGTGTGTACCCGGGGTGATGAGAGAGCGTGGGCTGTAGGTGGTGTGTGTACCTGGGGTGGATGAGAGAGCGTGGGATGTAGGTGGTGTGAGCTCCTGGGGTGGATGAGAGAGTGTGAGCTGTAGGTGGTGTGTGTACCCGGGGTGGATGAGAGAGCGTGGGCTGTAGGTGGTGTGTGTACCTGGGGTGGATGAGAGAGCGTGGGCTGTAAGTGGTGTGTGTACCTGCGGTAGATGAGAGAGCATGGGCTGTAGGTGGTGTGTGTACCTGGGGTGGATGAGAGAGCGTGGGCTGTAAGTGGTGTGTGTACCTGCGGTAGATGAGAGAGCGTGGGCTGTAGGTGGTGTGTGTAACTGGGGTAGATGAGAGAGCGTGGGCTGTAGGTGGTGTGTGTACCTGGGGTGGATGAGAGAGCGTGGGCTGTAGGTGGTGTGAGCTCCTAGGGTGGATGAGAGAGCGTGGGCTGTCGGTGGTGTGTTTACCTGGGGTAGATGAGAGAGCGTGGGCTGTAGGTGGTGTGTATACCTGGGGTAGATGAGAGAGCGTGGGCTGTAGGTGGTGTGTGTACCTGGGGTGGATGAGAGAGCTTGGGCTGTAGGTGGTGTGTGTTCCTGGGGTGGATGAGAGAGCGTGGGCTGTAGGTGGTGTGGGCACCTGGGGTGGATGAGAGAGCGTGGGCTGTAGGTGGTGTGAGTACCTGGGGTGGATGAGAGAGCGTGGGCTGTAGGTGGTGTGAGTACCTGGGGTAGATGAGAGAGCGTGGGCTGCAGGTGGTGTGAGTACCTGGGGTAGATGAGAGAGCGTGGGCTGTAGGTGGTGTGTGTACCTGGGGTGGATGAGAGAGTGTGGGCTGTAGGTGGTGTGAGTACCTGGGGTAGATGAGAGAGCGTGGGCTGTAGGTGGTGTGTGTACCTGGGGTAGATGAGAGAGCGTGGGCTATAGGTGGTGTGTATACCTGGGGTGGATGAGAGAGCGTGGGCTATAGGTGGTGTGTGTACCTGGGGTGGATGAGAGAGCGTGGGATATAGGTGGTGTGTGTACCTGGGGTGGATGAGAGAGCGTGGGCTATAGGTGGTATGAGCTCCTGGGGTAGATGAGAGAGTGTGGGCTGCAGGTGGTGTGAGCTCCTGGGGTGGATGAGAGAGCGTGGGCTGTAGGTGGTGTGTGTACCCGGGGTGATGAGAGAGCGTGGGCTGTAGGTGGTGTGTGTACCTGGGGTGGATGAGAGAGCGTGGGCTGTAGGTGGTGTGTGTACCTGGGGTGGATGAGAGAGCGTGGGATGTAGGTGGTGTGAGCTCCTGGGGTGGATGAGAGAGTGTGAGCTGTAGGTGGTGTGTGTACCCGGGGTGGATGAGAGAGCGTGGGCTGTAGGTGGTGTGTGTACCTGGGGTGGATGAGAGAGCGTGGGCTGTAAGTGGTGTGTGTACCTGCGGTAGATGAGAGAGCGTGGGCTGTAGGTGGTGTGTGTACCTGGGGTAGATGAGAGAGCGTGGGCTGTAGGTGGTGTGTGTACCTGGGGTGGATGAGAGAGCGTGGGCTGTAGGTGGTGTGAGCTCCTAGGGTGGATGAGAGAGCGTGGGCTGTCGGTGGTGTGTTTACCTGGGGTAGATGAGAGAGCGTGGGCTGAAGATGGTGTGTATACCTGAGGTAGATGAGAGAGCGTGGGCTGTAGGTGGTGTGTGTACCTGGGGTGGATGAGAGAGCGTGGGCTGCAGGTGGTGTGAGCTCCTGGGGTAGATGAGAGAGCGTGGGCTATAGGTGGTGTGTGTACCTGGGGTGGATGAGAGAGCGTGGGCTGTAGGTGGTGTGAGTACCTAGGGTAGATGAGAGAGTGTGAGCTGTAGGTGGTGTGGGCACCTGGGGTGGATGAGAGAGCGTGGGCTGTCGGTGGTGTGTGTACCTGGGGTAGATGAGAGAGCGTGGACTGTAGGTGGTGTGAGTACCTGGGGTGGATGAGAGAGCGTGGGCTGTAGGTGGTGTGAGCTCCTGGGGTGGATGAGAGAGCGTGGGCTGTAGGTGGTGTGTGTACCTGGGGTGGATGAGAGAGCGTGGGCTGTAGGTGGTGTGTGTACCTGGGGTGGATGAGAGAGCGTGGGCTGTAGGTGGTGTGTGTACCTGGGGTGGATGAGAGAGCGTGGGCTGTAGGTGGTGTGAGTACCTGGGGTGGATGAGAGAGCGTGGGCTGTAGGTGGTGTGAGCTCCGGGGTGGATGAGAGAGCGTGGGCTGTAGGTGGTGTGAGTACCCGGGGTGGATGAGAGAGCGTGGGCTGTAGGTGGTGTGTGTACCCGGGGTGGATGAGAGAGCGTGGGCTGTAGGTGGTGTGTGTACCTGGGGTGGATGAGTGAGCGTGGGCTGTAGGTGGTGTGTGTACCTGGGGTGGATGAGAGAGCGTGGGCTGTAGGTGGTGTGTGTACCTGGGGTGGATGAGAGAGCGTGGGCTGTAGGTGGTGTGAGCTCCTTGGGTGGATGAGAGAGCGTGGGCTGTAGGTGGTGTGAGCTCCTGGGGTGGATGAGAGAGCGTGGGCTGTAGGTGGTGTGTGTACCCGGGGTGGATGAGAGCGTGGGCTGTAGGTGGTGTGTGTACCTGGGGTGGATGAGAGAGCGTGAGCTGTAAGTGGTGTGTGTACCTGGGGTAGATGAGAGAGCATGGGCTGTAGGTGGTGTGTGTACCTGGGGTGGATGAGAGAGCGTGGGCTGTAGGTGGTGTGAGCTCCTGGAGTGGATGAGAGAGCGTGGGCTGTAGGTGGTGTGTGTTCCTGGGGTGGATGAGAGAGTGTGGGCTGTAGGTGGTGTGTGTACCTGGGTGGATGAGAGAGCGTGGGCTGTAGGTGGTGTTAGCTCCTGGGGTGGATGAGAGAGCGTGGGCTGTAGGTGGTGTGTGTACCCGGGGTGGATAGAGAGCGTGGGCTGTAGGTGGTGTGTGTACCTGGGGTGGATGAGAGAGCGTGGGCTGTAGGTGGTGTGAGTACCTGGGGTGGATGAGAGAGCGTGGGCTGTAGGTGGTGTGTGTACCCGGGGTGGATAGAGAGCGTGGGCTGTAGGTGGTGTGTGTACCCGGGGTGGATGAGAGAGCGTGGGCCTAGGTGGTGTGTGTACCTGGGGTGGATGAGAGAGCGTGGGCTGTAGGTGGTGTGAGCTCCTGGGGTGGATGAGAGAGCGTGGGCTGTAGGTGGTGTGTGTTCCTGGGGTGGATGAGAGAGTGTGGGCTGTAGGTGGTGTGTGTACCTGGGGTGGATGAGAGAGCGTGGGCTGTAGGTGGTGTTAGCTCCTGGGGTGGATGAGAGAGCGTGGGCTGTAGGTGGTGTGTGTTCCTGGGGTGGATGAGAGAGTGTGGGCTGTAGGTGGTGTGTGTACCTGGGGTGGATGAGAGAGCGTGGGCTGTAGGTGGTATGTGTTCCTGGGGTGGATGAGAGAGCGTGGGCTGTCGGTGGTGTGTGTACCCGGGGTGGATGAGAGAGCGTGGGCTGTAGGTGGTGTGAGCTCCTGGGGTAGATGAGAGAGCATGGGTGTAGGTGGTGTGAGCTCCTGGGGTAGATGAGAGAGCATGGGCTGTAGGTGGTGTGTACCTGGGGTAGATGAGAGAGCATGGGCTGTAGGTGGTGTGTGTACCTGGGGTGGATGAGAGAGCGTGGGCTGTAGGTGGTGTGTGTACCTGGGGTGGATGAGAGAGTATGGGCTGTAGGTGGTGTGTGTACCTGGGGTGGATGAGAGAGCGTGGGCTGTAGGTGGTGTGTGTTCCTGGGGTGGATGAGAGAGCATGGGCTGTAGGTGCTGTGAGTACCCGGGGTGGATGAGAGAACGTGGGCTGTAGGTGGTGTGTGTACCTGGGGTGGATGAGAGAGCGTGGGCTGTAGGTGGTGTGGAGCAGCTTTGGGTGATGGCCTCTGATTACGTGCATGAGGTTCCTGTTGCTGCAGTAACTCGTTCGTACAAACTGAGCAGCTTAAAACAGCAGAAATTTGTTCTCTCACAGTTTAAGAGGCCAGAAGTTCAA